>NW_005364139.1:562566-576256 GCF_000412655.1 Myotis brandtii
TGGCGGAGCCATGGGCGAGACCAAGATCATCTACCACCTGGACGGGCAGGAGACGCCGTACCTGGTGAAGCTGCCGCTGCCCGCCGAGCGCGTCACCTTGGCGGACTTTAAGGGCGTCCTGCAGCGGCCCAGCTACAAGTTCTTCTTCAAGTCTATGGACGACGATTTCGGGTGAGGATGGCCCCCGCCTCGCCTCCGGGGGACCCCGGCCCCTCCGGCTTCCAGAGGCCGCTCGGCAGTTGGCGCTCCCCTGGCTGCACTGGCTCCCAGCCCTGCTCTGGATGCTGGGGGCCCTCGGCCGTTTGGGCTCCCCTTGCTTGTTTCAGACCCGGGAGCCCAGCCTCTCTAGGGACGCTCCTTTCGCTCTCGTTTAGGGGGGCGTCCAACTCCCCAAGAGCAATCAGGACCAGCCCAGGAAGCCCGCTCACCTCTGAGACCAGCGGCTCAGACACACACACACACACACACACACCCCTCCTCCCAGTCCCAGAGCCCGAGCCCCCGAGCCCCCCACCCCCCCGCTTGCCCAGGGAGCCACCTTTTAAACCCAGACTCGGGGTGTTTGGCTCTCGGCCCTCTCCCTCTCCCTCTCCCCAGCTCCACACTCCGAGCCATATTTGGAGCACCGAGCCTCCCAGCGCTGTGCTGCGGGGCTGGGAACTGCGGGGAGGGGGAGGCGAGGGGTGCCCGGGCGCCAGGCTGGCCGCTCAGGCCTGCAGACCGGGAGTCTAGCTGCTCCCCGTTTCCTTGCGGGGTGTGTCGGAGGTTGTCAAGGGAGCAGAACGCCTGACCCCGAAGGAGGAGCCCGCACTAGCCCAGGTGCTGATTGCCTCCCCAGATGGGGGCCTTTTCCCTCCGGAGGGTGGTCTTGGAAAGGGCCTCGGAGCCCGGGTAGGAGGCCCGGGAAGCGTCCCCCGGCGCCCACCTCCCCTCCCTGCCGGCCTGGTGCCCTCCTCCCCCAGCTGTGGGCTCTGGACAGGCCGAGTTTGGAAGCAGCGACTTCCCCTTTAAGGAGGGATGGAATGTTGGAGCCGGAAGGTTCCTTAGCAGCTGGCCTGGGAGGGGGAGCCTGGCCATCCCCGCACACACACCCCAACTCCTGGGGGACGGGGGGCGGGGAAGGCCCCCACACTAACTGGGCGCTGGGCCTGGAGGCCTGTGGGGAAGCCTGGAGGCAGCCTCTGCAGCCCTGGCCAGAGGCCTGCACTGCTCTCAGCTGAGGCCCCAGCGCCTAGTGAGGGAAGACATTCTTCTTCCCAATGTTCGTGCGTCCGTCCATCCGTCCGGCTTCTCTCCCCTCCCAGGACCCCGGCCCTCCTGGCCCTGGGCAGCAAGCACCCTCTCCCTCCTTTGCCTGGCATGCTTGTGTCACCTTCCGCCCCCCCCCCCCCCCAGAACTCAGGGTTCGATGAGCCCATGAGCTCCTGTGTGTGAAAGTGCTTTTCTAGTGGAAAGTGCTGTTCGGCTTCTAACTCCTTTCTGTTGTCAGACTTACCCTGGGGCGGGGAGCTCCGATGTCTAATATTGCCTGGCCTCAGTCCAGAGACAGACACCCCTGCTTTCCGATCCTGGAGGTCCGGCCTCTCTAGGGACTCCCCTTTGGAAAATTCGGAAGAAGGATGAAATCCATCTGCAAGGGATGGGAGGGAGGGGGTGATGCCTTGGCCGGGTAAGAGAAGAATAGAGTTAGGAGAGGCTGAGATACTGCCTCAGGGTATGGGTAGGGCAGATCAGCTGGAGTCCAGTGCACGGGCCCTACCCCAGGCCAGGCCTCACTGCAGTCACAGGAGGCCCCCCATTACATCGGCTCACTGTTGACAATATTGTTCTTTAAATTCACTGTCAGTCCACTCACTCTTTCTTAGCTTGACCAAATCAATAATAGGAAATCACCCATTTTCTATTTATATTTCTTTATAAGATATGTTAAAAATAAATGTTAACTGTTGAATTAAGCAATGTGCATTCAGGTAACACCTGAACACATCTTGCATATGTCGCTGGTACCTGAACCATCCTTGGTAAAGTATCAGAGTAGGCCATTTTTACAGGGTTGAGAACAATGCTAAAAATGAAATGGAGGAGATTGATTTTGGAGATTGATTTTGTTTTTATCCCCAGAAGGCTTAATGAGCAGACCTGGTAGGTTTACCACAGACGACTAATAGCTGAGGAATAGAGGAATGTGTGTGTGTATGTGTGTGTGTGTGTGTGCACGTACACATTTAACAAACTCTTTATGGCGCTTACAGTGTACTAGGCACTGATCTAAGTGCTTTTCTAATTTTTACTCATTTAATTCTCTTATCAGCCCTATGAAGTAGGTAGTAATACCATCAGTTTACAGATGAGGAAATTAGAGCACAAAAACCTGAAGTAACTTACCCAGGTCACACCGTCTGGCTAGTTAGTGGCAAAGCTTGATTCAACATCAGGAATCTGGCTCTAAAGTCCAAGGCCTTAATCCCACTGTTGTAGGTATTACTATTATTATCACCATTTTACAGATGCATCCTCTCTGAGGGAGATGCTGAGCCTTGGCAAACTGTAGAGGTGATGGGGCTGCCACCTATCCTAGCCCCATAAGAGGAGGTCAGGCAGCGGCCAGTGACCCCTACTGACAGCTGGGCGGTGGGTCAGAGGACGAGGGCTGCTGTCTCTGCATCCCCTCCAGGCTCACCCTCTGAGGTGCTGGTTTGTGAGGGCTCCAGAAGTATTTGTCAAGCTCAGGGTAGGCCCACCCCTCTTAAATTATTTGGGAAATGGAAGAAGAATGAGCATTTTTACCACTGAGGAGATAGTGTACCCAATGCTAGAGTGGCCTTGAGCTGTGGGAAGGGGCAACATGGGAAGTAGAGTCACTAACTATGTTTCTCCTGCTCCATGTCACACTGTCCTGCCTCTGGGCCTTTTGCCTGTAACACACTTCTTCCCCCTGCTTCTCCATGTCCAAATTCTCCTGTCCTCTGGGTTCAGCTTTTAAAGTTATGGTATTTTATCCTATTTATGCATCCACCTGCTCCTAGCCAGGACTTGACATCTGTATCACTCAGCAGGTGTCTGTCCAATGAACACCTCTGCTGGTCTTACCACTCTGACCACTTCCCACCTGGAATATGCTTATGTGGACTGTCCACTGGACTGTAACCTCAGAGAACAAGGCAGGCTCCAGGTCTGATGCTTCTTGAGGTTCATACAACGGCAAGCACGGGATCTAAAACACTGGGCGCTCTCTCTCAGCAAAGGCTTTTTAATTGCATGAACGGTGAATGATGAGCAGATGTGTTTGGTTCCTGCCCTTGCAAACTTACTCCTAATTAGAAAGAGAGTATGGGTCTTGCTGAAAATTCACAAAGTTAGAAACTAGCTTTTATGGTATGCCTGGACTGTGCCAGGCATTTACAAATCCCATTTACCAGGATGAGACAAAGGCTTGGAGAAGTTAAACTTCTCTAAGATGGGAGGGCTAATAAGTAGCAGAATTGGAATTTAAACCCAAGTTCGTGAGAGTGTGGTGTGTGTGTGTGTGTGTTCACGCGTGTGTGCTCGTGTGCAGTGGAACCCTGAGCCATTTAGCTCCACTTGGGAAGGGGGGCTTTCTGAGGCTGATCAGCTGATCGTTATGAGTCAACAGAGCCTTGGCGACCTGTCAGTGACCCCCAGAAAGAGAGGAAACATCTGTAGCTGGAGCTGTGTGGTGGGGCCTGCTGGGGGAGAGGGTTGTGGGGACTCAGCCACGGTTTCCCACCACAGGGAGACCCTCTCTGAAGCAGGTCACAGAGTCCCTGCCACATGTCCCACGCACCCTCTTTTTCTTTTGAGCCCCAGTTCCCACAGGGGGCTACAAGCTTAGGGTGTCCTGTGGCTGGACTGGCTGACAGGTCTGAGCTACCCCTCTCTGTCCCTTCTCTCCCGCCTGTTCTGTCTCCAGGCTTTCTGCCATGATGGCCCTGAGCAGGATGATTTGAGCTGCTTTCTCGGGGTCATTGTGGGGCTGGAAATGATGGAGGAGCCAGGGCTGGATGGGAGGGAGGAGGGTAGGCTCGGCCTTCGAACTTGGCTGTGAGTCCAAGAATGTGAACATCACAAGGAGCCAAGCACGTTCCCAGTTCTGGGCAGAACTTCTTCAAGAACAGGGAGACTGGGCTTCGCAGCCTCCTTCCTTAGTGTCTTCACTCTCTGCTCACAACTTCAGGCATGTGTCTCCCTCTTGCCCCTAATCACATCTTTCCGGCTCTGTCCTCCTGGGTGTTTGATGCAATCTGGGGGACCTCAAACTATTCCAGTTTCTTTCGCTGGCCCCAAACTGTGGTCATAGTCTGACTTCTTGCCTCACTGCATGCCTGTGACCACATCCCACCCCCACCCCCCATGCCTCACATCACTGCCTCCCCCACCTCACCTTCCACACAGACCCACATCACCTCTGTCATTGTACAGGAGAGAATGTGAAATACTGTCAAAAGAGTGTGGGACTTAGAGTCAGACAAGCTTGGGGTTGAATTTCAACTCTGACATCTTCTAGCTCTGTGGCCTTGGACAAGTTACTGAATGTTTCTCAGTTCCTTATTCATAAAATGGGGATCATATTGTCTACACAATGAGGCTGATGTGAAGAATATATATTATCACTGTGGGGAGATAAGATGGTATAATTGGTAGGAATAAAGGCTTTGGAGTCAGGCTGATGAGGATTCAAATTCCAGCACTTCACTTATTAGTGGTGTCCCTATAGGTGAATTTCTGAACCTATTGAACCTTCGTCTCCCCATCTGTATCTTATATATAGCATTGCTGTAGTAAATGAAATGATACAAGTAAAGTGTTCACTTAGTGCTTGGCCCATAATACATGCTCAATAAATGAGAGCAATTGTTAGTTTTATCATAACGGCAGTAAATGTCTTCTCCATTTTTCTTTCCTAATTTTCTTAAATTCCTCGCCCACACCTCCCAGAAGAATGTCAGGATTCCCAATTGAGAAGGGAAGGACAGTAATCAGGGTGTGCTTTTTCCTAGTTTAGGGTCAGAGGGAAAGAAAAAGTCCAGCCCATGAGAGCTTTACTGGGGATGGATAAAGCACTCTTGAGATTCTAGGGAGTGGTTGCACTCATGGGGGACAGCGATTTGTCAGGTGACCAGGAAGGCAGCTGGGTCACCCCCACCCATGCTGTTGTTTGAACAGGCTGATGCTGGTGGTTTGATTCCCAGTTTAGGGTGGAGAAGCCCCTGAGAGTTGGGATTGTGAGGACACCTCCATTTCTACCCCAGAAAGCTCATTGACAACCTCCCTTTCCCTGCAGAGTGGTGAAGGAGGAGATCTCAGATGACAATGCCAAGTTGCCCTGCTTCAATGGCCGGGTGGTGTCCTGGGTAAGGATCCTTCCTCAACCCTCCCTCCGTCCACATTCCTGCCATGGGCTGGACGGAGGAAAGACATTGCTAAGGTTATAGCTGATGGTTTTATGTTTCAGTATCTGAACTGTCCTTGAGTTTCTAACTGAACAGTTTCTACCCCAAATTCTATAGCCTTGGTGAAACTGGGGGAGTGGTGTGAAAGGGAAAAGGCGGCTACAGAAACATACATAGGAGGCAAAATTGTTTCCTATGCCCTTGGAGGCACTTTGCCTCAGGTTCCCTTCTGTCACCTGCTGAACTCTGCCTTGGACCCTTACCCTCTGCCCCCATCCCACTTCACCAGCCCATGCCTCCCTGACACCATCCACCTGGCAGTGGGTCTGCTCCTCAGGTCAGCTGTCCTTGCATAGTCCTGTCTCTTTTCCCTCCGTGCCCCCTGCTTCATTCTCCCCAAGTCTTCATGCCCTGCCAGAAGCCAACTATCCTACGTGCCCTCGTGCCATACTACCTACCCATTTTCTCCCCGTCAGCTGGTGTCAGCTGAAGGCTCACACCCAGAGCCAGCTCCCTTCTGTGCTGATAACCCATCGGAGCTGCCACCTCCCATGGAGCGCACAGGAGGCATTGGGGACTCCCGGCCGCCATCCTTCCAGTGAGTGTGACCTGAGGGTAGGAAGGGCCTGTGGGGAGGGCCAGGTCAGCTCAGCCCAGGGCTGGGGGAGGGAGCCCCCAGCCTGCCCCCTCCTCCACCAAGTCCTATCTTCCCTGCAGCCCTCATGCTGGTGGGGGCAGCCAGGAGAACCTGGACAATGACACAGAGACGGACTCCTTGGTGTCTGCCCAGCGGGAGCGGCCTCGCAGGAGGGACGGCCCAGAGCACAGTGCGTCTTCCCTGAACAGATGCCTTCCCCATCCCTGTGCCCTCCCCACAGCTTCCACTCAGCTGACCACCTCTTTGCCCAACTTCCTGAGCTCGGGATAGGACTGGCCCCAGTGCAGCCCCTAGCCTGCCTCTCCTCCCTTCCCTCCTACACTGGGCACTGTGAACCCAGCTGCCTCTATCCCCTGCAGCAACCCGGCTAAATGGAACTGCAAAAGGGGAGCGGCGGCGAGAACCAGGGGGTTACGACAGCTCGACTACCCTCATGAGCAGCGAGTTGGAGACCACCAGCTTCTTTGATTCTGAGGAGGATGACTCCACCAGCAGGTAGGGCCTTGGTTTCATGAGGACTGGTGGGCAGGTGACCCCTGAGGAGCCCTGAACCCTGAGGATACTGGGCCCCTGGGAGGGATGTGGGCTTTGTGCTGGGGACCTGGGCCCTGCAGTGCCTCTTACGGGGCAGGGCTAGGTCAGCCTGGTGGGGAACGACTGTGGGCCCCACAGGTTCAGCAGCTCCACAGAGCAGAGCAGTGCCTCACGCCTGATGAGAAGACACAAGCGGCGGCGGCGGAAGCAGAAGGTTTCCCGGATTGAGCGGGTATGGGACCTGGGGTGCTAGGGATGAGTGGGGCAAGGCCAGGGCTTATCCGTCCTTAGATCCCCTCCCCTTGGGTCAGTGTTTAGAACCTTAGAGGGAAGGTGGTGGCTGAAGGCTCACCTTGAGGAGGAGCTAGGGGAGAGCAGTGAGTTCCTGCCACCCCTGCCTGCTGCTCAGAGTCTCTATCTATTCCAGTCCTCATCCTTCAGCAGCATCACGGACTCCACTATGTCACTCAACATCATCACGGTCACTCTCAACATGGGTGAGTCTGGTGAAACAACACTCTTGAGTGCCTACTGTATGCCAGACACTGGGCAGACTCAAGGAGTTTAAAGAGACACAAGTTATGTTCCCTGCCCTCAAGGAGCTCTCTTTCATAAACCTAAACTATTATTTCAGTATCTCATGATCAGGGCTATGCCAGAGAGAAGCACACACAGCTATGGAAGCAGAGAAAAGCATCAGGGAAGGCTTCCTGGAGGAAGTGATTTCTGATTGCTTCCCATTTCCCATGTTTTAGCTGTTGCATTCTTGTTCCCTGATTTCTGCCCTACCCACTCTTTTAAGAGATGGCTGGGTGTAGTGAAAAGAGCCCCAACTTTGTCTGGAATTTAAATGAGTTTGAATATTGGTTTTGCCATTTAATGGCTTAGAAGAGTCACTTAAATTCTCTGAACCTCAGTTGTCTACTCTGTAAAATGAGACTGAGCGTCCATTCCTCACATCCAGCAAGGATTAATGAAAGCCTATTGAGCATGCTGAACCCAGTGCCTGGTTCCAGTTCAATAAATGTTAGCTCTTGTCCCTTTACACTCTTTCTAATAAGGGGCTCAGAATTTGGTTAGGAACCTTGCTCCCATCTCAAGGTCTTATTACTCCCTGTAGAAAAGTATAACTTCTTGGGCATCTCCATTGTGGGCCAAAGCAACGAGCGTGGTGACGGAGGCATCTACATTGGCTCTATCATGAAGGGTGGGGCCGTGGCTGCTGATGGACGCATCGAGCCAGGAGATATGCTGTTACAGGTACCATTGTTCACTGTGGCTGGTGGTATAGATAGGGAGTTGGGGAGATGTACCCTCTGTCCCTTCTCATTCTTCCTACCCTCTCTACCCTATTCAGAGGCCCCTTCTTGGTGGGGAAGACCTCCTGATCCACCAAGCTTCCCTAACTCCCTCCCCAGCACAGCTGCTTATCCCATTCCTGGTCCTATTTCCCAGGTAAACGAGATCAACTTTGAGAACATGAGTAATGACGACGCAGTCCGGGTACTGCGGGAGATTGTGCACAAACCAGGGTATGGATGGGCTGAAGCATTACGGAGGAGGTGCCAGGCATTTCTGGCTATCAGGCAAGGGGCTTGGTCTCGCCTCCATACATCCTGCCCTCACTAGGGACACCCTTGCTTTCAGGCCCATCACCCTGACTGTAGCCAAGTGCTGGGACCCAAGTCCACGTGGTTGCTTCACATTGCCCAGGAGTAAGTGGATGGGGAACTTGGCCCTAAAACTGGTGTCTGGCATACACGAGCTCTGTCTCTCCTTCCTTCTGTGTTGCCCTGAACCCTCACACCTACCCTGTTGGGCCCAGCACTGGGCAGGGTGGGCAGCCCCTAACTCCTCATCCTCCCTGCAGGCGAGCCCATCCGGCCCATTGACCCTGCGGCCTGGGTCTCCCACACTGCAGCCATGACTGGCACCTTCCCTGCCTACGGCATGAGCCCCTCCCTGAGCACCATCACCTCCACCAGCTCCTCTATCACCAGCTCCATTCCTGACACAGAGCGTGAGTGTCCAACCCTGTCCCCTGGGCCCAGCAGACAGGGCCAGGTGAGAGGGACTGATGAAGGCCCATGTGGAGACTTGCTTGAAAGGCAGAGGGGCCGGAGGGGGCTCAGCTCATTCCAGCTACTTCACACTGCAGCTTCCCTCGGGACACCCGAAGCTCACTAAACAGTGTTTGCTTCTGAACTGGTATTGAGCACCCAGTGAGCCTCAGTTTCCTCTTGTAAAATGGGACTAATGATGTGCGCGTTACCAGGTTCCTGGGGGTTAATGAGAGGATATAAGTGAAGCAGTTGCCACAGTGTGTGGCATAAAGTAAGCACGTAATAATGACTGCCATTTTTATCATCATAACACTTGTTATGCACTATACTAAGCACCTTCATTTACATTATTTAATTATCTTCAAACATCCCTATAAAGTAGACGTGAAAGTCCCTATTTTTACAGGAGAAACTGAGTGTCCAAGAAGTCAATAATTTGTCCAACACTGGTCCATATTTATTAGGCGGTAGAACTGGAATGCAAACTCCCGTCTGCCTACCTCCACAGCCCCTTTCTGCCTGACCATTTTGCTTCCCACCCCCAGGCCTAGACGACTTTCACCTGTCCATCCACAGTGACATGGCTGCCATTGTGAAAGCCATGGCTTCCCCTGAATCCGGGCTGGAGGTCCGAGACCGCATGTGGCTCAAGATCACTATCCCCAACGCTTTCATCGGTGAGAGGGCCCCATGGTGGGATGAAGGATGGGGTGGTGGGCAGTGAGGGAGCAGGATAGGCTAGGCGCCCAATAACTCCCTTGAGCTGGAACTAGGCCCAGCCTCATGGCTTCTGTGAGGCCAGATGAGCCCAAGGTGGGCCTCCCAATCAAAGGTAGCTTTGCTCCCAGGCTCGGATGTGGTGGACTGGCTGTACCACAACGTGGAAGGCTTCACTGACCGGCGAGAAGCCCGCAAGTATGCAAGCAACCTGCTGAAAGCTGGCTTCATCCGCCACACTGTCAACAAGATCACCTTCTCCGAGCAGTGCTACTACATCTTCGGTGACCTCTGCGGCAGTACGTGCCTCCCCCCTTCCTTGCCCTGTCTTCTGGCTGGGAGTGGGGCGGTGCCCAGGGGTGTGGCGGCAGACTCCAGGGAACCCAGAGGAGGGGGCAGCAGAGCTGGGCTCCCAGCTCAAGGCCTGAGAGTTTTGTGGTGGAAGCAGAACCCAGTTCAGCCTCTTCACCTGCCTTACGTCCCCTGGAGGGGCTGGCATTTTCTAAGTGCCTGGCACCATGCTGATTGTTTCTAAAACATCATCTCACTCTGTCACTCAGTCCTCACAACCTCCTCTCTGCCCTTGGGGAGATGGATTACTATCCCTGTTTTCAGATGAGGCAACTGAGATATGTAGACGGTAAATAGTCCACCCCAGCTTTCACTACTAGAAGCAGAGAAACTAGGCCATGGTTCCAGGTCTTTCTGGCTCCAGAGCCCTTGTTCTTCCCACCATCTGGGTTTGACCAGGTGTGTAGTGGTGCAGAAACATTGTCTTAGCAAGGCCAGAGTTCCTTTCCTTGGGCCCTGCTTAGCTTCCCAGCATCAAGCAGGGTCCACCAGGTTAGGGCCTAGGATTTGTCTGAGGCCCCATGTCCACAGCTTCCTCAGGCCTCTGTGGAGGGACTGTGCTTCAGGATGGAGCTAGAGAAGCTATCAGGGCCAGGTTGTAGAGAGGGGTGGGGAATGTCCAGCCTGTGGATGGTATAAGGCCCTCGAAATCATTTGGTCTGGCCCTGCCAAGGCATTAGGGGTGAGTTAATTAAATGTTTGACTAAATATAACAGGCTAATTTTTAAGTTGATAATTTTATATGGCCTGTGAATGATGTTATAAATATCCAAGTGGCCTTTGGCAGAAAAAAGGTTCTCCACTCCTGTTGTAGAGGATTCTACAAGCTATCACAGGAGCTGGACTTGATCCTGAAAAAGTGCAAAGCCAGTTAGGGTTAGTAAGCAGGAGAGGTCTGCGTGGAAGCCCTCTTCTCTTTCTGAAGCCCTTTGGAAGGGGAGTCTTCGAAACAGGACAGCATCGCTCAGTGTTGGGAGCTGAAACCCTCCCCCAGCAGCCACCTCTACCTGAGGGAACCTTCTCTGAGCCCAGTGGTGCTGGCTGGAGTCCAAAAACTAACTCTTAAAATGCTTCAGATTAGGTTCTAGGGACCAGAAAAGCTGTTTCTGCAGAGCACAAGTCCTGGTGGAGGGTGGGTCCCTGGCCCTCAGCTGTTCCAGTGTGGCCACATGGAGTAGATGCACAGAGTTTTGGAGTTAGATAGCTCTGAGTTCAAATCCTAGCACCACCCTTACTGTGTGAACATGAGTGACACAGCCTCTCAATGCCTCAATTTGTTGATCTGTAAGGTGGAAGTAATAGTAGAATCTATATCATAGAGCTGTTTTGAGGACGATGTAATGTATATAATGCTTTCAGCACCATGTTTAGCCCACAGAAAGTACCCTTTAAAAAGTCCATTCTTCATATATTTAATTGACTCTAAGATGAACACTTATTTCACATTTCAGTGTCTGAAATTGGAGTGCATCTTACAACCAGTGGTTTCTTAGACTCAATCAAGTGTGATACAGTGGGGCCTTGACTTACGAGTGTCCCGACTAACGAGTTTTTTGAGATACCAGCTGTCTCTCGGCCGATTTTTTGCATTGAGTTGATAGAGTAATTTGAGTTAACGAGCTCCTTAATGAGCTCGTTAAACTCGTAAGTCAAGGCCCCAGTGTATTGTCATCCTTAGCAGAATCAGCCCTGATCCCAAATTTCCAGGGACACATAAAGCTTTTCAGAAGAGCTCTAGTTTTTGCTCAAGAGACATCCTTCTGTCCCTGGGTCCTCCTGGATCTTCTACCCATGGACCTGGCACCAGAGGCCCAGCTCAGGGAGATACTGACATAACAGGTCTTTTCCTTCTCACTGGCTGAGGTGTCCTAAGCTGGGAGTGTGGCAAGCTCAAAGGGAAAAGCCGAGGACCTGGGTAGCCCCAGGAACACATAGTCACTCCCCTTGGGATAGCCTGGAAGCTGAAATAGTCACCAGCTCCTGGAACATGAGCCAAGGCAGGCCCCTGCTTACTACCACCACCACCACCCTTCATGCTAGCTGCTGGCCTTGACAAGTTCATGGCTTGGCTGGAAGACTTCATTGGCTGCTTTAGCCCCCTTGGGCCCCCTCTCCTTATCTCTTCTCCCCTGGAAGGTTGGGCTGGCTTACTTAAGGGCTTGGAACAAAGGGCTCAGTCTATATCTGGCAGGCCTCTGGGACCTGGTACAGATGGGGTGTGAGTAAGGGGTGTCCAAGGCAGGTCATTAGTCCTAGTGGCCCCTTAAACTCCCTTCCAGGTAGTTCCAACATTAGTGGGGGCATCCTTATCCTTAACATTTACTGGGGGAGCCAGAGTCATGAAAGAAGTAATGTTAATACAATGAAGAACCACGCCTCCCTGGGAATGGGGTGGAGAGCACAGACGAGGCACCTAACTTGTTCTCTTTCTGGGCCCTTCCCACCCCACTTCCACTCTCCCCAGCAGCACCAGGAAATTGATTCTGGCCAATGGCCTTCTATATGGAGAGGTTCTGAAAGGCCCTATGTTCATTCTGGTTTTTAATGGGTATTTTTTTTAGTGTTAGGTGAGGGGAGGGCACAATTTCACCAAACTGCTCCCTACTCCTTACTAATTTCCTCATCTAGAAATGTAAAAAAGTTAGCAACTTTTAGCTTCTGTTCTGCCTACAGTTTAGGTTGAACTCAGGCTGGTCATTTAACCTCTCTGGACTGCACTTACTTCATCTGGAAAAAATGTGCCTAGCACCTTCTTCATAGGGTCGGGGTAATATTTGTATGAAATAGTGTTTTGTATTGTGCCTAATGAATTGCAGGTATGCAGTACCTACCTGATCATTGTCTGAGATTTCAGCCTCCTACATTCCTCTACCTTTTACCCTCTAAGTCAGCAATTTTCAGTCTTTTTCATCTCATGGCACATATAAGTTAAAGACTAAAATTCTGTGGCACACACACACACACAAATTGTTTTGTCAACCTGACAAAAAAGATTGGTATAATTTTGACTCACTCACATGGGACGGTTATTGTTGTGTTGGCCACTCTTTTTATTTGACAATCTAAGGAAAAAGAGGTCAGAGCCCCTCACTAGTCAGGTACTGCGTGTTTTAAAAATTCTGGTGGCACACCAGTTGAAAATCACTGCCCTCAGTGAACAGAGTGAGTTTTGTCCCTTCCAGTCCACTGAGGAAGGAGGAGAAACTGCCAAAGGCTTTTCTGGGAGTTGGGTGTTAGGATTTGGCATTGAGGCTAGGAATGGTGACTGGGGCCTCCCTGAGAAGGGTTTTCCCTGGGGCTGTCTGCAGGGGCTCCCTCTCTACCATCTCTGCTGGGTGGTGGGGAGGGTTTAAGAAGGAATGTGAGCTCTCTGGCCTATGCCTCCTCCCATAATGGTGGGAAACTACCACTGCTGTTGTCATCTCATATGCATCCAATGCAGCCTAGGCTGGGACCTCCCTCCTGACAGAGGTGCAAAGGTATGGGGGAGTCCCAACATCCGGCCCTCTCCTGCCCTCCACAGACATGGCCAACCTGTCCCTCCACGATCACGACGGCTCCAGCGGTGCCTCTGACCAGGACACACTGGCCCCTTTGCCGCACCCGGGGGCTGCCCCTTGGCCCATGGCTTTCCCCTACCAGTACCCGCCACCCCCGCACCCCTACAACCCGCACCCAGGCTTCCCGGAGCTGGGGTACAGCTACGGCGGGGGCAGTGCCAGCAGTCAGCACAGTGAAGGTAAGATGGAGGAGACAAGGTGGAGGAGACCCAGGCTTCCTCCGAGAGCTCTTGAACATCCACCACCCTGCCCCTGCCTGTCCCCTACAGGCAGCCGGAGCAGTGGCTCCAACCGCAGCGGCAGCGACCGGCGGAAAGAGAAAGACCCGAAGGCTGGAGACTCGAAGTCAGGTGGCAGCGGCAGCGAGTCGGACCACACAACCCGCAGCAGCCTGGG
>NW_005364139.1:576398-580359 GCF_000412655.1 Myotis brandtii
ATGATGCCCCCACCGCCCGCGGCCATGGGACCCCCAGGAGCCCCCCCAGGCCGTGACCTGGCCTCGGTGCCCCCCGAACTGACTGCCAGCAGACAGTCCTTCCGCATGGCCATGGGAAACCCCAGTGAGTTCTTTGTGGATGTGATGTGAGCAGGGCCCCTCCCCCACTTCCATCCCACCTCTAACCTGGCTGGCTGCGTCCCTCTCTCCATCTGTCCAGTCTTTTTTACTTTGGTACCTGAAAGGGAAATAAACGGAACTAAATCCAGGCGCGCTAACTGCTCGCTGAGCGCAGCGAGGGTGGGGTGACCCACATAGCTATTGCAGCCCCTAACCTGCCAGCAGCCCCAGCTTGTCCCTCTGCCCACTAACTGCTGCCCAGGACTTCTCAGGATCCTTCATGTCCCTGGGACCCAACTTGCTGGTGTTGCTCCTGACTCCCTTCACCTGTGCATACACTTCAGGAATTCAACTGTGCCCTTGAGGGCCTGCCCAGCCCCTTATCCCCACCATTTCCCCACCTCAGTTCCCTTTCACCATTCATTCAGCTACGCCATCTCCCTGTTAACCTCATTGCCACAAGCATGTGTCCCATCTCTGAACTGCCCCACACACGCAATACTGACACCAAAAAAATACTTGCTTCATCTGCCCCTCCTAATTGTTCCTTGCCTGCTGCCTGACCGTCTCTTGCCTGCTGCTTGCACCCTAGAGTTGTGGGTCACCTTTAGTAAGTATCCATGCTATCCCTTCCTGCACTGGGCCCTTACCAGGAGCCCAGTGGGGGCCTTCGTTGCCTGATCTCTGCTCTACCCCACCCCTTGCCTGCAATTGTGTGCTGGTTCCTTCAGACCCCTAACCCTACTAACCAACAGGCTCATCTCACCTCTGGGCCTGAAACATGTCTTTTCTTTCTTTTTTCCTCCCCCAATTTTTCCTGGGCGTGGAGCAGCCAAGAATTTCGGGCTGTTTGACTTTCTGTGAGCCCCCAGCGAGGGGAGGCCCAGCCTCCGAGGAAACCAGGAACCCTGCTTCAACAGCCCCTCAGGGCTTCCCGAGGATATGCAGCCCCCACACCCACACTTCAGCATGTTGAGTCACTAGGCTTCTGGGGAGGGCTCCAGCCCTTTGCCCATATATGAGGGACTGTTCGCCTTTCCAGAGAGTGTGCGTGCTCTCTCTCTTTCTCTTTCACACACGTGCACACACACAGGTGCCTATGCAAGTCCACTTAAGCCTCAGGGCTGGTCCCTGCCCAGAGGGCTGGCCTCTCTCTCCCAATTTTCTCCCAGGTTGTGGGGCTGGTCCCCTGACTTACCTCTATCCTTCCTCCCCTTCCTCATAGCCCTTAAGCCTCCCCCACATGTCCCTATCATCACCCTACCTGGATAAAGCCCATATGTGGGGCTCATCAGAGGACTCCCCAGACAACGAGCAGGCTGTTCTCACCTTGCCCCCTGCATTGCACACTTTTTCCTGTTTTCACATCACCATGATACCCCAGAGCAGCGGTTCTCAACCTGTGGGTCACGAACAATGAAAATACATCCTGCATATCAGATATTTACATTACGATTCATAACAGTAGCAAAATTACAGTTATGAAGTAGCAACGAAAATAATTTTATGGTTGGGGGTCACCACAACATGAGGAACTGTATTAAAGGGTCGCGGTATTAGGAAGGTTGAGAACCACTGCCCCAGAGCATGATTGGGCAAGGGGAATTCTGGGAGTGTCAGGTTTTTGTTTTTAACCTGTTTTCTACTTTAAACAAATTATGACTTTAAGCCTCTTCTATAAATTCTTTTGGCTCACTTGGGCTCCCATATTTTCAGAACTGGGGTGTCAAGAGATGAAGTACTAAGTTCCAGGCTTTGGGGCAAACCAGGGAAGGGGCATTTGGCATTCATTTAAATACTTCCTGGGTTTTTTTGTGAGTGAAGGCTACATTGGAAATTTGACTCACTCTTACCTGCCTTCTAGCAGCTCTAGTTTGCTCCCAACCCATACCATGGCTTCCTCTAGCCACCTGGGAGGAGGGCTGCCTCCTATACTTCTCTTTTTTTTCTGACTCTGCCATGTCCAACTTTCTTGAGAATTCTTCCACTATTGCTCATGCCTTCAGTGTTGGTGCTCCCTGTGTTCTGTCTTCAATCCACTTCTCTTTCCTATTTACTCCCCAAATGGTATCATCCATCAGGAGGTCCTTACCTGCCTTTGATATGCTGGGGATTCTCAAATATATCTCTCCATCCCCAATTTCCTCCAATCTTTAGATTTGTGTTTTTATTATTCACTGGACATCTCCATGGACATGTCCATATGGACTCAATGCATTTCCCCCACTTCATGAATTCCAATCCTAGTTACTTTCACAATCTACATAGGCTCATCAGCTAGAAACATCTATGGACTTAAATCCCTTCCCAAATCTTACTATTCAGCAGATCATATCCATTCTACTCCAACAATCTTTCTTGAATTCAGCCCTTCTCCCCTCTGCCTCTGCTCTAGTTCACAGGAGCATGAGATTTGGAGTCAAGTTGTTCTGGGTTTGAATCCCAGCTCTACTACTTTTTGGTTGTGTGATAGGAGAGTTATTTAATCTCTCTGAGCCTCAGTTCCCTCATATGTAAAATGACGATAATAATACCTACCTCACAGGGTTGTTGTGAGGATTTAAATTAGATATTGTACGAAAAGTGCCTAGCACAGTGCCTGGCACACAGTAGAATAGGTGCTCAATAAATGGTAGCTATTATTATTATTATTATTATTATTATTATTATTATTATTTGCTCTAAATTGGTAAGGATTTAGGGTATTAATTGAAGATAAATCTTTGGAAAAGGTAGGAGTGAAGCCTTGTGTGCTGATTCAAGGATCAGAAATGCCTGTATTTGGTCACTTGATGGCTTCAGGTTATGACCACGGTTTTAATGAAGGAGGCCAAATCTTCATCCTGCCACATCTTGGCTTCTGAAAGAGGATGCTAGGGACAGTAAGGCTTGCAACCAGGTTCGCCCTTTCTTATCCTTCCTTCCTCCCATGACGGGCTCAGCCCTGACCAGCGAAGGCATCAGGGTATCTCTCTGTATAGAAAGAGAAGATCTAACATATTTTTTTCAGGTCCTACAAGAGCCAGGCATGCCTTTCATGTTTGAGGGTTGGCTCTGTCTTTTCAGCTTGGATGTGAAGATTAACTCTGTTCAGAGAGGGAATTTCAAATCCCATGTTCAGTTAAATTAAATTCACCAATGGTTTTCTAAACATATCTGCCTCTCACTAGAAGGCACACAGGTTGTGGCCTTGAGGAACTGACAGTAACATAGGTATAGATGAAGTAGAACATGGACATAGTCTTGAAAAGATTTATCTAGTTTCTTCCGAGTATTTGTCTCTTCACTCCCTGTTCCCTTCCTTGGGTCTTGATCCCTGGAGAAAAGCTCACGTCTGGCAAATATATACGATGAAAAAATTAAAATTTGGGAGAGTCAGAGGTGGTGTTAGAAAGCAGTAAATTCAGCACAAACACTTCTACTGCCAAGTCGCGTGTTGTATGGAAAGTGAGGACAGCCAGTCCTCGGACTTTGGAGACACTAAAGGCCTACAACGATCCAAGACTTAACAGATGGACTTCTAATGGTAGCAATCCTCTGAGGCTCTCCGAAACACTGACATAGGAACGGGAGGGACCTCAGAGACTACAATTCCCAGAATGCTCAGTGGGGGAAAGGAAGTGAGCGGAATCGGATAGGCTGGGAAGTGCCTTTCGGCTAAGGCTGGATTAGGCCACTCCCAGCCCTCCCCCAAGGAACTCCTACTCTCCTTTTCGAAGGTTCTCGAAGGCAGTCGGTAGTTGTAGTTTTGCTAAATCTTGAGAGCTTAAAATTGTAAGCGAGAAAGCCCGAGGACCTGACGGGATTTGTAGTCCGTGCGGGAGCCCGGCGCGCAGGCGCA
>NW_005364139.1:580678-581326 GCF_000412655.1 Myotis brandtii
CCCCTCGGCTCCAGGACTGTCTCCCCACCTCCCAGGACAGTGACACCCCCCGGGCCGCCTCCTGGGACTGTGACAAGCCCCCCCCTCCCCGTGGAGTGACAGCCCGAGGCTCTCATTCCTCAGCGTGTGACAGCCCCGCACCCCGTGCAACCATCTTTTCCCGCGATGTCGTCCTTCCCAGGGCAAAAGCCCACCCTCCGTCCGCTCATGCCTCTACCCCTGGACCCCACCGCGGGCCCCGTCTCCCAGCCCCTAGTCGCCACTGCCGGGCGCCCCCTGCCGTCCTTCCTCCGCAAAGCCCTATTGGTTCCTTGCCCAGGCTCCACCTCCATCTTGCCTTTCCCCTCCTGGACTCGCAGGGACCGAGGCATGGGTCGTGTCCGCCACCTCCAGAGACCTCTCGCCGAGTCTGGGAGACCTCGGTGGCCATAGGAATGGGCTTTATCTTACAGTTTAGAAAAGCCTGCTAAACTACCCCCTGTGCAATCAATACCAGGGCTCATCCGGGACATCTAGAACTAAACGAACGCTTTTTGCCCTCGCAAACAGTCTGCGATACTTTGACCCAAATAATTGGATAGTCTGGGCATCCTGCCCCTCACATGTAGGCACCCAGGCCGGAAGTGGGTCTGGGATCGCAGAATTCCC
>NW_005364139.1:581662-582630 GCF_000412655.1 Myotis brandtii
GCTGAGAGGGAGCCTCCCTTTTTGAAAGGAGGGGAGGTCGCCAAAAATAACTACTAAGCAGCTTGGGTCGTGTAAGTGTCGTCTGCAGGGCTGGGACCTTTCTCCTCTGCCCTTTCGCCTGCTTATCTGACTGCCTGGGGGAGGTTGGAGCCACACTCGGGGTCTACTAGTCAGTCAGGGCCTAAGGCCTCCCTTCTTTCCTCCTCTGCCCACCCTGCACACCCTTCCCGGGAATGCCTAGATTCCGGTGAGTTAGAGATTCGGGCCCTGCCCCTTCTGGGGGGGGGGGGTAGTGGAGACTGAGACTTGGTGCTCCTGGGGCTGTCCCTGAGCCCCAGGCCTGACCCACGGGAGTCATTGCTGTCACCATTCCTGCTGCCACCATTCCTGCAGCCACGGGCAGGCCTTCCCGTGGACTCCCTGTGAGAGCCTGAGAGTCGGAAAAGGATCCTTGCTGAGCTCAGTTCTGTGAAGAGGGGGCGGGGCTACTCTCTGGGCTCAGCCCCAGAAAAGGGAGGATCAAAATGGCCTTAGTATCCTGGGCCCAAGTCCCTCACCATTTCTTTCTCCCGTCCAGTGTGGGATAAACAGGAACTGGAGCCTGGCTAAGGGGAGGAGCATGCCTGCAAGGGCTGCAGGGTCACTTGCTGGAGGGTTGAGTCAGGAAAAAAACACACAGATTATGACCTGCACAGCCCCACAGTGGATGAGGCCTTCCTTACCCTGCCTCTGCCTGTCCTAGGTCTGTTCTCAGAGCGATGGGCTGTGGAGACTGAGCTGCCGCCATGATTGGAGGCTTATTCATCTATAATCACAAGGGGGAGGTGCTCATCTCCCGGGTCTACCGAGATGACATCGGGTGAGTCCCCTGGCTGAACCAGCTGTGCCCCACCTCCATCCCTCCTCCCCAGCATGCAGGATTAGGTCTGTTCCTCTCAGTCACTTGACTTGGACCACTCCCACCCCCA
>NW_005364139.1:582686-603357 GCF_000412655.1 Myotis brandtii
CATCATGGAAGCTCAGCATGTCCGGCCTGGCTCCCATGAGGTCTGGTGGTATTGGCCTGGCAACCAGTGCTGGCCCCCGGGTGGGACCTGTGGAATGATGGGCCCCTCACCGTCCTAGGAACTGCTGCCTTTCCTGCCTCCTGTTTCCCTTAGTGACAGACCTGGTTGCTGGGATGAGTGCTTTTGCCTGGGCAGGTTGATTCCTCCTTTGAGGAGGAGGGAGACGTCTCCTGGGTGGAGTTAGTGGCCAGGCTGGAGGTACTAACCCATCTAAGTCTTGCCTTCAAAAGCCCTTCTACTAACGAGAATCTTCACTGGATTCTTTTGAAAGCCTCTCCAGGCTGCCAAATCCTCTTCCACTCCCTTTCTCAGAAAGAGGCAGGCTGCTGACTCAGCTGTTTTCAGTTCCTCTGGGCCATTCCTGGAGGAGAGATTGTGAGCACTGAGGCCCTCCCTGGGTCACTGAAGGAAAGGCACTCCCTGACCTATCAGAGGAGACCCAGAATAGCGTCTTGTTCTGGGTCCCACAGACCTTACAAGTGGGCACAGCCTTCCTTTTCATTCTGCCCTATCCTGCATGCTACTGTTCTTTCCTGAGGACATGGCCTAGCCTCAGCAGCTCTAATGAGGTTAGGCTCCTCGGTTTGTTTTTCTTAGGCCCTGTTTTTCTTTCTCAAAGATCTTGGGGATAGACAGTCAAAGAATGGGCTTGCTGCAGTGCCCCAGCTCGTTGGCTTTTGGCTCCCGGGCTGATGGACTGGCCTTTGTGGCTATTTGTCCACTGGCTGGTGGTGGGGCATGAGCTAGAGATGTGGCAACACCTGGCTTGCCTGAGCCTGGCTGGCTACACCCATCCGCATCCTGCTCCGGCCCTGCATGGACCTGGTTAAGCCAAGGCCAGGGCATACACCATCGTGCATGCCTTGCCGTGCTCTCCACCCCTTGCCTGTTGTCTGTTTTTACCTCATGGTGTGTGCTGCCTACCCCAGTGTGTTGTGTGTCTAACCCTCTCTCTCGTTGCTGTCACTCTCCTCTTCTTGCTGGCGTCATTTCTCTCATCCCATCTCATTGGCTGCTGTAGCAATAGGTAAGCAGCCTGTTAAGCTGCCGCCCAGGCACCGGTGGGTGGGGTGTCCTGTCCCCCCATCATTGTTTTCTTCATCCTTTTCATTCCCTGAGCTTGCCCTGGAATTGGATCCCAGACAGAAATGGGTGGCCCAGCTCCATAGCTCCTTGGTGCTTCTCCCTCAGTATATTAGAGCCTCCTCTGAAGTCATGCAGGCTTTGTCTAACTTGTGGGGGAGCCAGCCTTCCCCATTGGTGGGATTACTAGTGGAAAGACTGGGTCTCTCTCATGTGGGCCTGGAGCTCACTGGGAAGCTAGAGAAGTGGCAGCTGGGAAATTGGGGACATCCCTAAACTTGATGGACCGACCTCACTTTATTCAGTTTACATCTGTCTTCCTCTCATGGCACTTTAGAGTATGTGTCAGACTTCAGCAGTGAAGTGGGGATGCTGTTAGTAGCTGTGATTGATCCCTGTAGAGTGAGGTTTGCCTGAGTACTGAGCAGCCCCTGTCTTCCCTTTTCCTCAGGAGGAATGCAGTGGACGCTTTTCGGGTCAATGTTATCCATGCCCGGCAACAGGTGCGCAGCCCCGTCACCAACATCGCTCGCACCAGTTTCTTCCATGTTAAGCGGTCCAACATCTGGCTGGCAGCTGTCACCAAGCAGAATGTCAACGCTGCCATGGTCTTCGAATTCCTCTATAAGATGTGTGACGTAATGGCTGCCTACTTTGGCAAGATCAGCGAGGAGAACATCAAGAACAATTTTGTGCTCATATATGAGCTGCTGGATGGTGAGACTGGCGGAGTGGTGGGCCTAGGGTGGGGATGAACCTGATGGGGCCTGGCCTGGAGGTGGGAGCAGGTCTGAAGCTCCAGTGCCTTCTGAACTTTCTTTCCTGACTATGTGGTCTTTTGAGCCCTGGGAAGGCTAATCCAAATCCAGACCTAAAATCTGCTCTGAAGTAGAACACAGAAATAGGCACTAGTGAGTAGAGGAGGTCTTTCATGGGGCTGGGAACCTGACTGGGATTTGGTGGCTGGGACTCCTGCAGTAAGCACTTTTCACCCTCGTACCTTTGTGGTTTGGGCCTTAGTTCATGACTGTCCCTCCAGCTTTCCATCTCAACACCTGCCTCAGAGCCTGGAGGAGGGTGAGGTATTATAGGCCCCTCAAGTGCATTGCATTGTTACCTTGGCTCCTCTGTAGGGTATGATTTAAGTGAACAGAGTCATTCCACCTTCCCAACATCTCCGTTTTCTAAGGCTCAGTGCTTCTTGACCTCTCACCCACTGACCACGTGACTCTTCTACTGATTTTCTCCATTTGATAAAATCTGACATTTTAGAGAGAAGAAGGGAGGAGAGAGAGACAAATGTGAGAGAGAAACATTGTTCGGTAGCCTCCCATATGCATCCCAACCCCAGGGACTGAACCCAGAACCTGGGCATGTGCCCTGACCAGGAATTGAACCAGGGACCTTTTGGTGCACAGGATGGTGCTCTACCAATTGAGCCACACCAGCCAGGGCAAAATATGACATTTTCTTATGAAGAACAAATCCCAGAGTAAATACTACAAAGCTAGAAGACTTTACTGCAGGTGATCCCACACCTTCTGGGGCTGTGCGGCTAGACATGTCTAGGCCAAGGAAGGGACAGGAATGAAGGAGCCTTCTCCAGGATCTGATGGTTCCCTTCCTTTTGCAGAGATCCTGGACTTTGGCTATCCACAGAACTCAGAGACAGGCGCGCTGAAAACCTTCATTACCCAGCAGGGCATCAAGAGCCAGGTATTCGAATTATACAGCTACAGTCCGGGTGGAGCCCAACCCCTTCATCCCAGCTGGGCCCTGAGCCTTGTCCTCGCTGACTCATGAAGCTGCCTTTGACAGGAAGTGCTGGTCTGATCTTTCTGCCATGACTGCAGGCTTATTTTCCCATGTGGCCCTCTCCCAACCGAGGTGCAACTGACTCAGCATCTCTGTTACTAGGAATACAGATCAAGCAGTTTCCTTCTAGACTGGGGGAAGGAAGAATGGGGGTTGCTCTGGAGGCCTTGGTTCCTCAGGAGGAGAGAGTTTGGACCCTCCTCTAGGATCCAGGCCTCATAGCCTTCTTTTCTGCCTGTCTCTTCCCATCTGCGCTACCCTACGGCTTCCTGTGGGCTCTACATTGACCCTGTGGCCTCCAGCATCAGGTAAGGTATTCCCTCAACTTCTACCCTTGCAGCTTTGCTCCCTTTCTCTAAGTCCTACCCCACTGGGCCTCTGGGGGAAGATGGGTTTCAGGGCGGGGCCTAGAAGGAAAGAGGGATGAGGATGGAGTGGGGATACAGACAGGATGATTAAAAGTGGAGAGGAGTGAGGCCATTGCTATTTGTCTCTATTTCCATGTAGACAAAAGAAGAACAATCCCAGATCACCAGCCAGGTGACTGGGCAGATTGGTTGGCGGCGGGAGGGCATCAAGTATCGCCGGAACGAGCTCTTCCTGGATGTGCTGGAGAGTGTGAACCTCCTCATGTCCCCGCAGGGTGAGAGCCCTCTCATGATAAAGCTGGAGGGGAACTGGGGCAAGGTCCTAGTCCTGACTCAGCTTTTCCATTTGTCTGTCCATCACCAGGGCAGGTGCTGAGCGCCCATGTGTCAGGGCGGGTGGTGATGAAGAGCTACCTGAGTGGCATGCCTGAGTGCAAGTTTGGGATGAATGACAAGATTGTAATTGAGAAGCAGGGCAAAGGCACAGCTGATGAAACAAGCAAGAGGTGCCTGAGGCAGGGGAGCTGGTGGGAGTGGGTGGACCTTGGAGGGTTGAGGGGGGCCTGGTGAGTCACAAATTCTTTCTGGACATTTCTGCAGTATTGCAAACTCCCTCTTCCCAAGGATGTACTTGGCTAGTTGCTCTTGACATCTTTGCTTAAGCAAGATGAGGGAATTGCCGTCGTCCTACTCGGAGAGTAAGCCCCTTTATTTGGTCCCCAGGACCGAGGCTTTTCAGCATATACTGATGGCCTTTGCTGGCCTCTGCCCAGTGTACCTGAAACCTCTAGGTCCTAAGCAGCAGAGCTCTCAAGAGATGATGAGCTTGCAAAGCTCACACTGATCCCTAATTCTGGGGCAGGGACCCCTAAGTCAGAAAGCTGTATTCTGACAGGTTTGGTTTTTCTTTTTAACCTTTATTGTTGAAAGTATTACATAGGTCTTCCTTTCCTGACAGCTTTTGATAGTGTATAGTGGAAACCTCACCCAGGCTCTGACAGCCTTTGTGGGTGGGGTAGCCTTCCAGCCTAAATCTCTCCTGCCACTCCCCTGTACCTATGACACTTTGTGCCCCTTCTTGCAGCGGGAAGCAATCAATTGCCATTGATGACTGCACCTTCCACCAGTGTGTGCGACTCAGCAAGTTTGACTCTGAACGCAGCATCAGCTTCATCCCACCAGATGGAGAGTTTGAGCTCATGAGGTGCCATTGGGATGTGAGGAGGCAAGGGCAAAAAGTGGGGAGAGGAAAGAGGACAGACTCTGCTATGCCAACCTTGCTCTCTACTCCTAAAGGTATCGCACCACCAAGGACATCATCCTTCCTTTCCGGGTGATCCCACTGGTGCGGGAAGTGGGGCGCACCAAGCTTGAGGTCAAGGTGGTCATCAAGTCCAACTTCAAGCCCTCACTACTGGCTCAGAAGATTGAGGTGAGGACAAGGGACTTGGGGAGGAAGAAGCACTTGTCTTCAGGAATAAAAGCAGCTGATGTCAGGGTTTGACAGAGCTCCCTGACAGGTGTGTTACTTCTAGGTGAGGATCCCAACCCCGTTGAACACAAGTGGGGTGCAGGTGATCTGCATGAAGGGGAAGGCCAAGTACAAGGCCAGTGAGAACGCCATCGTGTGGAAGTGAGTCTTTCCTTCATGAGGCCACAACAGGGTTTAAGAAGCCTCGATGTACCCTCTTATTCAGTTTTACTGTTCGTCCTCTGAGTGTGTATGTGTTTTATTCGGGGAGGGAGGGGATTGCCTATTTGCTTCTCCAGGAGCTTCTACTTGCTCTCACCCTGTACCTATGTGAGTGTGCCACCTGTTTGCACTTGGGTGCATGCCTACACTTATTTATCAGGATGCTTTGACGTTTTCCCATGTCTGTGAAGTAAACAGTAAGGGATGGCACGACCATGTATCTCAGCAGAAACTGCAGCCCACAGTGCTAAAGGAATAGCAGACCCAAGGTTCCGTAGCAAGTGGTAATCAAGGTCCTCACTGCATTTTCTTGTCCTAACACCTCCCACAAGCTTCTAGGTTCTTTCCTCCCCGCCCCCTTCGAAATTCCTCCAAGCTTCCAGCAGCACTTGCTGCCCATGGCTCCTGTGTTCCTAGGATCAAGCGCATGGCAGGCATGAAGGAATCGCAGATCAGCGCAGAGATTGAGCTGCTGCCCACCAATGACAAGAAGAAGTGGGCCCGACCCCCCATTTCCATGAACTTTGAGGTATGGCGGAGGAGGGGCCGAGAGCCATAGCAGGGTATGCTGGGAAAGATCTTGGAAGTCATTCAGATCAATCTTTATACCTACTACCTGCAGATGAGCAAACTGAGGCCTTGAGAGGGGAAGTGACTTTAATTCATAGAGCCATTTCTTCCCCCTTCAGGCTTCCAACTAAAATTGCTATTCACACTAACAAAAATCTTTACCTTCTTTTGGCTTGTTGTAAGATAATTCTTTGGAAAGCTTTAGATTGCTTGAATGCCAAATAAGACACAAAGTTTACTTACAGACAGGAAAATGGGCTGACTTTGCTTTGTGCAAATTATATGTTAGACATACAATTTTCTCCACCTTATTTTTTAAGTCCATAATATTGAGATGTTCTAAGTCAGGTCTTTGGTTTCTGCTTTCTGCAGATTAAAGGAATTGATTCAAGTTATCACAGGCAGGGCCTGACTTCAAACCCAAATGATTACTGGTTACTCTTGGATATGCTTTATTCTTTAGTAACCTTTTAGAGGACCCCCTCACTACCCCAACTTCTTTCAGGACACTAATCATTCAATCACCTGTAGTAAGGAGGTAAAGGTAGGGCAGGGCTACAGAACTTCCCAGAAGAGAGAGACTGACTGGAAGGCCACATTCCTAATGAGCTGTCCCCTGCCCAGGTGCCATTCGCGCCCTCTGGCCTCAAGGTGCGCTACTTGAAGGTGTTTGAACCGAAGCTGAACTACAGCGACCACGATGTCATCAAATGGGTGCGCTACATTGGCCGAAGTGGCATCTATGAGACACGCTGTTAGCTGGCTAGGCAGCTAGCCCGCCTCCCCACCCACCCCCCTCTTCCACAAGTCCAAGTGCCCCAGCCACCACACATCAGTGTCTCCTCCCTCCTGCTTTGCTGCCTTTCCTTTGCACCAGCCCCTGAGTCTAGGTCTGGACCAACCACATCGCAAGTAGGACAGGCGGAGCTGTCCCTGGGCTCCCTGGGCAAGGTGGTTTGTGGGGCTCCTGCTTCTCTATCCGTCTGTCTGTCCTGGCCCAAAGCCAGGCTCAGTGAGTTCTGTGACCAAAGTCAGGTGGGCTTCTCCTCCCCTCCCCTGTGGCCACATCTCTCAAGTGGGAGGGTTGGCTGCCCTTCACCTCAAAGCTCCCCTAACAGCTAGTAATGGATCCCTAGCCCTCAATCCCTATTCTGCTTTGGGACAGTGTGAGCTTCATTTTGTACACGTGTGACTTTGTCCAGTTATAGACCCAATAAACTCTGTAGAGTGGAGTAGCTGGCTGTGTCGATGCAGGGGGGGTGGGAACTGGTGGGACGGCTCTTCCTATGTCTTACACTACCTGCTTTGAGTACAATTTTCTGTTTTGACCTCTCTCAAGGCTTCTTCCCTTGTCTTGGTCTCAATTGTTAGGCCCCTCCAAGGCCATCCAGTCCCTAATCCTGATTTGTGTTCACCCCAGGTCTCCTGTCTTCTCTGAGAAGAAAACAGCTTCAAGGGCCAGCAGCCCCACCTGGCCCCAGGTCCCTAAGGGTAGAGATTCTTTCTCTAATTCACTCCTAGCTTTAGGCAGATAAAAGAGCAGATTTACCCTCACCAGTTTTTCCTTGCTTGGTTTCAGCCTTTTTGAATCTAAAAAATCTATTAGAAAGTTTCAAAAAAACAGAAGTAGCAAAATAAAATGAACGCTCATGTCCCATCATCCAATTTCAACAAGCAACTCATGGCCGGTTCATGGATATCATGTCCAATCTGTGTACATACTTAATTCAAGTGTCCTATAAAATTTTTACAGTTTGCATCTGGATCCAAACAAGGTCCATTGTAGTAGGTGAATGCTTCTTAAATTTTATAAACCACAGGTTCTGCTCAGCTCTTGCAGTGTTGAAGAAACCAGATATTTCTGTACAGTACATAGTTTCCCCCTCAGAATTTCTCTTTCCCAGTGTTTCCTATAAAGTGGTTATTAGCTCTAATAGCTTCTATAGCTTTATTTTAAATATCAGGATTGACTGATTCCTCACAAGGATGAATTAATGTAATTTTAGAGCAGGATTGGAAGAGTGTTCACATTAAATGTAAAGCAGTAGCATCATTAACTTCTGAGAGAATCCGGGAAAGGAAGTAGTCTTCAGAGTGAGTTACTGAGATTCAGGCCGCAGAGAAGTCTACTTTAGGTTTAGGTAGACTTAGAGAATATCAATGAATTTACACAGGCCGTGTTGTCCACCTGGTTTTCTCGCCCTCTGGCAGAGTGAGGCTGTGCCCTGGGGTGGTGGAATAGGCATAACTTGTATTGAGTTGCAAGACACAAGCAGAGCAGGCGAGCTTCCAGGCTGAGACCAGCCCATAAAGGTTGGGAACCATAATAACCGCGGCTGCACAGAACTGCGCAGGGGGCTTCTGAAAGCTCGGGAACCAGCGTGAGTCAGCAAACATCTCGGCTGGCTCCAAAATGGACCCGCTCAGGCGTGCAGACTGGCAAGACCAGTGTGCTCGACCCACCGCCGGTCTCCCGAGCGGTTCCCACCCGCTGAACCCTGGACACACGAGTTCTCCGCCTTCCGGATCTCCACCTCCCAGAAGGCAGCGAGGGCCGCACGTGTGGCTAATTTCTCAGCGGAAAAGGCGTTGCGCAAGCGCAGAGAGCAGCTCTGGCGGCGACACAGTGGTGCTTGCGCACGGTTCTCTCGGCCCCGCCCACCGGGTTCCGCGCAATCCACGCTTTGCTTATGTCACCACTACGCATGCGCCATGAAAGGAGGGACGCGCTTTCGGGGAAGGGCAGGGGTGGGCCTTGGCCGGGGTCTCACCGCGACTGCGCGGAAGGGAGCCGGACTGTAACATGGCGACTTGCGCTGAAATCCTGCGGAGCGAGTTTCCCGAAATTGACGGACAGGTCTTCGACTACGTAACCGGTGAGCCCAACCGAATCCGCGGGCTGGGGAGGCCAAAGGGGAAGTCGGGTGGGAAAGACTAAGGGAGGGCAGGGCCGGGGCCGCTGTTGGGCCTCTCCTCTGTGTGACCTCTTGTCCCGAGGGCGGGATGGGTCCGGAGCCCGGACTCGGGTCTCGGTCCCGGGGTTAAACTGCTTGTGTGCCCACCCTGCCCCGTGTCTTCCTGGACCTGCCCCGCCCCGCCCCGCCCAGGCGTCTTGCACAGCGGCAGCGCGGACTTCGAGTCCGTGGACGACCTGGTGGAAGCTGTGGGGGAACTGTTGCAAGAGGTGTCCGGGGACAGCAAGGATGACGCGGGCATCAGAGCCGTGTGTCAGCGCATGTACAACACTCTGCGCCTGTACGTGGCGGGGGGCGTGTGGCGAGGTGGGGAGGGTTGGTCGGGAGGCAGGAGGGAGTAAGGTCTGATGGCCCAAGAGCTTGGTCCTCCACCCCTAACTGCGCTTGCCGTCCCTGCCGTGTAGGGCCGAGCCGCAGAGCCAGGGAAACAGCCAGGTGCTGCTGGACGCCCCCATCCAGTTGTCAAAGATCACGGAGAACTACGGTGAGAATGAGGGGAGGTTGACCTAGCTACCCTCTCCTTTCCTCCGCCGCGAGGCCCCGGCCGCCTGCCTCCTGGAGCTCAGAACTCCCGGCACCTCTTTTCCATAGGACAAGATTGTAGAAGCTAGTTGATGTCTTTACTGAAGGCAAAAGAGCCCATTGATGCAGGGAGTAGGGTTGGAGGGTTCTCCAAGCTCTTGGCAATGGTATGAAGCATATGGGCTTTGGAGCTGGACAAACTTGGGTTCACCCACTCCCCACCCCCTATTTTGTGACTTACTAACCAACTGCATGCTCTTGTTAGAGTTGCTTATCAGCTTTGTGTCTGGCTTATATTAGTTACTCAAAATATTAGTTTCCCTTCCCTCAGGGAGAAGGTGACTGCTTTTCTTCTCGTCTACAGACTGTGGCACCAACCTTCCAGGGCTGCTGAAGAGGGAACAGTCCTCGGTGAGGAGGAGGATGAAAGGGAGGGGGGCTGTGTATGGTTGGGGTAGGAGTTGACGGTCTCTAAATACTGGAATATCTTTGTGGGGGATTTCTGAATCTTTAATTCTGTTCATCGTGGATAAATTGAAAGGGTAAACTTGAGGTGCTCTCTCTGAGCCTACACCCGAGGGTGAAATGGTTTTGTTTGGACCCTCAGACAGTGAATGCAAAGAAGCTAGAGAAGGCTGAGGCTCGACTAAAGGCAAAGCAGGAGAAACGTTCAGAGAAGGACACACTCAAGACCAGCAACCCTCTGTGAGTTTAGCAAAAAGGGTTAAGAGAGCAGAACAGTCTCTACAGGGATGAAAGGGTGGTTGAGAGTGCCAAAAGCCATCCATTTCTTCTTTTAAAAGAGTCTTGGAAGAGGCATCAGCCAGCCAGGCAGGCAGCAGAAAGGAGAGTCGGTTGGAATCATCTGGCAAGAACAAATCCTACGATGTGCGAATTGAGAACTTTGACGTGTCTTTTGGCGATAGGTGAGGGAGTGGCAGTGGGGGGGTGTGATGTTTTTCTTTTTCCTATTAAAGGAGAATTTGTAGAGATTAAATGGGGCTAAAAGTAATGTTAGGTTTCTGTTGTTAAACTTGCAGTACACCGATGTCTAGAGCACCCTTTGTCTTCTTCCTGCTGCCCCTGCAGGGTGCTGCTGGCTGGTGCAGATGTGAACCTGGCATGGGGCCGCCGCTATGGGCTAGTGGGCCGGAATGGGCTGGGGAAGACAACATTGTTGAAGATGCTGGCCACCCGGAGCCTGCGAGTCCCAGCCCATATTTCCCTGCTGCACGTAGAGCAGGAGGTTGCTGGAGATGACACCCCTGCCCTGCAGAGTGTGCTGGAGAGTGACACTGTACGAGAAGACCTCCTGCAGCGAGAGCGGGAGCTCAGTGCCCAGGTTGCTGCTGGCAGGTGAAGGCTCCGTGCAGCTGTCCTTCACAGAGTGCCTGCCATAGTGTCATAATCCAAAATTTACATGCCCATCCTAGTGAGCAGGAGAGCTTAGAACTTAGCACTCTCAAGCCCTTGTTCCTTCCACAGTGCCCAAGGCCCTCAATGCTGTGAGCAAGTCCTTCCTGTACTCTGTTCTTGTCCCAGCAACAGGGCAGCCAGTGGTCTGCTTTCCAACAGCATGGGGTGCAGGACATCCTCTTGGACTGCCCCTACTCAGGCTGATTGCTCTGCCCCCCATTTCCTTCCCAGGGCTGAGGGCTCAGAAGCTGCACAGCTGGCAGAAATCTATGCCAAACTGGAGGAGATTGAGGCTGACAAGGCACCTGCCAGGTATTTGAAATTCCCCCTTTCTTCACATTTCACCTTTCCCTTCTGTTACCTGTTCCAACTGGGTTCTTCACTTCTAGGGCATCAGTCATTCTTGCTGGACTTGGCTTTACCCCTAAAATGCAGCAGCAGCCCACCCGGTGAGTGGCCCTTGCCATTCTTGACTGTGAATACTGTTGGCTCTGCCCCTGTGCTGGTGAGCACCCACCTCTCACGCGGCTCTTTCTTTCTTTAGGGAGTTCTCAGGTGGCTGGAGGATGAGACTGGCCCTGGCCCGGGCCCTGTTTGCTAGGTGAGTCTTCTGGGCCTGTATGTGGATATTATGGAGTATGGGCTTGGCACTTAGGGGTTTGCAATGGACCTCTGACCTAAATCCTCAAGCTTTGCGTTCTTTTTCTCCATAGGCCAGATCTTCTGCTGTTAGACGGTAAGTTTGAAATGTGACACCCTAACTTCAGGGTGGGGAAAGGTGGCAACACCCAAGTTCCTACATCTCTAGCCCTTCAATCCCAAATGTGTTCACTTTTTTAGAACCCACAAACATGCTGGATGTAAGGGCCATCCTATGGCTGGAGAATTACCTGCAGGTGAGTGCCTATAGGTGCCGGAGTAGGTTTGGGGGAAGTCTGCCTCCAAGACATCTAGGGGCTGGGAGCTGACTGCCCTCCCAAACTGGGCCTGCTGTCCTGTGACCCCTCAGACGTGGCCCTCCACAATTCTGGTCGTCTCCCACGACCGAAACTTCCTGAATGCCATAGCCACAGACATCATCCACCTGCACAGCCAGCGGCTAGATGGCTACCGGGGAGACTTTGAGACCTTTATCAAAAGCAAGCAGGAGCGACTACTCAACCAGCAGCGTGAATATGAGGCACAGCAGCAGTATCGCCAGCATATCCAGGTGTGGAGCCAGCAGGGCTGAGGGCCCTATCTCATGGGTATTAGATTTGCAGGGCGTGAGGGAGCCTGACCAATGCCTGCACTCATCCACCCGCAGGTTTTCATTGACCGGTTTCGCTACAATGCCAACAGAGCCTCTCAAGTACAGAGTAAACTCAAGATGCTGGAGAAGCTGTGAGTACAATGTCCAATGGCCCTGACTCCTGTTCTCTTAATTTCTGGCCTCATTTTGCAGGCCATCCTTGCCCTCCCAGTATAGGCCCCCCATTTTCTAGAAATCAACTTGAACTTCCTCCCCCGCAAGAAAGTAAGAAGTTTTATACTGTCCTCAAAGAGTTAATCTTGTCCCCAGGCCCTAGTAACCACTAATCTGCTTTCTGTTTGTGTATATTTGTTTATGCTGAACATTTAATATAAATGGAATCATACAATGCGACCCTTGTGTCTGGCTTCTTTTGCTTAGCATAATGTTTTTGAGGGTCATCTCTGTACTAGCACATAGTACTTCATTCCTTTTTATGACAGATAATATTCCATTGTATGGATATTACCATATTTTGCTTATTGATTCATCAGTTGATGGACATTTATGTTTTCTCCTTTTGGCCCTTATGAATAATGCTGCTATGAACATTTGTGTACTAGTTGTGTCGACATATGTTTTCTATTCTCTTGGATGCATACCTAGGAGTGGAGTTGCTGGGTTATATGGTAATTCTATGTTTAACTTTTTAAAAAATACATATTTTTCTTGGTTTCAGAGAAGAAAGGAGAGGGAGAAAGAGATAGAAACATCACTGATGAGAGAAAATCATTGATCAGCTGCCTCCTGCAAGCCACACACTGGGGATCGAGCCCACAACCTGGACATATGCCCTGACCGGAATTGAACTGTGACATGCTTCATAGGCTAAAGCTCAACCACTGAGTCACACCGGCTGGGCTGTCTTTTTTTTTTTTTTTTTTTTTTTTTTAATACTCACATGAGGACATGCTTAGAGAGGAATGGTGAGAGAGAAAGAAACATCAATGGGTTGCCTTCTGTATGTGCCCCAAACCCACAGCCCAGGTATGTGCCCTGACCTGGGATCAGCGGGCAACCTTTTCTTCCAGTGCACACACTCAACTACCTGAGCCGCTCTCTGGCTGGTTACCGTCTTTAATTTTAGCTACCCTCGTGGGTGTGGCATGTTATCTCATTGTGGTTTTGATTTGCATTCCTTAATGACTAAGGGTGGTGAACATTGAAGGTTGAATCTTTTTGTTTTATTTTTGTTTTGCTAATCTTGAAACAACATTTTCTAGAAGTGCTGGTGTTGGAGAGCCTAAAATCATAAGGCTTAGGATTTTTATGACATTGAAACGTACATCATGATATGTTAACTAGAAGGACAAAAAGCTGCAAAAAGAATAATACTATTTTTTTCCAGCATTTAGTAAACTAAAGGAATGTACAGTCATGTGCTGCTTAATGTCAAGGATACATTCTGAGATGTGTTGTTGGGCAGTTTTGTCATTGTGCGAACATCATAGAGTGCACAAATCTAGATGGTATAGCCTACTACACACCTAGGCAGTATGTTAATAGCCTATTGCTCCTAGTCTACAGGTCTTTATGACATGTTATTTCGCTGAATACTGTAGGCATTTGTAATACAATGGTAACTATTTGTGTAACTAAACATACAGTAAAACCCAGCTGGTGTGGCTCGGTGGTTGAGCATCAACCCATGAACCAGGAGGTCACAGTTCAATTCCCGGTCAGGGCATATGCCTGGATTTCAGGCTTGATCCCCAGTAGGGGGCATGCAGGAGGCAGCTGATCAATGATTTTCTCTCATCATTGATGTTTCTATCTCACTCTCTGAAATCAATAAAAATATGTATTAAAAAATGAGAGAGAGAGATGCAGTAGACAAAGGATATTTACAGCAAAAAGTATATAAGTAGCATAGTCATTTATTATCATTATCAAGTATTAGGTGCTGTATTTTATACAACTGGCAGTGCAGTAGGCTTATTTATACCAGCATCACCACAGACATTGTGCTATGACATTATGACTTGGCTCTGATGTGACTAGGTGATAGGAATTTCAGCTTCATTATAACCGTATGGGACCACCCTCATGTATGTGGTCTGTTGTTAACCTTGTTATGTAGTACAAAACTGTCCTCGAAAATAAGAATGTTATCTGGGTGGTGGGACTACAAGCTTTTCTAAGTTTTCTCTGAGCATATATTTCTTGTGTGATGGAACACATGAAAGTCATACATCTAGAGTGCCCCCTCTTTCCTCAGGCCAGAGCTGAAACCCGTGGACAAGGAGCTGGAAGTAGTGATGAAGTGAGTGCTGGGCCAGAGGGGCTGGTTGGAAGCTCTTGTTTCTGGCCACTGCAGTGCTGTTCACCCCCACCCTCCCTCCCACAGGTTCCCTGATGGGTTTGAGAAGTTCTCACCACCAATTCTGCAGCTGGACGAGGTGGATTTCTACTATGATCCTAAACACGTCATCTTCAGCCGTCTCTCCGTCTCTGCTGATCTTGAATCCCGCATCTGTGTGGTATGGTTGTTGTTTCTCTGTTCCAGGAGCTGGGACTCTCCCACCCCAACACGTGCTGGGGATTGGCCCAGATCCTCTGGCTGCAGGGGAAAGAGGTCCACTGGGCAAGAGTCAGGGCCTGAGCCAAGGACTTGGCTATACTTACACTGTCCCCGTGCTCCAGCCTCGCAGGGCTGCCCTGCAGAGGTGAAAAGAAAGCCTGGCATCTGCTACTTTATGAATACTTGAAGCAGTATTCTATCTTGCTCGTCTCTGCTCTCAGTTTTCTTAAACCATGGAACATAGAGGAGAGAGTATAGGCTTCAGGGTCAGACTTCAGATCCTGACTCTGCCATTTCCCAGCTTTGTTACTAAACAGTTTTCTCATCTTTAAAATGGAGATAACGTCTACCTCCCTTGGTTATTGAGAGAATTAAAGCCCCAGCACTTAGTAGGTACTCAGGTATTAGGCTCTCTTTACATATTTATTACCTCCTTCATTTTTCTCTTGAGTTTCTGAAAAATATTTTAGTTGTTGAAAGAGTCATTGGGACTACCCAAGTCCAATTCTCATTTCCTTTCCTTCTGTGTCCTCTACATGTACACTCTAAAGGTCTCATGTTTCTTCTTATAGGTTGGGGAGAATGGGGCTGGGAAGTCTACCATGCTGAAGCTGCTTATGGGGGACCTAACACCTGTTCGAGGCATCAGACATGCTCACCGGTAGGGCCCACACCTTCACTCTCCAACTACCCGTACACTTGTAGCTACATTCTTTATGGTCATGCCTTTCATCCCCTCTTGCACCTTCATTGCTGACTGCAGGAATCTGAAGATTGGCTATTTCAGCCAGCACCACGTGGAACAGCTGGACCTGAACGTCACTGCTGTGGAGCTGCTGTCACGCAAGTTTCCTGGTGTGTTAGGGCTTGGGGTTCAGGAGAAAGTCCCAGGGCTGCTGCCTACAGTTAGGCCTCCTTGGGGAGGTGTTGAGCAGCCCAACAAAGTCTAGGTGTAAGGACAGAGGTATTTGAAGGTGGGGCTGGGGAGAGGGTGAAGGGAGGGAGTTGGGCCATGATCGAATGGGGCCTATTCCAGGACGGCCTGAGGAGGAGTATCGTCACCAGCTGGGCCGATATGGCATCTCTGGAGAACTGGCTGTGCGCCCTGTTGCCAGCTTGTCTGGGGGCCAGAAGAGCCGGGTAGCCTTTGCTCAGATGACTATGCCCTGGTGAGGCCTTATTTTCTAGAATTCTTGCCCTCCCTGTCCTCCTCTAGCCTAGTAGAAAATGATTCTCTTGTCTTTATATCAGAGGAGTTCATGATTTCTCCAACTCCCCATAACTATCCACCTTCCTGGGTTCTGCCTTCCAGCCCCAACTTCTACATTCTGGATGAACCCACAAACCACCTGGATATGGAGACAATTGAGGCTCTTGGCCGTGCTCTCAACAATTTCAGGGTGAGTGTGTCTTCATAATGCCCACTCCTTCCCAGACCTCAGCACTCCTTAGCCCCCCAACCCCCTGAGTGCCTCTGGTCTCCTGTCTTTCAGGGCGGCGTGATTCTGGTATCCCACGATGAGCGCTTCATCAGGCTGGTGTGCCAGGAGTTGTGGGTGTGCGAAGGAGGCGGCGTCACCCGGGTCGAGGGGGGATTTGACCAGTACCGTGCTCTTCTCCAGGAACAGTTCCGCCGTGAGGGCTTCCTCTAGGCCCAACAAGCTGAGGGCTATGCCCAGGACATGGACTGGTCTCTCAGACCCCTGGGCCACCATGTAGGCAACCATCTCCAGGCCACGGACCTCCCCTGACTTTGGGGACAGCCTTATTCCCAAATCTCTCCTTTTGACTGGAGCATGCTCTGCACAATCCAGGGAACCACATCTTAGGGTCTGTGAGGACTGGTCTTCTAAGTGGAAGGGGTAGGGGGGTACCCTCTGGGGTTATAGTCCTCCACTGCCCCAGCTCTGACTGGGCCCCAGGTGGCTGCTGTGTAAATTAAATCTTCTTGCCTCATCTCTGCTGTTCCCTGGCAGGGCTGCAGTGTGTTAAGGGGTGTGGGCTCTCTGATTTGTTATTCTCCTGTGACATTTGTATCAATCACAAAGAGGAGGTTATAGCATCACCAGCCTTGACCCTGGAAGGAGACATCACTAAAGCCACTGGGGCTCAGAGGTCACCTGCCTGACCTTGCAGTGGGCTGGGCTGTTGAATGAAGGGCAGTGTGTTACATCACTGTGGGCTTGGCCTCACTGCTTAAGAGAGTGAACTGATTCTGTAATCCTGCAGCTTTAGACATGGTTTGTCATCTGCTTTCTCCTGTGGTCTCTGGCCCAGGCTCACCCTGCTTCTCTGATCTGGACCTTCAGAAGGGGCTGAAGAGAAATTGTCTTTGTCCCTGTTTTGCTTGGGTGGTTTCTTTATTTTTCCCTCTAACCATGTAAGAGGGGCCTGGGAAGATATTGAAAATGGTGTCTAATGGGAAGAAATAGAGCACTTTGTTTTCAAATTAAGCAGTCTTAAGTGTGGGGTGGGATGTTTCACAGAGGTAATCAGATTTATAAATATTGTTTCTCGAGGGCTCAGCTGTATATGTAATTGTTATACAGAAGACACTGACATAGAGACATTGTGTTGCTCTCCGTGATGATGGAGGAAACCAGTCAACTGAAGGAACTTGCTGGCTTCATGGAGAATTATAGTCACAAAGCTCAACCAAGGAATGTTAACTCAGCTGGTGAGGTTATTATAGTGCAGGTAGGTGGAGGGAGATACCTGTTTTTGGAGTAAAGGAGAATAAAGACAGGAAGTCTCTGCTGATTTACTACAGAACAGGCAGTGATGGATGAATGAAAACAGCAGAAGAGCCACTAATCATCCTGCCTCCTCAGCCTCTCTCACTCCCTTTCAGAAGTCCAGAGGAGAGGTTCTTCCAACTGTGTCTGTGGCTTTGTGAATCCTCATGCTCCTAAGAGCCTTCTCACAGCCCCCATCGCTTCTGCCAACCTCAGACCTGCAGATGGGCCAGTCAGGGGCCATCTGGTGTGTGATTTGTGTCTACCTGTTTGCCAGGCTCAGCCCCTTCACCTCACACAAGCTTGTGAATCCTGATACGAGTTCTCCCAAGTCCTTAAAGTTGGTGGGAGTGCAGCTGAAGGGTTCTGTGACAGAATCTGCTGCTTTTGGAGGTAGGTGACTTTTTACAAAGAGCACTGGAGTTGGGTCTAAGATCAAGTCCCAGTGCCATTACTGGTGATAGAAGGAGTCACCAGACTAAGAAATACTAGCTGTGTAAGGAATCACTTGACCTTTTTGAAAACCTCTGCCTGGTTTCTTGATAGGATTGTGTTGAGGATTAGCTGACAAGCACATTATACTTGTGATTCATAAAGTGATTTTTTTTGTCTGTGGCCAGTCTGATTTGAAGGACTATCATGGGAAAAGCAGATTTTCTGAGTGATTCCAGAGGTGGACAAGTTTGGGTTCGAAGGAAGGAAAATTTGTAATAGCTCAGGTTGCCTCCTGAGAGTAAGTTTCCAGTCTCTGGGACTGTTCAGCCCTGCCAGGCTCTCAAGAAGACCTCTTCCAGGTTGGTTTCCAATGTCATGATTCCATGAACAAAATAGGAAGAGCCTGTATATGACAATACAGGCCTATATATCAGGCCTTGAGAAAATGAATTGTAGCAGCTGAGAAAGACTGCATTAAGGGTAGGGTGAACTTCTGGAGGTTAGAAGAGGAGAGCTGGCAGAAGATAGTTGTCTTGAGGGAAAATTTAGACAATGTCAACTCCATTCCAGAAAGCACAGGGCGGAAAGAAATTTGACATGCATGAGTGGGAAGCCACCCTTGATCACCACAGACTGCCCATCACAGTAGCCACCCCTTTCACACTGGAGAGCCCATATAACCCAACCATTGGGAAGCTGGTCCTTCCAACTGCTGAGGTTGGAGCTGCCCTGCTGACATCAGGCTAAGTTCTCACTGTTTTCCAGGCAAATTTTAGAATGGAAAAGGGGAAAAGGTGCCGTTTACCCTTGCCGGCTATGCCCCAGGTTAATTTGTCATTTTAGAATGTAAAATTCTAGTAAAAGCCACCCCACAAGCCTGGGCCTGGCCCACCCACAGGTGCAAGCCAAACAACACCTCCAGCATCATCAGCTTATGGGTCTGCACCAGCCTGAACATGCAGACTGGATTATGGAACCTGGGGAAATCCCAGCGGGCTAGCAGGCTGGGTTCACAACCTGGCTGAAGGGCCTCTAAGGGGTCCCTGAACCTGGAGCCATTGACTCCCTTCAACCTAGCCTCCCTCCAAGTGGGCTTCATTGCACTTAGTGCTTCCCACATTATAAGCTTCTTGCCATTATTACAGTTGTAGATCCCACTTTGCCTTGTTAACCTAGAAGGCCAGACCATGGCTTGCTCGTCTTTGTGTCTTATGTGCCTGCCACAGGTTGGGTTCCCTGGGACGCAGTGTGAAGAAATCATCATGCAGGGTGTTTATTGGGGTATGCTGCTGGGACCAATACCAGGATTGAGCAGAGGGAGAAAATGGGCAGCATTAAAGCCTCAGCCCCACATTCTGGAGCTGGGTAACTCTGCAGAGTTGTCCTGAGTTGAGGCAATGGCTCAGGCAGGCCTTTATCTGCTGAGTTGACTAGTCTTTGAATGCTGGCTGCTACCAGAAGATGTGAAGTTGAGAAAGGAAGTTTTCTTCAGCTGAGACAATTCCCCCAAAGGGACTGACAGCTAAGGACTTTGCCATCAGCACTCTGCAGCTAGGGCAGCAAGTCCTTCATTCCTGAAAGGGGGTCCGGGCAGCTCATCACAGCATCTACAGTGCCTAGCCTATAGACATGTGCTCAATAAAAGTGCTTGAGAAATGAATATTTGGGGGAGATTATTTGAGGAAAAGTAGAGAATGATATTGGAAGAGGAAAAAGGGGGATAAACCAAGAAACCAGCCAGAAGGTCATAATCAAAATCCAGTCCTAAGGGCATGGGGTCAGCACAGTGCAGGTGGAGACAAGGCTAGGGAGGATGGTGTGCAAACTCAGCAAGGGGCTGCCTGCCCTGCCCAAACAAGGAAGGACTCCTTTTTCTGGGCCAAAGTCTTGAAAGCTTAGGGACCTAAGGAACAGGTTTATTAGTAAAGGGAACCTTTTTGTTTTTAAACCTCGCCTTGTTTCCTTTTAAGACAATGCTAAGGAATAATGACAGTACTAAATATTTATTGAGTTCTTATTGTGCAATAGGTACTTTTGTAAGTCCTTTACCCACACTCACTCAATCAATCTTCACAAACCTGTTATTCCCATTTTACAGATGAGGAAACAGGAAGTTGACATAGTGGGTGGCAGGACTGGGAATCGGGCCAGTCTGGTTCTAGAGTGCAACCTTAACTGTCATGCTGTACTACCGCTCAGCTCCTCGTGTGACCTGCTCAATGGTTTTGTTCATTCCATCACTTAAAACTCATCAATTGCATGGGGCAGGGGTGGGAGGTAGGGGATTTGAACAAGCTCTCAGGAGAGCAAGCTGATGAGTAGGAGTACCTGGCATTGGCTGACACGCTGGGTGGTCAGTGAAGTTGTTAAATTAATAAAAAAAAAACGTGGAAAAGTCATGCAATGGGATTAGCACAGCTCTTCCACTAATGGCATCTTGGGCAAGTCAACCTCTCCTGAGCAAATTATCCTTATCCATAAAATGGGTATAACCCAGGGGTGGGCAAACTTTTTGACTCGAGGGCCACAATGGGTTCTTAAACTGGACGGGAGGGCCGGAACAAAAGCATGGATGGAGTGTTTGTGTGAACTAATATAAATTCAAAGTAAACATCATTACATAAAAGGGTACGGTCTTTTTTTTTTTAGTTTTATTCATTTCAAACGGGCCGGATCCGGCCCACGGGCCGTAGTTTGCCCACGGCTGACATAGACGCTATGAAAATGTATCAGAATCTCTGGGAAACGGTAAGCCATGGCTCACTGCCCCCCATCCCTGCCTTAAATTATGAAGGATTTATCATGTGCCGATTTCTGGCTTCTGCACTAGAAGTTATCCTTCCTCCTTTCCTCCTCCATCCTTTCTTCCTTTTTCATTCCCTCTCTGTCCTTCCCTGTGGTTGTGCGAGGTCCTTTGCTAGGCCCTGGACTGAAGCTCTATGTGAATGTCTATAGGCTTTTTGACAGTAGAGTGAAACGCACCTGTTACAGGTGTGTTGCCTTGACCCAAAGTTGGGCTGACTGAGGGACTGTGGGTGCCTTCATTTATCGTGAGGAATGGGTGCTGGCGAGCCAGGGGCCTACTTACGGCGGGAGAGAGAAGTCATTCTAAGAGAAGAGAGAGTCAAGACGCACCTTTAGATGCGGAGGCGAGGGTGCTGAGTGCAGGCAGAAGGGCTGAGTGAGC
>NW_005364139.1:603681-620578 GCF_000412655.1 Myotis brandtii
TATTGAGTTCTTATTGTGCAATAGGTACTTTTGTAAGTCCTTTACCCACACTCACTCAATCAATCTTCACAAACCTGTTATTCCCATTTTACAGATGAGGAAACAGGAAGTTGACATAGTGGGTGGCAGGACTGGGAATCGGGCCAGTCTGGTTCTAGAGTGCAACCTTAACTGTCATGCTGTACTACCGCTCAGCTCCTCGTGTGACCTGCTCAATGGTTTTGTTCATTCCATCACTTAAAACTCATCAATTGCATGGGGCAGGGGTGGGAGGTAGGGGATTTGAACAAGCTCTCAGGAGAGCAAGCTGATGAGTAGGAGTACCTGGCATTGGCTGACACGCTGGGTGGTCAGTGAAGTTGGTTGTTAAATTAATAAAAAAAAAACGTGGAAAAGTCATGCAATGGGATTAGCACAGCTCTTCCACTAATGGCATCTTGGGCAAGTCAACCTCTCCTGAGCAAATTATCCTTATCCATAAAATGGGTATAACCCAGGGGTGGGCAAACTTTTTGACTCGAGGGCCACAATGGGTTCTTAAACTGGACGGGAGGGCCGGAACAAAAGCATGGATGGAGTGTTTGTGTGAACTAATATAAATTCAAAGTAAACATCATTACATAAAAGGGTACGGTCTTTTTTTTTTTTTTTTAGTTTTATTCATTTCAAATGGGCCGGATCCGGGCCCGCGGGCCGTAGTTTGCCCACGGCTGGTATAACCCAATTTGTCTTGCCTGCTTCTTTGGGTAGTTGGAAGGATTAAATGAGACAAAGCCCCGTGTAAGCTGAACAAACATTTTTGTGAACTGTAAAGAGCTGTGGATCCAAAGGGTGTCATTTTCATGGATGGAATGAGGGGGCGACAGCCTGGGGCCTCCTCTGGAGACACATAGACTAGCACATGTGCAAACACTCCAGGCCATCATCAAGATGATTGCCCCAGGAGGGCCATCCACAGCCCTCATCTGCTGAGCCAGGCATCAGAAAGTGTGCTTGCAGGAGTGCAGCATGAGACTGCCTGGCACCTGCTGAGTTACATGGGGTAAGGTAGAGATCATGCAATTTAAGCCCGTTCTAATAATATGTATAGGTCATGTCCTATTGGTAATTCTAGGTTTCTGTTTTCTTTATGTTAAATGGATGGTTTGGAAGTGATTTCTGCTTTACTGTATATAGAGAGGCCTTTGAAACCCTAAATTAAATATTTGTCAACCCATGCTACAGCATTTTTAACACCGAGGAATGCTTTCACAAATGTTCTCCTTTGGCCTTGTCTTCTCCATAATCCGTTAAGTGGATCTTGATGAGTTATTCCCATTTTACAGAACTGGAGCTTGAGGCAGAAAGATGGTAAGTGTCTTGCTTAGGTTCAGATACCTCTGTGCGTGCAGAGATGGGGCAAGAACAGAGGTATCTGGGTCCCCAGACTTCTCACATCTCTCCAGATCGCTGTTCTCAACTTTGTTCCATATTTATTCATACAATGGATGGCATTCTCATGTCACACATGCCCATGGGCATACTCAGGGTCATGTTACCTTCAATCCTTTCAGGCAAGTGTTTTGAACCTAATTGTTCAAGATGGGAGATGTTCAAGCAGGGTGTCAGAACCTAACAAGGCAAAGGGGGCATCTGTATAGGAAGGTGGTCCAGTATGAGGTCAGAACCTGAGTGAGGTGAGGACATTCATGCATGGGCATGGCCTGCGCTCTGGGGTGGGAATGCAGCCTGCCTGGGGAATCAAAGCCCAAGCAGGGTGAGAAGGACATTATTTTTTTTAACTTATCTTTATTATTGATAGTATTACAGATGTCCCCTTTGTTTTGTTCCCCATTGACCCCCCTCCACCCCATACTAGCCCCTCCCAGGCCTTCACCAGACTATTGTCTGTGTCCATCGGCTATGCATATATGCATATAAGTTCCCCAGTTATTGTCTCCCGCCTTCCCTCTAAAATTCATCAGTCTGTTCCATGTCTTTTTTTTAAGTTTTTATTGATTTTAGAGAGAGGAAGGGAGAGGGAGAGAAACATTGGTGGCTGCCTCCTGCACGCCCCCTACTGGGTATCAAGCCTGCAACCCAGGCATGGGCCTTAACCGGGAATCGAACTAGCAGCCTCTCAAGCCCGGGATGACACCCAACCAACTAAGCCACTTTAGCCAGGGCAAGGAGGACGTTTTGAGGAGGGGAAGACCCAGGACAGGGTGTTGGGCAAGTTTAGGGTGAGGAGGGTATTTACTGAGGAGGCAGGTGGAAGCAACCCAGTGTAGAGTATTAGAGACAAGAGTGAGAAGGGCATGTGAATGCAGAAGAAGGCAGTGGTGACAGGGATAATTCATGTGGATAAATGTATTAGGGAAAATGGGAGCCCAGTTTCTCACAGTTGGAGAAGTAAATTATCTAATTAGGAGGGAATATGCTAATTGACCCTCACACCATTGCAAAGATGGCAGCACCCACAGCCAATAAGGACAGAATATGCTAATTGACTGCCCTGCCCTCAAAGATGGCAGCGCCCACAGCCACAAGATGGCGGCACCCAGTCCCCTCAGCCCTCCAGCCCCCCAGGGGGCCAGCCCAAGCGCAGGTAACCAGAGCCAGCCGAGGCTTGCGCTGCCAGCAGTGGCAGCAGCAGAGGTGTGATGGGGGCATCGTCTTCCCCTGATCGCTGGGTCGCCTCCCGCCCCTGAGGGCTCCTGGACTGTGAGGGGGCAGGCCGGGCTGAGGGACACCCCCTCCAGTGCAGAACACTCCAGGCCATCATCATGTGATTTTCATGCACCGGACCTCTAGTAAATATAGAAAGGGAGAAAGACCTAGCTGGTTTGGCTCAGTGGGTAGAGTGTCGGCCTGCAGACTGAAGGGTCCCAGGTTTGATTCCGGCCAAGGGCACGTGCCCAGGTTGTGGGCTCAATCCCCAGTGGGTGGGAGGGTGTGCAGGAGGCAGCTGATCAATGATTCTCATCATTAATGTTTCTATCGCCCGCTCCCTTTCTGAAATCAATAAAAATATATATTTTTAAAAAAAGAAAGGGAGAACACTAGAATGAACCTTGTGATGTTGGGTTAAAATTGGAGATACTGGTGTAAACTCATATTTTTCAATACATAGAGGTAGATTTAAAAATCAATATAGATTTAAGTGTGTATGCTCTAACTGTTGAGAAGTGACACCCCCATTCCAATGGCAAGGAGCAGTGCCCAAATCCTAGCTTCTACATAACATTCTACACTGTATGGTGCCAGTGCTCCCTAGTGAATGAGCTGATTCTAGGGCTGAGAGAGAAATACAAGATGAGCCTAGAAATCTTGTACTAAAGGCAAAAATAAAAAAGTGTAATTGGGACATATAAAAAGGACACAAAAGTTAGCTTGAAATGCTCCCAGTGGACAAATTAGACAGTTTGAACATCAATATACTAGTATATTGATTATAACCTCTGAATAAAACAGTTGATATTAATATACATAATTATATGAATAAATTAAAATTTTAATGAGGAACAAGACACATTTTCAAATTCCACCCAAAGATTTATTTATTATAAAGGGAAAAGGAATTACTGTACAGTAGAGAAGCTTAACTGACACCACCTTGATCAAGTGATCAAAGTCAACATCAGCAGAACAAAAATAGACCCAGAGACATAGAAGCATGAACAGACTGTTGAGCCTCAGAGGGAAGGCAAGGGAGGGTGTGTGGGAAGAGATCAACCATTGAACTTGTATACATCCTTTTTCACCCCGTCCCCCAAAAGCCCCCCTTCTGGCAACCAAATCTCAGTCTGTTCTCTGTATCTGAGTCTGTTTCTTTGTTGTTGGTTCATTTATATTGTCCTTTAGATTCCACATATAAGTGAAATTATATGGTATGTCTTTCTCTCTGACTTATTAACTCAGCACAATACCCTCTAGGCCAGCGGTTCTCAACCTGTGGGTCGCGGCCCCTTTGGCAGTTGAACGACTCTTTCACGGGGGTCCTGCATATCAGATATTTACATTACGATTCATAAGAGTAGCAACATTACAGTTATGAAGTAGCAACGAAATAGTTTTATGGTTGGGTCACAACATGAGGAACTATATTTAAAGGGCCAGAAGGTTGAGAACCACTGGCCCATCCATGTTGTCGAAAATGGTAAAATTTCATTCTTTTTTTTTTTTCAATCCTCACCGAAGGATATGTTTTATTGATTTTTTAGAAAAGAGGAAGGGAGAAAAAGAGAGAGAGAGAAACATGGGTGTGAGAGAGAAACATTGATCGGTTGCCTCCCATATGTGCCCTAACCAGGGATCAAACCTGCAATCTGGGTATGTGACCTGACAGGGAATTAACCTGTGACCCTTTGGTGCATGGGACAACTGTCCAGTCAACTGAGCCACACTGGCCAGGGCAGATTTTGTCCTTTTTTATGGCTGAATAATATTCCATTGTATAAATGTACCACATCTTCTTTATCTACTCACCTACTGATTGGCAGTTAGGTTGCTTCCATACCTTAGCTATTGTAAATAATGCAGCAGTGAACATAGTGATTTCTTTTTTTTTTTTTTTTTTAGATTTCTTACGATAAATGCCCAGAAGCGGAGTTGCTGGGTCCTTCTTTGTCTCTTATTATAGCCTTTTTCAAAAGTCTTTTGTCTGGTACAGTGGGGCCTTGACTTATGAGTTTAATTCGTTCCCAGACCGAGCTCGTTAAGGAGCTCATTAAGGAGCTCGTTAACTCAAATTACTCTATCAACTCAATGCAAAAAAAAATCAGCCGAAAAACAGCTGGTATCTCAAAAAACTCGTTAGTCGGGACACTCGTAAGTCAAGGCCCCACTGTATAAGTAGTTCTACTTCAGCTTTTTGTTTTGTTTTGTTTTGCTTCCATTTTCATGAAATATCTTTTTTCATCCCTTATTTCCCAGTCTCTGTGTCTTTCCATCTGAAGTGAGTCTCTTGTAGACAGCATATGTACGGGTCTTGTTTCCTTATCCATTCAGTTACCCTGTGTCTTTTTATTGGAGCATTTAAAGTAATTGTTGATAGATATGCATTTATTGCCATTTTATTATTCATATTTTTTATCTCTTTTTTCCTGGTAAAAAAACAACAACAACCCTTTAACATTTCTTCTAATATTGGTTTGGTGGTGATGAACTCCTTTACCTTTTTCTGGGAAGCTCTTTATCCTTCTAGTCTAAATGATAGATTTGCTGGTAGAATTAACTTCCTGATTTTGACAATTGTGTTGTGGTGATGATGTAAGAGAATGTCCTTGTTTATAGAAAATACACATTAAATAAAGGGTTATGGGGAGTTGTTCTTTACTTCAAATTTTCTATGTGCTGAAATTGTTTTCAGATTTTTAAAAATATTTTAAAAATTTAAAAGTAATACATGAGTGTTGTAACAAGTTGAAGAATGCAAGTAAAGTTAATACCCCCTTCATCCCAATTCTAGTACCGTCTTCCCTAAAGAAACCATTATTACCAGATTTAAAGATATCTTTCCAAACCTTATCTATAATCATATGAACATGTAATCCCTGACTGGGTAGCTCAGTTGTTTGGAGTGTCATCCCAATACACCAAGGTTTCGGGTTTGACCCTGGCACATACAAGAATAAGTGGAACAACAAATTGATGTTTCTCTCTCACACCTTCCCTTAATCAATTAAAAAAACACATATGAACATCTAAATCTTTACCTTCTCTCATTGTGTCAGCTATTAACTTTCCCCTTAGTGTCCTGCACTAAACAGAAATTCTTAATTTTTATAACATTGTACTTTAAAATAATTTCAGACTTAAAGAAACTTAAATAATTATAACATTTTACTTAAATAATTTTAGACTTGTAGAATATTACAAGGAATTCTGCTCTTCCCTTCCTCCAGATTCCCTAAATGTTAATATTTTGCACATTTGCTATATCATTCTCTGTGTATTTGTGTGCATGTGTGTGTATAATTTTTCCCAAATCACTTGAGAATAAGTTGTAGACATAACATCCCTTTATTTCTAAATACCCCAATATGTTTTCTAAAAACAAGGAATTCCCTTATATAACCACAGTACAATGATCAAAATCAGGATATATACACTGAGTGGCCAGATTATTATGACCACCCCATCAATACTTCGTTGGGCCACCTTTTGCCTTCAATACTGCGGCGATTCTTCTTGGCATTGACTCCATGAGATGTTGAAAGGTGATGCGAGGAATCTGACACCATTCCTGATGAATAGCACTGTCCAGTTCTGTGAGATTTGATGGTTGTGGAACCAGCTGCCTGATGGCTCTTTTAACTTCGTCCAACAAATACTCAATTGGATTGAGATCTGGTGATTGTGGGGGCCACCTAAGCAAGGTAAAGTCTCCCTCATGTTCTTGAAACCACTCCTGCACAATACAAGCACCGTGGCATGGCGCATTGTTTTGTTGGAAGAAGCCATCTCCATTGGGATGATACGCCATCATGATAGGTTGAATTTATCAGCAACAATACTTAGGCATGTTGTGCTATTCAGACGGTTATAATGGTCTGGCCCTCTAGCAACTTCAGTGGGAAATTATAGCTAATTTGCCTACAAACGTCAGGTGGTCATAACAATCTGGCCACTCAGTGAACATTGATACAGTATTATTATTATAGAGTTTACCCAATTTTTGCTAATTGTACACCAATTTATTTTATTTATTTTATTAATTTTTTTAGTCCTTACTTGAAGATATTTTTTCATTGATTTTTAGAGTGGAAGAGAGAGGGAAAGACAGAGAGAAACATCGATGTGAGAGAAACACATCAATTGGTTGTCTCCTGCACGCACCCTGACCAGGGTCCCCTTCATCCCAATTCTAGGGGAGAAGCCTGCAACTGGGTACATGCCCTTGACTGGAATCTAACCCAGGACCCTTCAGTCCACAGGCTGACGCTCTATCCACTGAGCCAAACCGGCTAGGGCACCATCAATTTATTTTATAAAAAATTTTTTAAATATAGGATCATACTAAATTGTATTTAGTTGTCTTGCCTCCTGTAATCTGGAACAATCCATCGGTTTTTATCTTTCATGACCTTAACATTTTGGAAGAGTACAGGACACTTTTTTGTAGAATGTCCATTTAGGTTAGTCTGGTGTCTCCTCATGATTAGATTCAGACTATGCATTTTTGGCAGGAATGTCATAGAAGAGAGGCTGTGCCTTCTCAGAGCATCTGATCAGGAGGCATGTGATGTCAATTTGTCCTATTACTGGTGATGTTAACTTTGATTACTTGGTTAAGGTGGTGTCTGCCAGGTTTCTACGCTGTAAATTGCTGTTTTTCCCTTTGTAATTAATAAGTATCTTGTGGAGAAGCAATACTTAATTCTTATGTAATCAGAATCATCAGTGTTTGGCAACATGATTTGTTCTTTTGAAGTGTTTGAGTTCTTCCCTACCACCAGTAGGTGACAGAGATTTTCTGCAACTTTTTTTCTTTTTTTATTGAATTTCTTGGGGTGACATTGGTTAACAAAATTACATAGGTTTCAGGTGTACAATTCTGTAATACCTCATCTGTATATTGTGTGTTCACCACCCCAAGTCAAGCCTCCTTCCATCACCATTTATCCCTCCTTTACCCTCTTTTACCTCCCCCAGCCCTCTCTCCCTCTGGTAATCACCATACTGTTGTCCGTGTCTATGAGGGTTTTTTTGTTTGTTTGTTGTTTTTGTGTGTGTTTGTTTTTGCTTAATCCCTTCATCCTTTTCACCCAGCCCCACAATTCCCCTCCCCTCTGACAGCTGTCAGTCTGTTCTCTGTCTATGAGTCTATTTCTAATTTTTTTTGTTAGTTTATTTTGTTCATTAGATTCCACATATGAGTGAAATCAGTTCAATCCATCTAGAATTCATCCTTATATGTGTTGTATAGGAACACAGTCTTCATCTTTCTCCATATAGTGAACCAGTTTTTCCAACATTATTTACTTAACAACCTATCTTTTCTTCAATGATGGTGGTGCCACATTTATTGCATATTGTTTTCACTTATATATTATATATTACATACTATATATATTATATTACATTACATTATATTTATTAATACATGGGTCAGGTTCTCTATTGGTCTACTTGTTCTTATACCAGTACCAAACCTGGTAGGGTAAGCCCCACTCTTTTATTTTCATTTTTTATTTAAATGTATTTTTATTATTGATTTCAGAGAGGAAGGGAAAGGGAGAGATAGAAACACCAATGATGAGAGAGAAGCACTGATAAGCTGCTTCCGGCACACCCCACACTGGGGATTGAGCCCACAACCCGGGCATATGGCCTGACCAGGAATCAAACTGTGACCTCCTGGTTCATAGGTTGACACTCAACCACTGAGCCACACTGGCCAGGCTGAATATTCTGAATACTTGGACTTAGAAAGCACATGTTGTCTAGTTTGTTGTCTTTCACTTGGACCCTTCCAGGTGTCTTGTTATTTTGGCCTAGAAGTTCATATTTCCCTGGGGGTGTCAGCCATCTGTCTAGCAAGGGTGTTGGGAAAGGTCTAAAGGCCTACAGTTCATATCCAGTCCTGGGGATTCAAGGAAAGTGGAAGGAAAGAGCCCTAGGGCAGAAAGCATACAACATCACAATGGATCACTCCCATTTGCTGCCTCCTACCAAGCTGTTTAAACCCTTTAAGCTCTTAGGGAGAAGCAGGAGGGGAGGAGGTAACTGACATGCCCTCAGGTTTTGGAAAGAAGTAATGAAGGAGTGGCTGCCAAGGTGATTCAGTGACCTTCTCGTTGATTCCTTTCCTAGCAGGAATGTTGCACTACACTGATATTATCGCTAGAGAACTTTGATAATTACTTATTTTTATAGAAATTGAGTCACATCATTCTGCAATTTGCTTTTTTTCTTTCACCGATGTACATTGTTGTTTAATAGCACACAATATTCCATGATATGGATGCACCATCACTCATTCAACAGTTCTCTTTTTGGTGGACATTCAGGTTGTTTCCCTCCTTTTTTTTTGTCCCTAAAAACAGGTTTGTTTGTATCCTTGACTGTATTCTCTTAAACACTTGTGTATTTATACCTATAGGATAACTTCTCCAATGTATGGTGAAGGAACATAAGAAAACAGTGGTGCCCTGGCCGGTGTGGCTCCGTGGTTAGAGTGTCTGCCCTGCTCACTGAAGGGTCTTGGGTTCAATTCCTGGTCAAGGGCACGGACCTAGGTTGCAGATTCAATCCCCAGCTCTGGTCGGGGTATGCACAGGAGACCACAATAAATGTGTCTCTCTCACATTGATGTTTCTTTCTCTTTCTCTACCCCTCCCTCCTGTCCACTCTCTCTAAAATCAATGGAGAAAACATCTGTAGGTGGGATAGAGGAAAGAAAGGGAGGGTAACTTTTTACTGCCCACTGAATACCCATTAAGACTTTATATCCTAACTATGCATTAATTTTACAATATTAAAAAATAATTAAAGCACAACCATGTGACCACACTTAATGCCACAGAACCGTGCACTTATAAATGGTTAAGGTGGTAAATTTTGTTATGTATATACCTTACCACAATTGAAAAAAAGATATAATTAGTCCGGACCGCATGGCACAGTGGTTGAGTGTCGATCTATGAACCAGAAGGTCATGGTTCAATTCTCCATCAGGGCAAATGCCCCAGGATGCCCCGGGTGCAGTAGGGGGCATGCAGGAGGTAACGATCAATGATTCTCTCTCATCAACGTTTCTATCTCTCCCTCTCCTTTCCTCTCTGAAATCAATAAAAAAATATATTTTTTAAAAGATATAAATTGAAATAAACCCTGTGTGATCTCATCATTCCCTAGCTTGAAAGCCCTCTAATGACTTTTCAAAAGTTTTCAAGTAAATTTGAAAATCCTTAATAAGATTCTAAAGCCCTGAATAATTCAGTAACTTTCCTTTATTCCCTGTAAGGCTCCACACTTTCTTTTTTTTTTTAAATATATTTTATTGATTTTTTTACAGAGAGGAAGGAGAAGGATAGAGAGTTAGAAACATCAATGAGAGAGAAACATCGATCAGCTGCCTCCTGCACATCTACTGGGGATGTGCCCGCAACCAAGGTACATGCCTTTGGCCGGAATCGAACCTGGGACCCTTCAGTTTGTAGGCCGATGCTCTATCCACTGAGCCAAACCGGTTAGGGCCACACTTTCTAACTCATGGTGTCTGCACACACTGTTCCCTCTGTTGGAAACCTTCTCCCTCATCCCCTGCTTAGCTAATTCTTAGTTCTTCAGTTCTCATTGTTCAGAGTAGTTATCTCTGACCCTTCCCCCAAGATGGTCAAGTTCCCTTATCATAATAATTGCATTGAAAAATGTAGTTTCTTATAGCTATTATCATAATTACATTTTAAATATCTAAATAAGCCCTAACCGGTTTGGCTCAGTGGATGGAGCGTCGGTCTGCGGACTGAAAGGTCCCAGGTTCGATTCCGGCCAAAGGCATGTACCTTGGTTGCGGGCACATCCCCAGTAGGAGGTGTGCAGGAGGCAGCTGATCGATGTTTCTCTCTCATGTTTCTCTCTCATCGATGTTTCTACCTCTCTATCCCTCTCCCTTCCTCTCTGGAAAAAATCAATAAAATATATATTTTTTAAATATCTAAATAAAAAAATGAATAATAGCCCTAGTTGGTTTGGCTCAGTGGATAGAGCGTCAGCCTGCAGACTAAAGGGTCCCAGGTTTGATTCTGGTCAAGGGCACATGCCCGGGTTTCAGGCTCGATCCCCAGTAGGGGGCATACAGGAGGCAGCCAATCAACGATTCTCTCTCATCATTGATGTTTCTATCTCTCCCTCTCCCTTCCTCTCTAAAATCAATAAAAATATATTTTTAAAAAATGAATAATAAAGATCTAAACAAATGGAGAAATATACCATATCTGTGGATTAGAACATTCAATATAGTAAAGATGTCAATTCTCCTCAAATTGATATACAGGTTTAATGCAATTCCTATAAATTTCCCAGCAAAACATTTTGTAGATCTAGACAAGATTATTCTAAAATTCATATGGAAAGGCATAGGAACTGGAATAACTAAACCAATTTTGAAAATAAGAATAAAGTGGGAGGAGTCAGTCTACACAATTTCAGACTTATATAATACTAGGGGCCCAGTGCACGAATTTGTGCACCTTGAAAGGAACTGTGGGCCGCGAGGCTGCAGTGGGCACAGGGGCAGGTCTCGGCCCATCCTCTGCGGCCCCGCCTGGCCCCTCCCCAGTCCCGTCTACCGGCAGCCCTGCTCCCACCACCACCACTCCCACACGCTGACAGCGCCACTCCCCTTACACCCACTGACAGCACGGAGTGATTGGGGCTGGCGCCAGCAGTGGGTGCAAGCAGCAGTGGCTGCCGGCCCTGATTGCCCCTCAGGAGCAGGGGAGGGGGTGGAGAAGCCCTGAGGGGCGATCGGGCCGGCAGCCACTGCTCGCACCTGCTGACAGTGCCAAGTGATTGTGACCGGCGCTGGGTGTCAGCAGTGGGTGCGAGCAGCGGCTCCAGCGCCAGCAGTGGGTGAGAGCAGGGTCGTCGCTGACAGTGGCTGTGAGAGGTGGCTGCCAGCCCCAATCGCGCCTCAGGATCAGGGGTAGTTGGAGAAGCCTTGAGGGGCAATCAGGGCCGACAGCCACCACTCGCACCTGCTGACGGCAACCAAGCAGTTGCGAGTGGCAGCTCCGGAGCAGGCAACGGGTGCGAGTGGGGCTGGTGCCAGCAGCAGGTGCAAGCTCCCGGCAGGCAAAGAATTTTCAGTAACCACCAGAGGCTCGCCCCAATGACAGCGACCAGCGCCCCGCCTTGGTCTGGTGCCCCCGCTCACCTGCTCCACCATCCCACCATGGCTGACCCACGCCATGTTCCATGCTTTGCCACCTGCTGCCAACGCCCACCATGTTCCACATGTGCCCCTGGTGGTCAGTGCATGTCATAGCGACCAGTTGTTCAGTTGTTTGGTTGTTCTGCCGTTCAGTCTATTTGCATATTAGCCTTTTATTATATAGGATGTCTTCAGTAAGCAAGGTTATTTGATACTGGCAGGACAGACATACAAACCTATGGAACAGAATAGAGACACAGAAACAGCCTTGTACAGGTACAGGCAACTGATTTTTAAAAAATGTTTGTTTTTAAAAAATATATTTTTTATGTATTTCAGAGAGGAAAGGAGAGGGAGAGAGAAGAGAAACATCAATGAGAGAGAACCATCAATCTGCTGCCTCCTGCATACCTGGGGATTGAGCCTGAACCCTGGTATGTGCCCTGACCAGGAAGCGAACTGGGCATGAAATGATGCTCAACCAACTGAGCCATACCTGCCAGGGCTCAACTGATATTTAAAAAATATATTGATTTCAGAGAGGAAGGGAGAGGGAGAGAGAGATAGAAACATCAATGATTCTCTCATCATTGATCGGCTGCCTGCTATATGCCCCCTACTGAGGATCGAGCCCACAACCCAGGCATGTGCCCTTGACCAGAATGGAACCTGGGACCCTTTAGTCTGCAGGCCAACGCTCTATCCACTGAGCCAAACTGGCTAGGGCCCAACTGATTTTTGACAAAGGTGCAAAAGCAATTCAATGGAGGATGGATAGTCTTTTCAACAAATGGTGCTGGAGCAACTGGCTATCCATAGAGGAAAATTTTAAAAACCTTGACCCAAACCTCACACCTTATTAAATCTTTTTCAAATGAATCAAAGATTTAAATGTACAACTTTTAGAGGCTAACGTAAGAGAAAATCTTTGGGATCTAGGGCTTAGTGAAGAGTTCTTAAAATGGTACCAAAAGCATGACCCATAAAAGGAAAACACAATAAACTGAGGTTTTGATGTGTTGGCAAAATGTGAAAAAGAAAGGAACACTTGTATATTGCTGATAGGAATGTAAAAATTTTCAGCTGGTATGGAAAACCTCACTAAGTTAATATAGAATTACCATATCATCTAGCAAATCCACTCCTGGGTATGTACCCAAAAGAATTGAAAATAGATATTCAAGCAAAAACTTTTATACAAAGATTCATCGCAGTACTGTTCATAATAGCCAAAAGGTGGAAAAAAAACCCAATTTTTATAAGCTGATGAGTGAATAAACAAAAGTGATATAGCTATACAATGGTATATTACTCAACCAAAAAAGATAATTAAGTACTGATACATGCTACAACATAGATGAACCTTAAAAATATTAAGTGAAAGAAGCCAGACACAAAAGTCCACATATTGTATGATTCCATTTATATGAAATCTGCAAAAATATGGAAGTCTATAGAAACAGAAAGCATATTAATGGATTCCAGGGATTGAGAGGAGGAGGGAATGGAGAGTGACTTTTTAATGGATATGGGTGTTAGGTTAGGTGGCTCAGGAGGCGGCGCAAGAAATAGAGAGTCCAGTGAATCAGAAAAGAAAGGAAAGGAAAAGGTTTATTTCTGCGTCCCCGGGAGACCCACGTACCCCCAAAGACAGGGCACGTGGATTCACGCCAACATGGAGGGGGGCGCTTTTTTTATACTGCGGTTGGGTGAGGGGCGGGGACATGAGCTGAGGTATTCAGTTGAGGAAGCTTCAGCTGCAGGGGGGTCAGCAAGGTATTCAGGAATGAGTCAGTATCTGTGTGGGGGTATGTGGATTCAGGGAGAAGAAGCCGGTATCTGTGTCTGGCACGTAGATCTGTGAGAAATTCCAGGGGGAGTCCATTGTCTCATCACATGTCTGCATGTATCCGATCCTGGGCTCTCTCCGACCTAACAATGGGGTTTCCTTTTGGGGTGATCAAAATATTCTAGATCTAGCCCTAACCAGTTTGGCTCAGTGGATAGAGTGTCAGCCTACAGACTCAAGGGTCCCAGGTTCGATTCTGGTCAAGCGCATGTACCTTGGTTGTGGGCACTTCCCCACCAGTAGGGATGCAGGAGGCAGCTGATCAATGTTTCTAACTCTCTATCCTTCTCCCTTCCTCTCTGTAAAAAATCAATAAAATATATTTTTTTAAAAAAATAAAAATTAAAAAATGTTCTAAAACTAGATAGTAGTAATGGTTGCATAACATTTTGAATGTACTAATGTCATTAATGGTAAAATTTACTTATCTGTATTTTACCACAATAAAAATGGTGAATTCTATTGTATATAAATTATACCTCAATAAAACTGACATAAAATATTAATTGTGACATTAATGGATGCTAAAACTTGTAGGTAAGATTTTTTTGATGAAGATTGGGATACTTCTATCTCCCCACAAATGTACTTATTTATTTACAAAAAGAAAAAATAGCATTACAGTTGAAAAACCTAGAAACCTTACCTGTGATAGTTTATTTCATGTGTCAACTTGGAGTATGCTTTGGGATGAGATTAACATTTAAGTTGGTGAACTGTGGTTAAGCATGCTGCTCTTCATAATGTGGGTGGGCCTCATCCAATCAGTTGAAGGCCTGAGTAAAATAAAAAGACCAGCCTTTCCAGCAAGAAGGGATTCTCTAGCAGACTTTCTTCAGATTTCACCTGCACCATTGGCCCTCCTGGGCCTCCAACCTGCTAGCCTGCCGGGGTTCTTGTTCCGGCATCTAGAAGGGTTCAGGAAATCTGGAGAAGGCTGTGCGTAGATTAAATAGGAGTCCAGAGACGAAATATAATTTTGAAAGGCATTTGGGGGTCAGAGGAGCCTAGTTTGAAGAAAACCAAGTTCTAAGTTCTCCTCGTCTCAGGGCCCCATGCTTTTTATTAACACAATTTGACCTGAGGCAAGGCAGAGATATACACTTCAAAGGGTCAGGGTTTCTACAGAGTCCATTGTCAGAATGGGGGAATTAGCCTACGGCTGTTCAGGTGTTTGGCCAGTAGGAGGCAATAACATGTAGATTAAGATGCCCTGCGCTGTCTGGCAGCCAACAATCAGCCCTTTTCAGGTTTGGGGAAATTCCCTCAGTCATTCCCAACAGGTGACTACATGTGTGACTCAACCCTGTTGAGTCCCCAAGTTCCATCAACCTTTTGATGAAACTCTTGAAATTATGACATGCTGGAATTGGCTTCCGGCACTAGCCCACACTGCAAATTTGAACTTGCCAGCCTTCATAATTGGGTGAGCGAATTCCTTATAATAAATAAATAAATGAAAACATAAGTAAGGACATAAACACACACATAGCTAAAGATACATCTCCTATTGGTTTTGCTTCTAATTGGAGAACCCTAACATACCACTTCAATCCAATGATCAAAGTTAACATCACCAGTAATAGTAACTGACGTGCACATCCTAATGTAATATAGTGAGAAGGCTACATTACTTATGTGGTAAACCTGCCAAAAATTAATATCCTGAATCTAATCATGAGCAAACAACAGATAAACCCAAACAGAGGGACATTCTACAAAATAACTGGCCAGAACTCTTCAAACATGCCAGTGTTGAGAAAGACAAAAAGGAACGAGAATTGACTTCTGATCAAAGTGTGAGCCATTTTCTCACCAAAGTATCAGCCTTTCAAGACAGAAACTGTCTTTTTAGCTCTGTACTGCCCACCCCCTTCCTTATGCCTGGCACACAGCAGACCAGCCAAGCTCCATGCCATTCCTTAGCCCTGTCTAGGATACTTACCCCGGCTGGAACCTAATTCTGGGCCCTCTGGGGCTGAGCTGTCCCTTCCTGTCCTCAACTGCCTGCCATGCGACAGCCCTACCACCAGAGTGCTCCCAGCTGGGCCTTAGAGACCCATTTGCTGTCCCCACAAAGCCCCTCTTCTCCCTTGGTGTCACAGCCTGCACTGCCCTGCCCCTTCCTGCAGGATGCTTTATGCCTCTTGCAGAGCTGGAGCTGCTGACCTGTCTCTTCTGCGTTTGCCTCAGCTAAGACAGCCTTCCCAGCAGGATCTCAGGGCGGTCCAGCTTCCCGGCAAAGCTTGGCTACTACAAGTGTGTTATCTAGTCTCTGACAGGAACGCCATCTTCCTGGGACACTGTCCTACATGCAAACTCTTCTCAGGACCAAAGAGGACCTCTTTGGCCATTTCTGTGTGTTTGAGGCCCCCTAATGACTGCTCCCTGCAGCTTCAGCTTTGGCCCAAGGGCCACATATAACGTTTGGTTCATTTGCAGAAGGAGCAAAGCACAAAACCCCCTTGGGCTCCTGGAGGACTTCCCTGGACTGGTGCTGCCTGGAGACCTGGAGCACCTGGATGGCCCATCCGCCCACTCACCAACTAGTTTCTCCCTAAACCTGTAAGAGGGAAGCTCACTCAGCATGAGGCTGAAAGCCGGTTCAGCAAAGAAAGGAGGACAGGTGTCAATGGAATCAGGGCTCAGGTGGTGTGGAAAGAACGGGTAGAATGCAGCTGGAGCTCGCTGTGGGCTGCGTCATTGTGACGGTGGCTATGTTTTCCGTGTCATCCTTGTGCATTTCCACCCATGAAGTTCCCTGGGGAGAGGCCAAGGGAAGGCCACCATGCTAAGTGGTTTGAGCAAGGGAAAGGGTGTGGTTAAGGGCTCAGGTGCTCAAGGAGACAGGGGATCCCCCTGGGCAGAATGGTGGGGGTGGTGACTGGATAAACTGGGGAGGGGTGAAACCTGTCTGGCTTGAAAGCCCACTCCCCACCTGCTGCCCCCTACTCTCAGCTCTCCTCAAGTTCTCTCTGCAGAATCCGAGTGTGGCCTCTGCAAGAAAGCTTGCCAGGGCGACTCTCTAACACAGTCACCTCCCAGGACTCCCAGACTCTCTGTCAGGGACTGGGGAGAGCTTTTGCAGCACAACACTTTCAGGTATCAGGACAAGTCTGCCAATATCAAGGAACCTGTTTACAAACAGATGTTTTCGCCTGTTGCAGTGACGGGGTGGGGGTCATTGG
>NW_005364139.1:621117-621693 GCF_000412655.1 Myotis brandtii
AGCCCTAGAAGGTTCTGCAGGCTGGAAGGCCTCACTCCCAAGGTGGTGGGTAACTGAAGCACAGGGAGTTAAGTCCTGAGGGGGTGATCCTGCCCACTCTCCCCACCCCCGGGAAAAGTGGGGAGATGGCTCTGCAGTGTGGGAAGGCTGATTGCTTCCTGCGGGGGGCAGGTGGGGTTGTCGCTGCGGTGATGAGGACCCCTGCTTGGAGTGAGTGGTCACTGAAGGGGTCAGACAGGCTGAGGATACCTGCAGGGCAGGGGAAGGTTTCTGCAGCGAGGAAGGAGCACTTTGAAAAGGAATGGGGGTGGCTTGCTGGGGCTTGGGGTCCAAGGGTAGCAGGGAGCTGGGGTTCGCTGCAGTGAGGAGGGAGGGTTACCGCAGAGACGGAAAGCCTAGCTAGGGCTGGCGCGGGGCGGGGGCTGATACTGGGAAAGCTGTGGTCGCTGCGGTGTTGGGGGGCGGCAGACTGAGCAGCTCGGGGGCATCTGCAGGCCGCCTCACTTCCTGAAGGACAGAAAGGTGGGGCCTCGGGGGCTTGTCTCGCACGGATGGGGGGCTGTGCGGCGGCGGGGA
>NW_005364139.1:622026-622317 GCF_000412655.1 Myotis brandtii
TCCCCCCGCCCCTACACTTCTCCCGGCCTTGCCGCCGAAAGACCCCCTCCTTTCGCCTCCCGACCTCGTTCTCCCCCACCCAGCCCCCTACCCCACTCCGGCCGCAGTCTCTCTCCGCATCCAGGTCAGTTGAGGCGCCGGAGAGAGAAGGGGGTGGGGCAGCCCTCCGGCTCCCCATCCCGCCTCGCCCCTGCTGTCCCTGGCTGGGCTGGGGGCACCCAGCAGGATCCTGGCCCTTTAAACCCTTGCTCCCCACCCAGAGCATCTTCCCTCTCCCCACCCCCGCCACTT
>NW_005364139.1:623123-648690 GCF_000412655.1 Myotis brandtii
CCCACCTCCTGCCCGCCCCCCCCCAGCCCTGATTTTTTTTTTTAAATTCATTGATTCATCCCTTTATCCAACAGCTGTGGATTGGGCACCTGACGTGCGCCAGGTGCTGGGGGACTGTGACCCAGGCCTGACCCACGGTTTTCAGCCAGGGAGACAGACAACAGCAGGCGTCACACATCTGTTCCCCCCGCCGGAGCAATAGCTCCTGAGCCTGGGACAGGGTGGTGGTCATGTCCACGTCCCAGCATCTTGTACCGCAGAGGGGTTCAGTGAGCGCAGCCCACCCCTGTGTTAGGTTCCACGGCTTGCACTCCATTCTTTTCTTTTTTTTAAAAAAAAAATATATATATTTTATTGATTTTTTTACAGAGAGGAAGGGAGAGGGATAGAGTGTTAGAAACATCGATGAGAGAGAAACATTGATCAGCTGCCTCCTGCACATCTCCCACTGGGGATGTGCCCGCAACCAAGGTACATGCCCTTGACCGGAATCGAACCTGGGACCCTTCAGTCTGCAGGCCACGCTCTATCCACTGAGCCAAACCGGTTTCGGCTCCATTCTTTTCTTGACTTTGTGTACATTCCTTGGATTTCTGCGCATGGGATTTACCGTCCGAGTGAAAAGAGGGACCGAATCCAGTGGTGCTGAGAGTTGGCATAAGCCCAGCAGGTAGTTAGAAGCCAGAGTGAGGAATGTTCCAGAAGGAAGTGGAGCCAGCATTTGACTGAAAGGGAGGAGGAGGCGGTGAGGTGGAGGAGAGGGGGAAGGCACCAGGCAAGGGCAGTGGTGTAAGCGAAGGTTTGGAATTAAGTGCTCGCTTCGGCAGCACATATACTAAACTTGGAATTAAGTTGTCCTGGGTGATGTAGTAAAACACCTGGTGTGTGTAGAGATTGACACTTCGCAAAGCCCAGTCCCTGGTAGCGCCTTGTCCGAGTCCTGAGAGGTCTGAATGCAATTGTGGTTCTCCTTCTCCCTCTTATAGGTGATGAAAAATAACAGCAATGGTCTCTTACATGTTAGATGCTTTGCACATATTATTTCATTTATTCCTTGACCTTTGAGATATAGTTATTGTGGCCCCCACATGGCGGAAACTGAGGCTCCTCAAAACAAGAGAGTTACCAACAGACAGAGTTAGAAGCCACAGAGCCAAGACTCACACTGTGCTCTCTCCACACCGTGTGGCAGCGGGCTTTCTTCCTTCTTTTCCTCCCATCTCCACCCCCCGCTTCATTTATTCAGCAAGCAATTCTCAAAAGAATGGATAAGTGATGATTTTGGGAAAGTGAGGTGGCGTAGGGCTGTAAAGATAGTCTGGGGCCAGACCATGGAAGGCCTTGACTGTCACGGCACACACCTGGCCATTTTTCCTTTAGCAACCGTGGTGACTCCACACACACCCCACTCAGTCCCCAAATAAAACTATGATCTAAGTAAAATGGTGTGCTTGGTATGCAAATACAGCTTTATGTCCTCTAGCCAGCTTCCAAGCAGATTACTGCTCCTGAACTCCTCTTGGGTAGAAAATCCTGGAGCCACTCCCGGTGGGCAGTGGGAACTCCTTACTATTCATGAGCAAGGGATTTGTGGGTCCCAGGCTACAGGAAGTGTCAGTCCACCAAGATGGTCCTTAAGGAAGATGATGTCCAAAGGTTGAATAGACAGGGGCAGAGGTCCAGAGGGTATGGGTCCCCCAGAATCTGGGCATGGTGTGAATATGCCCTGTCCTCAGCTTCCATTAGCAGTGCTGTCACTGCTCCCTTCCTGATGACAGCCAGACCCTTTACCATCCATCTACCTCTTTCTACTGTCCTTCGTCCCATGCCTCCATCCTGTATCACCAATGCACTAGCCCTGTGGTCGGCAAACCGCGGCTCACGAGCCACATGCGGCTCTTTGGCCCCTGGAGTGTGGCTCTTCCACAAAATACCACGTGCAGGCGCGCACGTACTGTGCGATTGAAACTTCGTGGTCCATGCGCAGAAGTCGGTATTTTGTGGAAGAGCCACACTCAAGGGGCGGCCAAAGAGCATGTGGCTCGCGAGCCGCGGTTTGCCGAGCCGCAGTTTGCCGACCGCTGCACTAGCCTGTTGTCTCTCCAGTACCCCTTGCCCAGGCTCCCCTGACTCAGTGCCTACACCCACCCCTACCTTCCCTCATCCTCTTCTGCTTCCAGCCCCCTCTGACCCCTTTTCTCACTCATCATAGGTCATCTTGTCTTGGATCTGGCCCAGGCCCGGTCCACACTGGTGCTGCCCACCGGCCTCATCACCCCGGCTGGCACCATGACAGTGACCCTGTGCAGCAGCCGGGAACTGCCCTCAAGGCCTGATGGGGTGCTGCATGTGGCTCTGCCCTCCGTGCTCACCCCACTGGCCCCGCCTGGTCCGCCGGGCCCCCCCAGACCTCCGGGGCTCTGTGACGACAGGTTGGGCCTATGGTGATTCTCTTCGTCCCTCCCTCGGCTTCTCTGGGTCTAGTGCGGGTGAGGGGGCTTTGGCAGGGTGCCCCTGGGCAATGGGCAGGGTGGAGACGGGCTGGGGCCAGTCAGCCAGAGGGGCTAGGGGCCTTGGTAGTGGCCAAGTGACCCTCCTCGTGCTCCCTTCCAGCCCTACCAGCTGCTTTGGGGTGGGCAGCCCTCAGGAGGAAGGTCTGGCCTGGGAAGAGCCAGCTGCCCCTCCGGACGTGTTCTTAGGCCCTGCCCGCTGCCCTGCCCCATACACCTTCTCCTTCGAGATGCTGGTGACTGGGCCATGCCTGCTGGCAGGTGGGTGCCCCTCTCAGCGCAGCTGACTGGGAAATAATTCAAGGCTCAGGGATGGGAGGAACACAGAACAAAAAGGAGAGAGGGACCTAAGACATAGGAACCTCCAGTCTCACAGTGCGAGCATCCTCTGGACACTACTATACAAGCCCCCGCCAGTTTGTCAGTGTCATTTATTTACCTACCACCCCACTCACCCATGGGAAGAGAGAGGCTGACTGTGAGGCCAGTGCAAGAAGTGGGGGAGGGTGCTAAATCAGCAATTAGGTTGACCAGCCAGGAACAGAGCTGGAACTCTGCCTTCCAAACCATGCAACCATGCAACCCCCCTCTTGTCCATTGGAGCCTATGGCCAGGTTCTGAGAGCTGAGCTTAATCAGTCCTGATCCTTGGGCCCCCCCTCCCCCCCAGCCCCCATGGTCTGGGAAGGTGGTGTTTATGCTCTTAGTGCTGACTTGGGGTGGGGCGATCATCACCCCTCCCTGCCTCTGTGTCCCTCAGGCCTGGAGAGCCCCTCTCATGTTCTACGGGCAGATGCCCCACCTCACGCCAGCTCTGCAGCCACCATCTGTGTCACACTGGCAGAAGGCCACCGCTGTGACCGGGCCCTGGAGATCCTGCTGCACCCCAGTGGTGAGGGAATGGGGCACACAGTGGCCCGGCTCTGACCAACTCCGGGGCCACCTCAGTAGCATTTTTCAAGCGTAGATTTCTGGTCCCCTAGCCAGATGGACCAAGTCATCTGTAAGGGTGGGCCTGGTGGTGTAGGGAGGCTGGACCTACAGGGTCCTCCCTGGACAGCAGAACTGGGCAGTTAGGGTCCAGAAACAGGGATTCCCCTGACAGAGCTGTGTCCCCTCCTCCCCAGAGCCCCACCAGCCACACCTGATGCTGGAGGCCGGCAGCCTGAGTTCAGCAGAATATGAGGCCCGAGTGAGGGCCCGCCGGGATTTCCAGAGGCTACAGCGAAGACACAGTGATGGGGACCGGCAGGTATAGCTGCCCGGGGGCCCGACTTGGCCCTGGCCTGGCTGCTAGGTGCCTGTGTGCATGAGGAACAGGCGAGCAGACTCATGTTGGGATGAGTAGGGGGCTCTGCTCACAGTAGGAACTCTCAGTCCCGCCACCACCATCCCAGAGGGCTGGTGAGTATTGTCTCCGGAGGGCCCATACAAGCCTCCCTGGACTGTGTCTCAGAGAACGGGGGACTCAATCTGCCGTAGGCAGAGGACAGCCACCTGCCTCTGCCCTGGCCTTTATTCATGTGACCACAAAAAGGTGACTCATTGGGTGGATTAGACAGAAAAAGGCCCCAGGGCTGAGTCCCGCTGCCAGCCCAGGTGGGAGTTACACTAAGCCCGGCCCAGGGTGACTCTGGCTCCCATGTTCAGGTGTGGTTCCTGCAGCGACGCTTCCACAAGGACATCCTGCTGAACCCTGTGCTGATGCTGAGCTTCTGCCCAGACCTGAGCTCCAAGCCTGGACACCTGGGCACAGCTACCCGGGAGCTCCTCTTCCTGCTGGATGGCAGCACTGTAGCACACAAGGCCTGTGGGGGGCACGGCGGGGCAGGCCTGGGGCAGTAGGTCTGAGGTGGGCTGCAGCGCGCACACACACACACATGCACGCGCACACACATTCAGATGTATCTCTCCCAGATCCCAAGAGCCTATCTCATACATAAAGTAGGATTGTCACCTAATCTCAAAGCCAAATGTCATACACACCTGCAGAGTCACAGACACAAATGTCTCCCTAACACTCTCCATTCTCACTCACAGTCTTTCTCACAGTCTCTCACACACAGGGCCTCTCCCAGATCCTCATCCAGGCCCTCATTTTATACACAACCTGCAGAGGAAACACTCTCCATTCTCACTCACAGTCTTTCTCACACACAGGGCCTCTCCCAGATACTCATCCAGGCCCTCATTTTATACACAACCTGCAGAGGCAGGTCATCCGTGTCCCTTTCTCTCCACCAGTGCCCAGGGGCCTGCCTCACACCGTCCTCTCTGCCCCTCCCCAGGATGCCCTAGTCTTGGCCGTGAAGTCACTCCCGTCCCAGACTCTCATCAACCTGGCCACGTTTGGCACGGCAGTGCAGCCCCTCTTCCCCGAGAGCAGGCTTTGCGGTGATGTAAGTGTGGTCCAGGAATTTGGGGGCCTAGTGGAGATGCTCAGCTCAGCGCACCCAGCCTGTGCCTTCTCTCTGCAGGACGCTGTGAAGCTCATCTGTGAGAGTGTTGAGACCCTGCAGGCTGCGGGAGGTCCCCCAGATGTGCTGGCCGCGCTGGACTGGGCCATGAGGCAGCCCCAGCACAGGGCCCACCCTCGGCAGCTCTTCCTGCTCACTGCTGCCTCTCCCGTGGCCGCCACTACCCACCAAACCTTGGAGCTCATGAGGTGGCACAGGGGGGCAGCCAGGTATGAGGTGGGCAGAGACAGGTGACTGAGATGAACCCCCTCAGAGGCTCTGAAGGTCACAACTGCCTCCCTTCCTTCCTCAGGTGCTTCTCCTTTGGGCTAGGGCCTGCCTGCCACCAGCTGCTCCAGGGTCTGTCTGCCCTCAGCAGGGGCCAGGCCTACTTCCTGAGGCCTGGAGAGAGGCTGCAGCCCCTGGTGAGCTTGAGCCTGGGCCCTGTTCCCTACTCCCCAAGTCCTTCTCCCAAGTGACACTGAGGCTGAAGCAGAACCCAGTCCCGTTGTGGGGTCTCCTGGCTTCTCCCCCACTCCAATCCCTATTCTCCCTTGAGATGCCAATTAGGGGAGGAGCTACAGGTGTTGCTGTGGGATGCTTCAGGGGGCTAAAGGTGAGGGGAGCACAGCTTCTGACCACCCCCAAATATTCTCAGTTGTGTCCTGGTACTGAGTCATATCCTCAATAAGCCTTTTCTCATTCACATGGTAGAGCTCAGGCCAAGAGACAGACCAAGCCCTGAGGCCTGAGCTCTCAGTCCCCTTGCTTGTTCCTGCCCCCACTCCTTCCCCTGACCCCAGCCTGACCCTGCTCCCCTCAACCAGAGACTAGGCAGATGGGAAGGGCAGCCTTCCTGCTCTGTCAGCTGAGTGGCACCTCTCTCTCTCCCATGGCCACTCCTCACAGCTGGTGCAGGCTCTGCGCAAGGCACTGGAGCCTGCTTTGAGCGACATCTCTGTGGACTGGTTTGTGCCAGACTCGGTGGAGGCCCTGCTGACCCCCCGGGAGATCCCAGCACTCTACCCCGGGGACCAGCTGCTCGGTTACTGCTCACTCTTCAGGGTGGATGGCTTCCGGCCTCACCCGCCCGGGGTAGGCCTGGGCTGGGGTGCGGGCAGTGGGCCTGGGATGGCTGAAGCCCTTGCATCTCTTCCAAACCCTTCCTCCATTTCCCGTGCCTCTCTGCCAAACTCTCCTACGACCTCCAGGCCTCCTCAGAGACCACACTGGGCCCTCCAAGGTGCCTGCCACCTGCCTCCTCTTGAGTCTTCCACTGACTTGTCCTGTAAAGTGTAGCCCTGGGCTTTTACCACAGGTCACTAAGCCACACAGACACAGAGAACAGCTCCAGCATTTGCTATGAGGTTTTTGTCAAAATTTGCTCACTCCTTCCCTCAGTGCCCTACAGAAGGCACCATCCGATTATTTCCTGTAACATTCAGGGACAGGCGCAGTACAGTCTAGATGAAATCTCAGATCCCAACTCTGCCAGGTACTAGCCATTTGATTCACCTCCCTGAAGACCATTTCCTCAAATGGGTTTTTTTTCATAGGGTTGTTGTAATTCGAGGTCATAATATTAGTATACATGCTCTTGGTAGAATACTTGACACATCGGAGTTAGAGATGTGGTAGTTATTTTTATTATGAAAAGCTTTCTCTCTTTAGAGGAACTAAGCATGCTTCTCCCTTTTTGATAATGGACTGTTTGCCTTTTTGCCTGGTTGCCAGGAAGCTCAGGGCCAGACCTGAAGCGCAGCCACAGAAGCTCTATTAACCCCATGGTTAGCATGGCTGCTTCCTCTTCCTGAGAACTGGGCTTTCCTTTCTGGTTTATTAACTTCATTGCCTCTTGCAGTTAGCCATCTTAGATCCTGTTTGGAAAGAGGTAGCATAGAGCTGCAATCTGGCTTTCCCCCAATGACTATTTCTCTAGGGCCAAGAGCCTGGCTGGCAGAGCTTGGGCGGCTCCATGTTCCCATCCCCAGAGGAGGTGCCTTCTGCCACCAGCGCTGGCACTGAGCCCACTGGCACCTCAGAGCCACTGGGAACAGGCACTGTGCCAGGAGAGCTGTCCAGTCCATGGGCTGCTGGAGACTCAGAGCAGAGTGAGTGCTGGGTGTATGTGTGTGGCTGTGCTGGAAGAATGGGCAAGGGGAGGGGCCAGGGCTGGGTCCATTCTCCTGCCTCCATTAGGTACTGATGCTCTGACAGACCCAGTCACGGACCCTGGACCGAACCCCTCTTCTGACACAGCCATATGGCGTCGCATCTTCCAGTCCTCGTACATCCGGGAGCAGTATGTGCTCACTCACTGCTCTGCCAGCTCTGAGCCAGGCCCAGGCTCTGCAGGCAGCAGCGAGTCCCCTGGCTCCCAGGGCCCTGGCTCCCCCGAGGGCAGTGTTCCCCTGGATCCCCCCTCGCAGCAGGGCTGCCGCAGCCTGGCCTGGGGAGAGCCTGCAGGTTCCCGCTCCTGCCCCCTGCCTCCACCCCCACTGGCACCAGTCAAGGTGAGAGTCAATCCACATCCATTTACCATACATCCAGCAACACTTCTTGGCCATCTGCTGTATGCCATACATGGTGCAGTGGTTACATTAAGTCTAGCTGAAGAGCTGGGTGGGTAAATCTATAATGATGCCATGCAACATACAGGGATGAGCACAGGGACATGGTGCTATGGGGACTTAGAGTTCAGGTGACTAACCCTGTCTCAGGGAGTCAGGAAAGCAAGAGCCATATCTGGAAAAATAAGTAGAAGTGAGCCAGACAAAGAGGGACACGGCCTGAACAAAAACAAAGACAAGTAACCTCCAGTGAGAAATAGTGTGTAGTGACGTGACTGGGAGGGGGCCGGAGGCCATGGGAGCCTGGCCTTTTTCCTAACCGCCACTCAGGGTTTCAGACAAAGGGACATGTGGCCAGTTGTGTGTGTATGTACAATGGCCAGGAGCTCTGCATTCCTTGGCCAATGATCCCCCTTGTCACATGCAGACTGGGGCCTTGAGTGCTGAGGTGCTGAACCGTCGACACAGAGCGGCTCTGGCTGGCCGAAGCCTCTCATCACCCCCCGGCCAGGCGAACCCAGTCCCTGGCCGTCCCCGGCACCCCTCTCTAGGTGCAGCACCGGATGGGCCAGGCCCTGAGTCGGGGCAGCAGCTGGGACAAGGCCTGGATGACTCAGGTAAAGGCTGGATGGAGAGTTGGATTCTGACACCAAGGAGGCCTTGGGAAGGTGGAGCCCAGGGCATCACACCGCCTGTCTCTGCCATTGCCTCCTCAGGAAACCTGCTCTCCCCAGCGCCCATGGACTGGGACATGTTGATGGAACCACCCTTCTTGTTCACGGCTGTCCCCCCTGATGGGGAATCCGCACCCCCAGCAGTGCCACTGCCTCCGCAGGCTCCACGCTGCCACGTGGTGATCCGGGCCCTGTGTGGGGAGCAGCCTATGTGCTGGGAGGTGGGTGTTGGGCTGGAGACACTCTGGGGGCCTGGCGACGATGGCTCCCTGCCTCCATCACCCCACGAGAGAGAAGGTGCTTGGGACCAAGCACTCCATCGGCTGTGAGCAGCTTCTGTGGTCCGGGACAATGAGCAGCTGGCTCTCCGAGGGGCTGAGACCATGGCTGACTGGGGTGAGTTGCTGGTGGGCCCAAGGGGCCTTTATGGGGCAGAGTGGCAGAGGTATGGGTCTGTTTGGTCACTCTCTATACCTCACCTTGCACATAAACAGTTTGAGATGGCTCATCCACATTGACAAGGGGAAAAATTAAGCAGGGCAATGGGGAAAAAAGGATAACAACAGGAAAGAGAGAATGAGAATGAGGTTTTATTAAAGACTAGAGGCCTGGTGCATGAAACTCGTGCACTGGGGAAGTGGGGGGTGGGTCCCTCAGTCCGGCCTGCGCCCTCTTGCAGACTGGGAGCCCTTGGGGGATGTCTGACTGCCACAGAGGTGAGAGAGGCTCCCGCCACCGCCTCTGCGCTCGCCAGCCATGAGCCCAGCTTCTGGCTGAGCTGTGCTCCCCCTGTGGGAGCACAGTGACCACCAGGGGGCAGCTCCTGCATTGAGTGTCTGCCCCGTGTTGGTCAGTGTGCATCATAGCAACTGGTCGTTCTGCAGTTTGGTTGATTTGCATATTAGCCTTTATGCCTGTGGGATTGAGCCAAAACCGGCTCTCTGACATTCCCCCAAGGGGTCCCAGATTGTGAGAGGGCACAGGCCAGGCCAAGGGACCCCACTGGTGCACGATCGGGGCTGGGGAGGGGCACGGGAGGTTGCCAGCCAGGGAGGGACCACAGGAGGACTCCAGGGCATGTCCGGCCTGTCTCGCTCAGGCCCGATCGGCTGGACCCCAGCAGCAAGCTAACCTACGGGTCAGAGCATCTGGCCCCTGGTGGTCAGTGCACATCATAGCGAGTAGTTGAGCGGCCTTAGCATATCATTAGCATATTATGCTTTGATTGGTTGAATGGATGACCGGACACTTAGCATATTAGGCTTTTATTATATAGGATGCACACCATAAGGTTATGTGCCTTTGCAAGTATGCGACCCAAAATTGGCAAGCTTCTTAGCAGCCAATAGAGGAAAATGAGATCTTGTAAGGATTTCTAGGGCCCACAACATAAAAACAAATGTCACTTAGGAAGTCTGTTAAAACCAAATAAAGTTAAAATTTCAGTTCCTCAGTTACACTAGCTATATTTCAAGTGCTTAATGGGTACACATAACTAGTGGCTACCATATTGAATCATATAAATATAGAACATTTCCTTCCTCACAGGAAGTTGTATTGGACAGTGCTGAAATGAGCGGATGGAAAAGGCACTGGTCCATGCTTCCTGAGTGGTGTCCAGAATGTTGAATCTCTGGGTGGCCAAGAGGCCTAGCCCTGCTATGGATTAAGGGTTCAGCTTCACCACTTCTTGCCAAAATTGGAGAGTTCAAGCTGGTCCTGATCCTGAGAAACTCTACTCTGTTCAAAAGTGCACAGAGAAGCTATGGGAACACTGACATTTTTTTCTGTGAAGCCCTAAGTAGAGGGTGGATGGTGGGAGTGCACCCCCTCCTGGTCAGCAAACTGCTCCTTGGTTTCACAGGCCATGCCCGGAGGTCCTGGCTCCGAGCCCTTCAGACAAGCAAGGTCAGCTCTGCCCCTTCCTGCTTCACCTGCCCTGTAGCTGTGGATGCTACCACTAGGGAGGTCCTGCCCTCAGTCCTGCAGGTGCGGAGCTCAGGTAGAGTCCCTCCCAAGTGACCTCTCAGGTGCTGGCCCTCACCTCACTGGCCACACGCCCAGACAAACCTCAGCCCTGTCTTCTGTACCCCTGCAGAGCCAGTAGAGCCCCCAGGCACCCCTCCCGCCTCTCAGGGCCACCTAGATGCAGCTCTTCCCACAGGTGTCCACTGTAAAGGTAACACTCAACTCTGGGCAAATGGCAGGGAGCGTCTGAGCTTAGGGGTCACCACTGGCACTGACTGGCTTCATTGCAGGCCTTCAGGGAAGCTCTCTGGCAAGTGGCTCACATCCAGACCAAAAGGACAACTCCAAGTCTGCTTTGGAGGATCCTGCAGCCCCTACCCGAGGTCCTCATACCATGTCCCCTCAGCCTCCTCTGAAGCTCAGCCTGGGCCATCGGAAGTCCAGAGGCCCAGACAGCCGTAGACTCTGCAGCCCCAACACAGGCCAGGCCAGTGACGGCAACAGTGAAGGCAGCAACCATGACTACTTGCCCTTGGTGAGGACTCGGGAGGTGGAGGGTGGTGTTGCCAGGGCCAGGGCACTGTCTCAGCTCACTTCTCCCCCCACCTCCTCTCTCCTCAGGTGCGACTGCAGGAGGCACCTGGCTCCTTCCGCTTGGATGCACCCTTCTGCACTGCGGTGCACATCCCACAGGAGCGCCTGTGCCGCGCCTCACCCTTCGCCGTGCACCGTGCCAGCCTTAGCCCCACCTCAGCTTCATCTCCCTGGGCACTTCTTGGCCCTGGCGTCAGCCAGGGAGACAGTGCCACGGCCTCCTGCAGCCCGACCCCCAGCTCAGGCTCCGAGGGTCCAGGCCAGGTGGACAGTGGGCAGGGTTCAGACACTGAGGCCTCAGAGGGGGCAGAAGGGTCGAGTGGTGCCGACCTGCGGGGCCGGACCTGGGCCACAGCAGTGGCACTTGCGTGGCTGGAGCACCGCTGTGCCGCTGCCTTCGGCGAGTGGGAACTGGCAGCAGCTAAGGCGGACTGTTGGCTGCGGGCACAGCACTTGCCTGATGGCCTTGACTTGGCCGCGCTCAAGGCTGCAGCCCGGGGTCTTTTCCTGCTGCTGCGTCACTGGGACCAGAACCTGCAGCTACACCTGCTGTGTTACAGCCCGGCGAACATGTGAAGGCTGCCCACTGCTGGGGTGTCGCCCCCCACAGAGTCAAGTCACTGCCACCCGGGCCGGCTTCTCGGTGCCGGGAAGGAGTAGGTTGGTGACAGCCTGCCCCCCACTGCTTCTCATCCCCTTCCAGAACCCTTTATCTCCCACAGAAAGTGCCTGCCTGTGCTCTCTCCCACTCCTTCTACCCCCTGCTCCTTCCCCTCTGAGCTCTGTACAGTGCGGTAAAAGAGGAGAGAGCCACAGCCCCCAAATCCTATGCAATAAAGTGCCTCTTAATACCACCTGAACGCGTTCTTTATCTGCCGCATGCATACCCCTCACTAGTTGGTCTAGGCACCTCCATGTAGGCTGCACAGAAGTGGACTTGGTAAGGTTTATTGGGAAGGGCACAGCATCCATCCACGTCCAGGGTCCTGAGAATGGGGCAGAGGTGATCTCAGTGGGCTTTCTTGCTGTGCTGGGTGCTCTTGGGGAAAGGCTGGGGGCCCAGCCAGAGCTGCAGCAGGATGACAGCATGGCACACGTGCAGGGCAGCAGAGCTGCAGGACGTGGATGGGTATGTGTTCCAGGAGAGCTCAATGAGCCCCAGCACCAGCAACCTGGAGATGAGAAATAAGCTCCAGGGTTTGTGTCCAGTTTCTAGGCCCCAGCCCCTCCATGGTCCCTAACTCTAACCCTTACCCCCCCTCAGGTTGTCCCAGCTGGTACCTGAGCAGGTGTGTGAGCCAGCGTGCAGGCGTGGCCCACAGGAGGTAGGGCAGTGTGTGGAAATACCAGACGTAGAACTGGTAGTGGAGAGAACGGCTGAAGCAGATGCCAATGAAGTTGGAGGTGAAGAGGGTGGAAACGATCTGTATGCAGTGGTCAAGGCCAAGGGCAGGAGCAGAGGGGACAGGGGCTGGGGGTGGGGTCAGGCAGGGAGGTTCCAAAGCAGAGGGGTAACAATTTTTGGGTCAGATTGCCCCCTGGCTCTACCATTCCCAGATGCGTATCTTTGGACAAGTTTCTTAACCTCTCTGGACGTGCTCCTCAATCTAAGGTGGAGAGTGATACCGAGGGCCATAAAAGCCGAGTGAGTCCATCCTTCCTAGCTGGGTGACCTTGGTAAGTTATTTAACCTCTTAAAGCCCGAATGTTGTCCTCTGTATGTGAGGATAATAAATACACCTTCCTGTATCAGGGTCTCCTGTGAGCTTTAAATGTTAGAATGTACATAAAACTCTGAGCACGGCACCAGGCAGAGGATGCGCACTCATAATGAAAACTCAATGATATTTAAAATTATGAATAAATATGCTTAAATACGTAAATGCTCAGCACAGTGTTTGGTACAGAGCAGGAGCTCTAAGAATAAGCCCTGTAGCTATTACTGGTGCCTCCTTTTCCCTCCCCAGGTCACCAGCCATCCAGGGCCACCTGACCAGGGACCCTGTCTGCACCTGGAGAGGGCAACACTTACCTTCCCATGACTTAAAGGATATGATTGGCTGTCAGGGGTTGGGGTGGAACCTTCCTTTTGGAGGGATCCTTCAGCAGCGACAGGATACTTTCCCCTGTCCTGGGGAAAAGCCATTCAGACATTTATCAAGCTCTCATCATGGGCCACGCTCTAAAATTCACCTCCATGAGCTCAACATCTCCCCTAAGCAGCCCCTAAGGCCCAGGCCCTTCACTCCTTCCCCTACATCTGCCCTTGACACTGCTCCCCTTTCTCACCTGTGCCACCTGCAGAGAACAAAGAGCAAGAGCAGGGTGAGGTGGGTGGCCAACAGTGCCAGGTGAAAGGCACGATGCAGGAAGAGGGTCTCGGGGAGGAAGCGCCAGTTCACTGTCCAGCGGAAGAGAAACTGGCGGCCCAGGTCAAAGGAGCGGGACAGGTACCCGACGGGGTTCTCCAGCAAGAAGGGCAGCCCCAGCACCACCTGAGATGGATGTGATGTCAGCAGAGCTGCCCAGGCTCACCCCAGCCTCATACTCGTCAGGAGAGTGGGAATTGGGTGTAGGTCTCAGAGGTTCCTTAATTCCCGAGGACTCCTCCCCCACCTCCACCCCCAACCCCTCCCCTGTCAGAGCCTGGGGCCAAAGAAGCTGAGGAGGCAGGTAATGACAGTGCTTTAAGTCATAAATGGGCAGAGCTAGAAAAGCCCTAAGAGACCATCTAGTTCAACAACCTTATATTACAGAAAAAAAAAACCCCCAAAACAACCAAACAAAAAAACACAAAGCCCAGAGAGGTAGTGGCTACCCAGTCCAGAATCAACTCCAAAACCCTTGCCCCTTGGCTGTGAGGAAGTCTCAAGGAGGGAAGGAGGCCATCTTTAAAAAGGGGTGAGGCAGGAGTACCTGTAGGACGGCACAGATGCCCAGCTTGGGGAGGGCCCCACGGAGGCCAAATTGTGTGAGGAGAAGGAATAGTAATCCAGGGGCGAAGAGGAGCACGTTCATCTTCACAGAGACTGCCAGGCTAGGGTGCGTAGAAGAGATAAGGGTGGAAATCAGCTCGAGGGCTATGCACCCCCACCACCACCATCACAGCAACTCCTCCCCTCCACCACCAAGTTCCAGGATAGCTTGGTGTGCAGGGCAGCAGAGCTACAGGACGTGGATGGGTATGGGTTCCAGGAGAGCTCAATGAGCCCCAGCCCCAGCAACCTGAAGATAGGGCCCACACTCAGAACTGCGGGAGGGAGGGTAAGGTAGCCTGGGGGGAAGCTGGGGGTAGGGAATAGATACCTAGTTTCTATGCCCAGACTGAGCAAACAAATATATACAGAATAGTAAGAATATTAATGACCAACTCCAATACAACTCTGTGTATTGTGGGTTGGAGTGGAGACTTTCTACAGATCCTGGACTCACCTGGTGGGGCCTAACTGACCCACATTGTCTGGCCACTCCCTTGCTGCAGAAATTTAGGGAAAAAGTGATGAAAATATAAAAGTAAGAAAGGGGACCAGAAGGGAGGGATGCTGACCTGAAACAGCAGCAACCCCAGCCCCAGCGCTGGGCCAGCAAAAGGTTGATACTGAGGAAAAGCAGCGCCATGGCCACTGGGTCATTGAAGAGCCGCAACACAAAGATGGAGTGGACACGGTAAGAGGCACAGCACATGAAGAAAAAGACGAAGGGAGGTACCTACGAGGTGGGCACAGTGGGGAAGGTCAGCTCACCAGCCCTGAGCCATCACCAAACCTCAGCCCTCCCAGGGTGGAGACCCAGGTCCTGGCACTGTGGACTCACCTTGCAGGTCTGGTGGTAGATCAAAAAGACAAGCAGCAAGGTGGCCAGGTAGAGCACAGCAAAGATATGCTGGGCCATGCGGATGTCAGTGCCATGACCAGTGACATAGTACAGCCCCATAAAGATGTACACAAAGCCGGCTGGGTATCTGGAAGATGAGAGGGAACATGAATCTGGGTCAAGATACCCCGCCTTGTACCCTGGCATCCAGTCAGCCCCCCTCACATTCTTGCTGAACCTGCTATCCGCACTCACACAAGAGGTCCAGTGTCGCCCTGCAGTTGGGTATAGTCGTAGGTGCCGTTGATGACGCCCTCTACCTCCGCCATGTAGGCCTTCCAGTCAATCTCTGTATCTGGAAAAGGAAAGGACGGTGTGGTTACTTCCAGGTCCAAAACTTGTCTGCCCCCAACACCTCCAACCCATCAAAGCACAGAGTTCCAGGTCACCCTCAGGGCTTCTATCACAACCCCTTACCTAACTGCCTGCTTGACATCCTTTGGGTGAACCCAGGCATCTCAAACTCAACATGTTTATAATTGAACTCATAAGCTTCTACTCTAAATCCGCTCCCCTTCCTGAGTTCCATGAATGGCACCATCAACCTCCCTGTTGCCCAAGTCACAAAACTGAAACTTCCTTCTCTCTCACTTCCAACCCCTAGTTACTATGTCCTCTCTATTCTTCATTCTACGTATCTTTACTGTCTCATCCTTCTCTACTATTATATAGCAAAATTTGGGCCTACCATAATCTCTAGCCTCAATGATGCAACAGCTTCCTTATTAGGCTCCCAGCTTCCACTTTCCCCTCACCACAATGTATTTGCCACCCTGCAATCAGGAGCTCTTCCTATAATAGAAACGCATCATGTCTCTCTGCTTAAAATCCTTCAACGATTCCCTAAAGCTGTTAAGATAAAGACCAAACTCTATTACTGCCATTTTAGAAGAGGAACCTATGAATTATTGAGCTCAAGATGAGCAAGTTAGGAAGAGCAGAGCTGAAACTGGAATTCATAGGATCCTAGATTCTTAACCACTAAGTATGCTACTATCTCCTTAACACAGCTTACTGACTCCTTTATAATCTGGTCTCAACTTCTGCAATCTCATTTCAGTACTGGCCTCACTTGAGTTCTATGTTCCAGCTCTAAAAAGACTCCAGGCCCAGCAGGCGCGGCTCAGTGTAGAGCATCACCTACGAACCAGGAGGTCTCAGTGTGATTCCCGGGTGTGATTCCCGGTGGGGGCACATGCCCGGGTTGTGGGCTCGATCCCCAGTGTGGGATGTGCAGGAGGCAGCAGATCAATGACTCTCTCTCATCATTGATATTTCTATCTCCCTCTCTTTTCCTCTCTGAAATCAATTTAAAAATATAATAAAAATTAAAAATAAACAAACCCCAGAATTGAACAGATGAGACCCAGCTGGGGAAGTGACATGTCCAAAGCCACAGCGACAAGCAGCAGCAGCAGGACATGAACACAGACCCAGGTCTTTGCCGTCCAGCTGGTTTGCTTTCTTAGCCTGCCGGGCTGCACCTTCAGGGCAGAGGACCAATCTCTAGGGTAGCCCCTTTCATCATGGGGGAGGGTGGTGGATTAAGATCGGGTTTGGTTTTCTGTGGAGCAGGCTTGGAACTTGGGTAAAAGATATGGGTCTGCAATTGGTGACTAAGTGGACCTGGGGTCTGGGTGGAGCTCCGAATCTGAGTCCCGGTTTGAGTAGGGCGTTCCGGTCCACCTCCCTCCCGCCTTTTCCGCGCCCCTCCTCTCCCCTCCCCCGCGGCGCACTCACATGCCACCCTGTGAATGACCCAGAAGGTGATGCCCACCTCCGCCAGGCAGAGGCAGGCAGCCACCAGCAGCGTGTAACGCGGCTCCAGCAGCAGAAGACGCCGCTCTTGCCAGGCGCGCCGCAACCATTGTCCGCAGAGTCCCGCCAACCGGGGTGGGGGTCCCGCCCGGGCGCGTTTCCGCACGCCCGCAGCCATCTTGTCGGTGCACCGTTCATGTGGGCCCGCCACCCTGGAAACCGGACCCTTTGGCACTTAGGTTCCGCTCTGCGCGCCAGTGTCCTAACCGAGTTGCCAGAGTCCTTATTTCCTACACTAAAATGTACTTCTTCTACATAGGTCTCTTCTGATGGACTGCACGTTCCCTACGAGCAGGAATGGTCTTACTCTTCCGTATATACTTAGCCCTGAGTACCCAGGAGCTAAGATGGATCGAACATTTGCCCAGAAAAACAACCCCCTCCCCCATCCCGGCCCAGCATAACACTTCGCCGGTGTTGATAATATCTGTGTTCATGCCTGTGTCCATGCCCCTCCCGCCACCCCTCCGGGTGCTCAAAACGGGGGAGAAACAAATCTTTCATTAGTTTTCATATTTAATGTAAGGAGCCGGTCAAATTGAAAATATGAGAAGGGACAGTGATGAACCAGAGTGAGTCTGACGCTCTGAGTGTGGTTCTCAGATGTGAGTGACAAGTACAGCCGGAAGCTTCCGAGTCTGGACGACCTGATTAACCAGCCGGAAGATTCTTCGAAGAGCGCTTAGCAGAGGACGGAAGTTCCACGTGTTTATGTTGAGCAACCTCACTGGGGGGCGGAGACTCAAAGGCCACGCCCCCTACGACATTACCATTCAGACTGGCTACCCAGGGGAGCCAAGCCCCGCCTAAAGGTGCCGGCCGACTGCCCTACAGGCCCGGCAGCAGCAAGCATGGCCTCTCCCGGGGCCCCCGAGCCCCGGCCGGAGTTACCGGAGCAGAACTCCGGGTACCGAGAGGTCCAGTACTGGGACCAGCGCTACCGGGACGCGGCCGACTCTGCCCCCTACGAGTGGTTCGGGGACTTCTCCTCTTTCCGTGCCCTCCTAGAGCCGGAGCTGCGGCCCGAGGACCGTATCCTCGTGTTAGGTGGGTAGTCCCGGCGCTGCCCAGCCCAGGTGGAGCTGGCGGGACCGGCTTCGCCTCGCCGCCCCCGTCCGCTTTCCTCGCGTCTGTCTGCCCTTGACTGACGATGCCCAGGTCAGGAGCCAAGATCCGGTACCTTCAGAACCTGGAGTCAGTTCCCTGTCCCCCCCAACTCGACAGTCTCTCTGAGTCTGAGCGTGGTGGGTGAGCCGGGGCCCCGTTCCGCCCCCTCGGAAGGCACCGCGAGCCCTGGAGAACTCAGAGGTCTAGTAAGTCCCCACGCTAGTTGGCTCTATGACTAGGACAGGTCGTAAAAGCGTCCTGAGCTTCGGAGTCACTTCTAGAGATGGAACTGCGAGCTCAAGTCGGATAAGGCACATGCAGGCACCTCGAGCACAGTGCATAGCATCTTTCTGTTTGCGCCAATGGGCACCGGGAGCTGTTGTCACCTGGAGAGAGTTACCACTTTCCGAACTCGGAAACTCGGTCTGATGCCCCGCGTGCAGTGAGGAGGACAGCGCCCTCCGAGGTCAGAGGGGATATTGCAACCGAGATTGGTGAGATTCGAGGAAAGGGTACTAGGATGCAAGATGGGGCTTTGTCCCAGGGCCAGCCTTGGGGGGGCGGTCTAGAGAAGTTGGATTGAGCAACGGGTTTCCTTCCAATTATAGTTTTTATTTTGGTATTTGTAAAAGCATTTATATGTTTAAGTGAAATATTTCATGTGCTCGCTTCGGCAGCACATATACTAAAATTGGAACGATAGAGAGATTAGCATGGCCTCTGCGCAAGGATGACATGCAAATTTTTTAAAAAAAGTATTTCATATACATGTCATCTGTAATACAGTATATGAAAGGTATAAATAGTAAATCTAATATGTATGTGTATACCATACTCAGTTTGAAAAATAGAATATTCCTAGAACTAGAAAGGAAGTATAACCTAGTGGTTAAGAACTTGGACCCTGGAGGCAGCTAATTCTGTTGGAATCTAGGCTCATGTAATCTTAGCTGTGGAATAATGGGCAAAATCACGGAATTTTAACGATGCAATCCTGGAAAAAATACTTAAATTTCTGTGCCTCCATTTTCTCAGCCTTAAAAATAAAAAGATACTCCGTATTACTTATTTACTGGGTTTTTAAGATGATTGAATGAGTATGAAAGATACCCAAAACAATGCCTGGCAAAATAAAAAGGCCCATGTATATTCAAGGTTTTCTGCGTAGTCCTCCCAAACCTCTCCCCGCCCCCCCCAGAAGTAAAAACTCAAATTTTATGCTTTTAAGCCATTAAATTTATTTATAGATTTACCATAGATCTAATTTTTTAAAGCTTTAGTGTGCATCAAAATCACCTGGAAAGCTGGACCCCATCCAGGGACAGTTTAAGGTGGGTCCTAGGAGTCTGTAGTTTTAGCAAGCCCACAGCGGATTCTCATGCTGAGAATAACACTGCCTTAAAATCTAGACAGGAAGGTATTCTTTTCTGGAGAGGGGAGAAAAGTCTAAAAATAAAAAAGGAAAACTTTCCAGACATTATTCCCAAGATCTAAAGAGAGGACCCAGCCCAGCCTGTGTGGCTCCGTGGTTGAGCATCGACCTATGAACCAGGAGGTCACAGTCCAATTCCTGGTCCGGGCACATGCCAGGGTTGTGGGCTCAACCCCCAGAGGGCATGCAGGAGTCAGCTGATCAATGATTATTCTCATCATTGATGTTTCTATCTCTCTCCCTTCCTCTCTGAAATCAATAAAAATATATTTTAAAAATAAATAAATAAAAAGAGGACCCACAACTTGGGGAATACCTATGTTACATTCCACTTTAACAAACAAGCTGAGCACCCGGTAGGTGCTAGGGAATGTGCTGGGTGGGCCCTTTCTAACTTATTTAATATTTATGACAACCCCGAGAAGTGAGTAATAAGTATTACTAGACTTACTGTAGATCAGGGGTCAGTACTATTTCTGAAAATGGCCAAATAGTAAATATTTAGGGCAGTGATGGCGAACCTTTTGAGCTCGGCGTGTCAGCATTTTGAAAAACCCTAACTTAACTCTGGTGCCGTGTCACATATAGAAATTTTTTGATATTTGCAACCATAGTAAAACAAAGACTTATATTTTTGATATTTATTTTATATATTTAATGCCATTTAACAAAGAAAAATCAACCAAAAAAATGAGTTCACGTGTCACCTCTGACACACGTGTCATAGGTTCGCCATCACTGATTTAGGGCTTTGTGGGGCTATACAGTTTCTCTGACAACTAGTCAGTACTGATGTTGTAGTAGAAAAGCAGCCACAGACAGTACCTACATGAATGGGAATAGCTGTATTCCAAGAAAACTTTATTTACCAAAACAGGTGGCAAGCTGAATTTTGTATTCCCTGCTGCAGATCATTGTCTCAGGCTGGATCCAGAAACAAATCCTAAGATTATGATTCGTCTCCTAGTTATTTGTTAGGGATGTGCTCTCAGAAGAAATCAGTCAGAGAGTGAGGGAATAGGGAAGGGAAGAGACCAAGCAGGATTGTGATCACAGGCAAAAGTTTCCCTGGGGGTAGTTCAGCCTGAAGAGTCACAGATGCAAACTGTCAGAATCGAGCACACACCAAAACCTAGACACACTTCAAGCGGATCTGATCAGAGCACTGACAGTGTCCACGGTTGTCATGTAGCAAGTAAGTGGTAAAGTAAGGGTGCCACCTCACTCCAGAGCTTCTGCTGCTGCACCATGCTTATGGGCATAGAGAGACATCTAGAACTCGGTTACGATTGGTAAAATGACTAAAGATGGAATGTCACAACTGAAGGTGAGTGGAACTCTTGAAAACTGGTAGACAGTTTCGCATAGTGGTTTAAGAGCTCTGATTCTGGCGTGAAACAGGCCTAGATCCAAATTCTAACTCTGCCACTGGACTAGGTGACCTTGGGAAGTTTCTTATATACTTTGGGCAGCCTCAGTTTTCCCATCTAGAAAATGGTAATGATAATAACAGTTACCTTCTATATGAAGGTAGTGTGAAGATAAACTGAGATAATGCTTAGAAATGCTTAGCAAAGGGCCCGGTGTTCGATGACTATTAGCTATCATTATTATTATTAAAAATGGGAATTAGAGGGGCAGTTTATCACAGACCATTCAGAGGACAGAGAGTACCCTGCCTGGGAACTTGTGTGTCTGGTCCCTATGGCTAGAATATCCTCATAACAGATGAATGCATGTGGCTGTCCTAGCTTTGCCATCATTATACATCTCTGATTCTCCATGTTCCGCAGGAATCTTATCATAATTTGGCTTCAATTTGTATTTTCTACATATAGAGAAGGGACTGACCAGGGGATTGACTGTCAAGTCCCCATGGTGGCTATTTTTCTCGTTATAAATTAGTGAATTGGCATTCTGGCTTACATCTCCTTCTGTTGGTGTTGGGATAGCATCCACATAGCTCTGGACTCCCATGTGATGGGTTCTTGGAGCTGGCTCAGTTCTCTGGGCTCTACTTCTCTAAGGCTCCACCTAGGGAGGCAGGGGCCTTCCCAGACCCCACCTTAGTTGCTAGCCCCAAATCACCGAGGCAGCAGGATCAGAACTCACTGCTTTGTAAGCATGACTGGCCCTGTGGAGGGAAATGAAGGATATTTGCCAGCTGCCATGGCTCTGGTTGAGCGTCAACCAAGGAACCCAGAGGTCACTGGTTCAATTCCCAATCAGGGCACATGCCAGGGTTGTGGGCTCAATCCCCAGTAGGGTGCATGCAGGAGGCAGCGGATCAATGTTTCTCTCGCACATCGATGCTTCTCTCTCTCTTCCTCTCCCTTCCTCTCTCTGAAAAAAAATCAATAAAAACATTTTAAAGGAAGGGGGGGGTATTTGCGTTTGTCTGTAGTTGGGCAGAGCTTTGCAGGCATGAGGTCAAGTGTAGGGTGGTAAAGGGTTTGTGGATCAGAGAACCCAGTGGGGTATCACCTGCACTGAGTTAGGGTCTCTTGTTCAGCCACTCTCACCTCCCATCCCATGTAGTGTACCTACCAGAGCTTGCTGTAAGGAAGCACACGTTATTTTTTTTCAGGTGTGACAGTCTGCCTGAGCCCCGGGGCCTGAGAAAGAACACAGGAGCCCTAGCCAGTTTTGCTCAGTGGATAGAGCGTTGGCCTGGGGACTGAAGGGTCCTGGGTTTGATTCCAGTCAAGGGCACATGCCCAGGTTGTGGGCTCAATCCCCAGTAGGGGGCGTGCAGGAGGCAGCCAATCAATGATTCTCTCTCATCATTGATGTTTCTCTCTCTTCCTCTCCCTTCCTCTCTGAAATCAATAAAAATATATTTTAAAAAAAGAACACAGGAAAGGTCAGCTGAGGACCAGCCAGCATCCTCTGGGTGCTCTGGCCTGGTTCCAAGCCCTGCTAGATTAGGGCTATCCCCACAGCTGATCCTGTGATCCTCTTAGAGACACAAATGAGGATTAAAGGCAGTCTAATCCCAAGAGCTGGGCATCCCCATGTGGGGCCAACAAGGGCTGTCATCCAGCCCTGGTCTCAGGCTGAGACTGACCACAAGAGGGCCTGGAAGAAGCCAACAGGTCTTCGAAGAAAGCCATGCTGTCTGGACTATGGATCCCCATCCGTGCCTCTAACCTCCACCTATTCTTTCACCTGACCCAGTCCTCTTTGGGACTGCTTTTCAGGCACTTCCCACCAGTATTATGATTCTTCAAGACTGATTGGTTTGTCAGCTTCCCTGAAACCCTTGCCCAACCCCCCTGAAGTGGGGACAGGGATCATCCTATGTGCTCCCACAGCCTGTCCCTATTGAAACACTCATCACATCACATAGCAATTGCCTGATTACACATCTGTTCCTGCCACCAAAGCATGAGCTCCTTAAGGTCAGGGACTCTTACTCAGCAGAGTACAATATGTAGTGCTCAATCACGCATTGAGGAATTACAAGGGATCAGCTCCACTGTGTCCCCACCTAGCTTCCCCTTCACTTCTTAACAAAGTAGGATAATAACCCCTAACTTGAAGTTTTCCCAGAGGTTCTTTGGGAGGTCTGGTATTAGGGTAATATTAATATCCTAATGATAACACTATGAACCTAATGATGCCAATATTGTCCCATTCTGAGTCTGAGAAAACAGGCTCAGAATTGAGTGACTTGCCAAGGCAGTGTGACTAGGAATATCAGAACCCAGACCTTTGAACTACGTTCAGAGCTTCTTCAGCTGTTTTAGTTCTTAAAATTCAGTGCAGCTTATCCTGCATGCAGGCTTGGTCTTGTTATCTTCCTTTTTCTGAATAGGAAACCCAAGTTCCTAATTCACGCATCTAGGAATGACAGAGCCAGGATATGTGCCCACGTCTGCATGACTCCAAGCCTCATGCTCTTTTCTGTACCGTGCTGCTTCTTCCTCAACACAGGAGGGTTTGGGCTGTGAGAAAATGATCCAATTGTGAATGGGTAATTGGGGAGGGGAGAATCAAAGCTAACCTAGCTCACCCAGCCGTCGTTGTGAGCGTCAATCTATGAACCAGGAGGTCACGGTTCAATTTCCGGTTGGGGCACATGTCCGGGTTGCAGGCTCGATCCTCAGTGTGGGACATGCAGGAGGCAGCCAATCAATGATTCTCATTGATGTTTCTATCTCTCCCTCTCCCTTCCTCTCTGAAATCAATAATAATAAAATAATAATAATATATATGGAAAAAAATAAAAGCTAACCTAGCTCTTTTGCTACCCACCTTTTCCCACCCAGGCTGTGGAAACAGTGCCCTGAGCTATGAGCTGTACCTTGGGGGCTTCCCAGATGTGACCAGTGTGGATTACTCATCAGTAGTGGTGGCCGCCATGCGGGCTCGCTACGCTCATGTGCCCAAGCTGCGCTGGGAGACCATGGACATACGGGCACTGGGCTTTCCCAATGCTTCCTTCGATGTGGTGCTCGAGAAGGGCACGCTGGATGCCCTGTTGGCTGGAGAACGGGATCCCTGGACCATGTCCTCTGAAGGGGTCCACACTGTGGACCAGGTGCTGAGTGAGGTGAGGGAGCAACAAGAGAGGAGGGCAGACCAAGAGGTGGGGGTGAGGGGTTGAGGTTTCAGGAGATTGGATGACTCAGAAGCCAGAGGAGGCGTGGTTTGGAGCAGTCACTTTCAGGACTGTGGTTACCTGAATGAAGGGGAGAGTTACACTGGTCAGGATTATAGGAGGCTGGAGTGGCCAGCTTCACAGAGTTACTGGGATGCCGTAGGGATGGCATAGCAGCCAGGTTCCAGATAGGTAACAGCCTGGGAGGGTGGGCAATTGGCAGGAAAGCAGTACCCCCTGGGTTGACATCATTCCCATGCTCCTACCTGTCTAGAATATAGCCCTACCCCTTTGAATGACCAGGGACACAGAAGGAGGCTCAATTTGCCATGGAGAGCTGGATGTAGAGCAGTATCTGGGAGGTCAACTGGGACAATACTGACCTTTGAGAACCTGAAGATGGAGTCCTCACCATTGGCTTCTCTGTCTGCCTTGCAGGTGAGCCGAGTGCTGGTCCCTGGAGGCCGGTTCATCTCGCTGACCTCTGCTGCCCCCCATTTTCGGACTAGACACTATGCCCAAGCCCGTTACGGCTGGTCCCTAAGGCATGCAACCTATGGCAACGGTTTCCACTTCCATCTCTACCTCATGCACAAGGGCAAAGAGCTGAGTGTGGCCCAGCTGGCTCTTGGGACTCAGATCCTCTCATCCCCCAGACCTCCCACCTCACCCTGCTTTCTCCAGGACTCAGATCATGAGGACTTCCTCAGTGCCATTCAGCTGTGAGGCCAGAAGCATGGTCCTTGAGTCCTCCTTACCTTTCTGCCCTGGACTCCTCAAGTTGTCGTAATTCCTGACTCAGGGCTTAGGGTTGGGTCCATGGTGCTCACATCCCAGGGGCCTGATGCCTAAGAGCTGATGAAAGCAACCCCACATGAAACAATATAGCCCAGGCTAAGTTACATCTCAAATCACAGGTTTCTGGCTTCCTTCTTGGGTTTCTCAGATCTCTCCTGGGCTCCCCAACTTCCTCTCCCACCATATTGAATCCACCACAGCCCCTCTGCTTGCCAGCCAGACTCAGAGACCTGCATCCCTGGGGCCTGTTGTTGCCTCCCCACCCCCTTCAACCGGGACTTATCCACAGGAGGCTGCAGACTTTGAATCTAGATTGCTTTACAATTCTGACCCTAACTCCAGCCCCAGCTCTGGTGACCTATCCTGTTCTGGTTGTATATTTACCCAAGAATGCTACATTGTAATGTTCTCGGGCAAGGCTGCCTGCTGTGTTTACTTGGCAACTCTTCCCTGCCAGCAACATGCACCTGAGATGCTCAAGTACCCACTCTCCTCCCCAAAAGGGACTAGAGCCATTTTTGCCTGACCCCTGAGCAAACCGAAGCAATAGCCACACACACACACAGGGAGGTCTGTGTTTATTCACACACTCCTGGTACAGTGAGGATGGAGGAACATTTACAAAGGACACCCCTGGGTGAGAACATCTCTAGGGCCACAGGTGTCATCCAAGGGTGCAGATCAGTCCCCATTTGGGTTCCCAGGGGCAGGGGGCAGGGGTCCAAGGTAAAATCAGACCTGGGCCCTTGGAAGGTGATACCTGGAGGGGAGGGGTCTGCCAGAGAGCCGCCTGGGGTCGGGCCTGGGCAGACTGGCCACATGTTGGTTACCATGTTGGGGGCTTGTCCATGCCCACCCTCAGCACTCGTCCTATCTGCCAGGCGCAGAAGAGCAAGGACGAGACCGAGGGGGTAGGGCACTAATCATGAGGGGAGCCAGTAAACAAAGAGTCGGATATAAAAATACAAATGTGCTGAGGAAGTCCCTTAGAAAGAGGCCGAGGCTGGGGTCACGCCAGACAGGGGTGAGGGTGAGGAGCGGCCTGGAGGGCTGGGCTCAGGTGGGTGGGAAGCTCATGCAAATACGCAGCCAAACATCCCTGGCCGCGCGGTCCGACCCGGCTGGCAGCCAGTCTGCAGACCAAACCGGCCGGAGAGGGGCGGGG
>NW_005364139.1:649342-649941 GCF_000412655.1 Myotis brandtii
AACGCCCCCGACCCCCAAGCCACAGGGGCCTGCCCATCCGAACTCTCCTGCCGACCCAACCCCCGGCCGAGCCTCGCTCCACAGACCCCTCCTCTCCGCGTGGAGGAACGCCCCCCTCGTTATAAGGCTTCAGCCCCTCCACCTCGCAGTCTACACCCTCCCGCCCTGAGCTCTCCTCCATCCGGGCTGACCAGAAACCTTCCTGCTCAGGGGACCCCCTCGCCAACCCTCACTGCAACCGAACCCCCTCCTCAAACGGAACCTCCAGCCAGCCCAAGCCTCTCCCCAACCTAACCCTCCTGCCCCTTGAACCCCTCTTCCGATCCTGGCACCAAACAAAGCCCCCTCCCCATGCAAAGAACCAGGATGTCCGATTTCCTGCCCCCCCGCCCCCGCCCTGCTCTCCAGTCGGACGTCCCTCCACACCCGAAGGTTCTTCCGTAGCATCCACCGACTCAGCGTTTGGTCCTGAAGAAGCGGCCCGTCTCCCCACGTTCCCACTTCCAGGTAACCCCATACGCCCCGGCCGGTCCCTCCCCCTCGCCCGGGTGCCAGGGCTCTACTTCCAGAGGTGCTGAGCATCGAATCCGGGGCACTGC
>NW_005364139.1:651162-652162 GCF_000412655.1 Myotis brandtii
CTCCGAGCGGTGGGTGGCGTCCTCGCCGTCGGCGGGCTTGTATTGGGCTGCTCTTCGGGTTTTAAACTGTGCACGTGCATCTGTGTTTCTCTGACTGCCCCTCTGTGTCTGTCTCTGCCTGTCTGCATGGCAGTCCAGAAAGTGTCTGCCGGTGTCTGCCTCCGTGACCTCTGTGTGTGACGGTCTCCGTCTGTGTCGGCCTTCAATGCCTTTGCCCTTCTGCACCTGTGTGCGTGCTTGGCCCCTGTACCCATGGACCGCTGTGTCTCCATCTCCCGAGTCTCTGCGTGTCTCGGTCTCGCCTGGGAGAGGTCTCGGTAACGGTAACGGGGCCGACACGCGAGCACCAGGGCCGATGCCCGCCCCCAGCCCTAACGCTGGCGCCTGAACTCGGGTTCAGAGCGTCCGTCGCGCCCAGCGGTTTCCCGGCCCGGGTGCCCGCGCTGCGCCTGCCTTGCGAGAAGAATGAATGGTGGTGTCGCGAAGGGCACCCTGGCTCCAGGTGACGCAGGGAAGCCCGGAGCGCCCGAGGACGCGCTGCGCTTCTGCGTGTGTCCACAAGTAGAGGGGGGGGTGCAGAGGGCGCCCCCCTGCCCTTGTTGAAGTACCTCACGTGACAGTTCTCGCCGAATCAACGGGAACACTCCTCTCACCTCCCACCCCCAGCTGGCCGTCCACTGCAGCGTCACCTGCTTGCTTGCGCTCAGGGGCTCTGTCGAAATCCTTGGCCTTGAAGGAGAGGGGTGATAACCCCGCTGATGAGGGTAATAATCAGTTCCTATGTTCAGGGCACGATTGAGGCGGAGGGGATCTCCACTGTCAGTGAAGTGTGTCCCCCCCTCTCCCCCTCCGCCACCTCCCACCAAATTACGCAGCTAGTAAGGCTGCCAAGTACTGAGTGTCCTTCCTCCAACAGCTCACCAATTCGCCCTGGAACACAGAGGCGAATGCAATGGTGGCTGCCCCAGGGACCGGGACTGGTGGTGGGGCGGGGGTGTGT
>NW_005364139.1:652358-656522 GCF_000412655.1 Myotis brandtii
GCAGAAGAGGGAAGAGGAAGGGTTGCCGAGGATGCCTCTGTGCAAGCCTCACTCAGAGCCCCCAGATCTGGAGGCCCATCCCTATCAAGCCCTCCCCTGCAGTGTGCTAGTCTGAGATAAGGTAGAAGCTGGAGGTGGAGGAGGAGGCCCAGCTGGAGAGAGAGCCTGGAGACCTGGAGGGATAATAGAGGCTGGAGCTCAGGAACACTAAGGAGAGAGGCCAGAAATTTCACCCCCACTGGAGGTCGTCCAGCAGTGGGTTCCAATCCTGGTTCTGCCACTTTCTCCATGAACTTGAATGGAAGGCCCCATCATTCTAGATTTTAAAAAAGTAATTCATGCCCGGCCAGTGTGGCTCAGTGGTTGAGCATCAACCCATGATCCAGGAGGTCACAGTTTAATTCCCGGTCAGGGCACATGCCTGGGTTGTGGGCTCCATCCCCAGTGTGGGGGTGCAGGAGGCAGCTGATAGATGATTCTCTCATCATTGATATTTCTATCTCTCTCCCTCTCCCTCCCTCTCTGAAATAAATAATATATACTTTTTAAAGGTAATTCATTTGTACTTGTAACATTTTACAAGTACAAATTCCATATTTTAGGAAAATATGGAAAATCATACACATTTTCCATATATAGGGGTGGGCAAAAGTAGGTTTACAGTTGTGAGTACAGGAAAGTTTTTTTTTCTTTTTTAAAAATTATATTTTTATTGATTTCAGAGAGAAAGGGAGAGGAAGAGAGACAGAAACATCAACGATGAGAGAGAATCATTGATTGGCTGCCTCCTGCACACCCCACACTGGGGATGGAGCCTGCATCCTGGGCATGTGCCCTGACCGGGAATCGAACTGTGACCTCCTGGTTAATAGGTCAACAACCAACCACTGAGCCACACAAGCTGGGCAGTTTATTCCTTTACTATTTATTCATTATTATATATTTGACTTACAACTGTAAACCTACTTTTGCCCACCCCTGTACATATGTCCTTCCAATCCTTGCCCACGCATTTGAATAATATGCATACATCTCTGCACCTCCATTTCCTAGTTCAAAGCATAGCGATGATAGAAACTATATTAAGGAACATTTTGGAGGTGAGATTGTCCTGAGGTGAAGTGGGTTGTCTCAAGAGGTAATGAGCTGCCCCTCCCCCAAACTGCTAAAGGGGACATAAGGTTTCTTACCAAGGATGAGATGAGAACACTGGGTGGGGAATTGAAACAATTCTCTTTTCTTCCCCCAGAATGAGGGAGATGGAGGAATGACAATTTAACTTGGAATTCATTTCGTTAGCTGCTTCTTAAATAATCTTATTCCTGCCCTTGCTGTGCATGCTGGATCATGATTAAAGCAAAAGACCTAAGTGCAAAATTGTAAAGATATAGCAATATATAAGCTTCCATTATGTGTTAAAAATGTGTGTGTGGGGGAGGACTTTTTAAAATTGTGATTCCCTATTTAAAATTCTGATGTTCTACACCCCTGCCTATGAGACAAAAAATCATTTTCACAGCTAACATGAAAAAAAAAAATTGTGTGGCAGTTTGTGACCATCTATTGGATTTCTCAATTGAAAGCCCCTCAAAACCCAGTGGACTCAATCCATATGTTCTAAACAGAATAATATATCTTTTGACATTTGAGTATAAATGGCACTTTTATTCAAGTGGAAACTGTAGGCCTGTGCAGTAGGTTGAATAGGACCCCCCTAAAATTCATGTTCAGCTGGAACCTCAGAATGTGACCTTATTTGGAAACAGGGTCTTTGCAGATGTAATTACTTAAATTAAGAGGAGGCCATACTGGATTTGAGGGGGCCCTAAATTCAATCACTGGTATCTTTATAAGAGGACAGATGCACAAAGACACATACACACAGGGAAGAAGCCAAGGAACACCAAGGATTGCTGGAAGTCACTAGATACAGCAGTTCTCAACCTGTGGGTGGCGACCCCTGAAAATACAACCTGCATATCAGATATTTACATTACGATTCATAACAGTAGCAAAATTACAGTTATGAAGTAGCAACATGAGGAACTGTATTAAAGGGTCGCGGCATTAGGAAAGTTGAGAACCACTGCAAGATGGAAGAAGCGAGGAAGGATTCTTGCCTACAGACTTCCAAAGGAATATGGCCCTGCCAATACCTTGATTTTGGACTTCTCGCCTCCAGAACTGTGAGAATAAGTTTCTGTTGTTTTAAGTCATTCAGTTTGTGGGACTTTGTTACAGCAGACCTAGGAAAGCAAATACAACCCGTTACAAATATTTTGGGGCAGTCTTTTACATCTCTCATGACCATGTCTCACCTTCCTTAAACTCTGTCCACTCAAAGGAAGCCCACCCCATGAGGGTATTTCTGGGACTCATTCTATTTAGCAGAGGCTAATAAATCACAAAAAAGGAGACAGATCTGAGTGGACTGACATGGTAAGATATCCAAGGCCTGTCAAAGTGCCACTAACAAGTGTAGAGTATGAGTTCATATATGTGAAAAAAGTACATACATATACATATGCATATATACCCATATACATACATAGTGTGTGTTTAGGTATGTAAATGCATATAGAAGGGAAATCTGGAAGGACACACACCAAACTGCTAAGCAGGGTTACCTCTGAGGATGGAACGGGGATCCCAGCAGAATGAATTTCATCTTTTATTCTATATGTTTCTGGAGTATATTACATTTGCAATAAAAAAGTTTTAATGATTTTTAAAAAAAATGTTTAAAACCAATGATATAGTCAATTTACCAAGCATCACACTCTGGCCCCAGAAAAATTAGGTGACTTAGAAAGGAGACTAATAGTTAGGATCACAAAGTTTAAATTGAGGATCTGCCTTCTACCCGATGTGTAACTCTGGGTATGTTATTAAGTTTCCCTGTGACTTAGGCTCTTCATCTGTAAAATAGGGACTGTGATACTGATAGAATCTACAGAGTGGGTCATTCTGAGGATTGAATAAGTTAACATATTTAAATAAGTTAACATAAGTTAAATAAGTTAACATAAAGTGCTTAGGTAAGTGCCGGACAATAGAACTGTTAGCTATTATTATACAGAAAAGCATAAAGAAGTGAAAAGTAATCTCATCATTAGATATATTCATATTAACTCTTAGATGTTGAATTTCCCCTCCATTTTTTTTTGTTTGTTTGTTATCATAGACAGTGCTGTGATGAACAAATGTAGGGGAAAAAATGGCCCATATATTTTGTAGCTCCTCCAATTAAGAAGTAGTATCTATTTCTCCAACCCTGAATCTGGGCTTAACCTTCTGGCTTGCTTTGCCCAATAGGGACATTAGCAAATGTACTGCAAGCAAAGACTTGGAAAAGGTTCATGTACTGGGCCTTACCCTATTTTCTGGTGCTGGGAATGTTGAGCTACCATATGAAGAAGCATGGGCTAGCTTACTGGAGAAGGAGAGACCACACAGAGACAGAGCCCAGTCATCCCAGCTGGGACCCAAACATGTAAATGAGGCCATTCAGCTAGACCACTCAGCTCCTGCTGAACTGACCCAGCCCTGAAGACCACCCAGTCAACCCGCTGAACAGATAAATAATAAATGTTTGCTATTTTAATCCACAAAGTTTGGGTAGGTTTGTTATGCAGCAAAAGCTAGTACCATCCTGCCCTAGCTGGTTTGGCTCAGTGGATAGAGCGTCAGCCTGCAGACTGAAGGGTCCCGGGTTCAGTTCCGGTCAAGGGCACATGCCTGGGTTGTGAGCATGGTCCCCGGTGGGGGGCGTGCAGGAGGCAGCCGATTGGTGGTTCTCTCTCATCATTGATGTTTCCTATCTCTCCCTCTCCTTTCCTCTCTGAAATCAATAAAAATATATATTAAAAAAAAAAAAAGCTAGTACCATCCTAAGAGGTAACCATTATTAGCAGTTTGGTGTGTATCCTTCCAGATCTTTCTCCTGTGGATAATGATTAGTTCCTGGAACAATTTCCTAGAATTAGACTTCCTGGGTCAAATAGTGTGTACACTTATACCTATTGATTTATATTGGCCAAAAAAGCATCAATTTGTAAGCCGCCAGCAATATATGAAAGTGACATATTCCTCATCTTTGTCAGCACTGAACATGGATGTTTCTTTTTTTATCTTTAAATTCTTTATTAGTTAAGGAATTACAAA
>NW_005364139.1:656543-659433 GCF_000412655.1 Myotis brandtii
CTCATGCTCTCATCCCCCTGTTGTCCATGTCCATTGGTTTGGCTTATATGCATGCATACAAGTCCTTTGGTTGATCTCTTCCCCTTACCCCCACCCTCCCCTACTTTCCCTCTGGGGATTAATAGTCTGATTGCTGTTTCTCTGTCTTTGGATCTGTCCCTTGAACATGGATGTTTCTTATCTTCATGACTACTTTATCCTTGTAAATGTAACACATAACCCATTGTTCATTCCCTCTCAATTTATAATCAATGTAGAGAAAAGAAAAGATTACTCCCGTAGGAAAGAAGAACAGAAAAGAGAGAGAATAATAGAACGAGAAAATAAAGCAGGGTCAAAGATTATAAACACAGAGGAAAGAAAATAGAATTGTAGACTCAAGCAACCTCCAAGCTTCTTATAAATAGAATACTTAACATGTAGTCAGGAACAATTATGAGCCTAATAAATGACTTGAGTCATGAAGGAGGCATGGAAAGGAACTGTCCATTTAGGCCAAGCCTAGTGAAACTGAGAACACTATAAAAGTAGGTACAGGGTCTTTCATACATGGCTGCATTTCTCAGAGCAACTCTCTGAGATACGGATGACTGTTCCCATTTTACAGATGAAGAAAATGAAGGGTCAGAGCTTTCAAGTAACTTGATAAAGATCATACAGCTGATAAAGAATTGAACCCAGATTTGAGTCCACGTCTGTCTACCTTGAAAATAGATGTGTGTCCCCTAACTCTTCCAGAGAAGATATGGCAGAAGACAAGCAACTACTTAGGAGGAAGTATATCCTTGAGCCAGACCACTTGGGTTTGAATCCCAGCTCTGCTACTAACTGTGTGACTCGGCCTCTCTGTGCCTCAGTTTTCTTCATCTGCAAAATGGCTTCATAAGTGCCACGAGGATAAATGAGTACATCGGTGTGAAGCACCTAGAACACTAGCTGGCACATAGTAAAGTGCTGTATAAACTTACTATTTCCAGTATGGCATTGCAGCAGCCGTGGGACTATTTCTTATGAGGGTGTTGCCAGGAAGTCCTTACATAGCAGCTTTGTTTACACTCACATGGCCATGTCTTGGTGGAATTTCCCGTGGGGCAAGACCAACCCGGCTGCCATGTTTCTCTTCATCCAGGCTTGGGGGGAGAGGGAGAAGAAGTAAGTGCTGTGGTACCACACTGTCATCAGAAAGAACATGAACAACTCCAGGCACTTGTCCCAAGTGGCCACCCCAAGTCCTTGCTGCTGCAGACCCCAGTATTCTGGAGGTGAAAGCTCCTTGCTCAGGGAACCAGACTAACCTAGAACCCACCTGCCTTCTCTACTATCTGGAAAACAGAACAGGCTTTCTCCAGCCTTTCAATTTTCATTCCTACCTATAGGACACTAATTACTACAGCAGCAACACGAACAGCAGGTAACACATTGGGTGCTAGTATGTGTCAGACACTGTCCTAAGCATTTCACAAGTATTGTTTCGTTTGATTCTCACAACAATCCTTTGAAAAAAAGAAACTATTCTTATTTCAATGTTATAAGTGAAGAAATTCAGCCTGAATCCAGAATCTTTCATCTTAACTATGACGCCGCACTGTCTCCTGTTTGAGAACATGGAGTTATGGGGTGGAAAGTGCCAAAGAAAACAACCCAGCATTTCTCAGCCTGATTCATTCGGCACCCACCTTTTCTCAGCCACAGGCGCATTCCGTGCGAGAACCATTTGCAGCAAGATGTTTGAGATTGTGGATGTGCCACTTCTCAGGTCAGATTCATGTCCTGTGTTGGGGAGGAGGGTGGAGGATGACGCACTTACACACACACACACACACACACACACACACACACACACACACACTTTCAAAAAACAGGGTGTCGCTTAGAATTTGAGTATCTTAGGTAATGGTGCCCCAGAAGGTGGACACTTTAGGAAATACTTGAGGGGGAGGGTAGGATCACGCACACACACACACACACACACACACACACACACACACACACACACTGTGGTAAAAGAAAATACGAGGCACTCGGCAGGGTAGCAGACTGCAACACCTCCAGGCCTGATTAAGGAACGGCAATAAGGAAGGCAGATGGCAGATGCATAGATGCCACGCTATTGCCTTTCAGTTACATAGCGCTTGGGTTGTGTGTGTTTTTTCTCTCTCTCTTCTCGTAAATCTCCCAAATAAAATGGTTTGCTTTCCTCAAGTGAGAAGTGTGAACACGTCTTTTCTTTAAATATCTGTGAATGGCTGTTTTCCCCCCTGCCAGTTTGTCACCATCTGTAACCCTCTCTTTGTGAGATGATCTGATGACAGCAGTTATCTTGGAGAGTAAGAGTGCAGTCTTGGAGCAACATGCGGGAGCCAGTGAGAGTGCGGGCCCTGTGGGTGTTGTATCAGTGCGTGGCGTGTGTTGGGCCGGGAGCCCTGAGCATGTACACACTGTGTGTGAGTGGGCAGTGTGTACCTTCGGTGAGCATCCTGTGTGTGTAGGGCTGTGTATGGGGCCGGGTGCTCGCCTGCGTCCTTTGGATCCATGTGCTCTCTGAGAACATCATGCGGACACCCTGTATGTGGGTCATCGCCTGCGTGCTGCTCTGTGTGTGCGGGCTGAAGAGCGGCTGTGCGCCCTGCCGGGGGAAGATGTTCCTCAATGGAGTATAATTTCTCAAAGGTGTTTAAAGGGGAGGGGGAGGGCCTGCAATCTGGGTAATTGGGCCGAGAAATAGCGGCAGAGTTTGGGCCTGGGTCAGAGGAATGTAAATGACGGGTGGCTGGTGAAAGGATGCTGCGGGGATGGGGAGGGCTGACCCTTAGGAGGCGCGGGTTCCTGCGGTTCAGGAAGGCGGCTGCTCCCGCCTCGGCAGCAGGTTCCCCAGCTCAGCGGGGCGGCC
>NW_005364139.1:659898-660342 GCF_000412655.1 Myotis brandtii
CGCCTGACCTGGGTGGGCGCCCCGACTGTCTGGCAGATGGTGGAGTACCGACGGGCCACGCTGCGGGAAGACGACGCACCCGAGACCCCCGTGGAGGGCGGAGCCGCTCTGGACGCTGTGGAGGTGAGCCAGGGGTCCTCCCTTCCTCACCGGCCCCCACCCTGGCAGGAAGCCTGGCATACCCAGCGGCTTCTGGCTGCCCTGGAGGGTCCCCTGCACCTGCCCCCACCCACCTCCGCTCCGACTCTGGCCTCCGCGCTAGGACTATGGCGAGGCGATGCTAAGCCATGACGTTGCACAAAACAGGCTCAAGACTCAGCTCAGCCTGCCTCATTGCCTCCGTGCCCAGAGGTAACCCCAGTGGCATCTTTACTCCATGGCTCTGAAAACTACCTGTGCCTTCACACCCCCTTTCCTTCCCCCCCCCCTGCCCCCCGGGGGCTC
>NW_005364139.1:660476-677745 GCF_000412655.1 Myotis brandtii
TGTGATCTCGATCCCCCACCCCCACCCCCACCTGCAACTGGCTAGCTGTGTCACCCTGTTCCCCAGGTGGGATTCCAGAAGAGGACAAGACACCTCTTAGGCTTGCACACCCAGCTGGAGCTGGTCTTGGCAGCGGTCTCTCTACTGCTGGCTGCACTGCTTCTGGGCTGCGTTGTGGCCCTGGGGGTCCAGTACCACAGAGGTAGGTGGGCTCACACCGGCCCCCAGCACTCCCAGCTGTGGGGACTCTGGAGCTGACGGGCCTCTAAGATATCCTCTGGGTGGGCCACCTTCCCCGGCTTGTCTCCCTCCTCCCAACCTTCCTGCTGTCATGGCCCCTCTCAAAGCATTTGCCTTTCTCAGACCGACTGACAGCCCCCTATCCTGGCCATGTCCCTGCCACAGACCCTTCCCACAGCACCTGCCTTACAGAGGCCTGCATTCGAGTGGCTGGGAAAATCCTGGAGACCCTTGACCGCGGGGTGAGCCCCTGTGAGGACTTTTACCAGTTCTCCTGTGGAGGCTGGATTCGGAGGAACCCCCTGCCTGACGGGCGTTCTCGCTGGAACACGTTCAATAGCCTCTGGGACCAGAACCAAGCCATCCTGAAGCACCTGCTCGGTGAGTGCGCCTGTCCGGGGCCTGTGCCAAGTACCTGCTTCATGCCCAGCATAAGGCTTGGCACTCAGTAGGTACTTAATAAATGTCCACAAATGAAGAAATAACTGGGAATACTCCTGGGGTAAGGGATGCAGAGAGCAGGGGCCTCCTGAAAAGTGGAGATGGGTTTCAGGGGGCAGACCTCTAAGTACAATGGAGGGACTCCTCTCTGCATTCTGCCTGGAGGGCTGCTGAGCTGTGGTAGGCACCAGGGAGCCTGTAGTGCTCAGAGATCTTGGATGGTCTTCATGGACAGGGGAGAGGAAGCCACACTTGGCTGTTTCACCCCGTCTTCCTGGGTTTGCATTAGGAGGGAAGCCCCTTGATCAGAAGGCAAAAGAGGGACCAAGTAAGGGCCCGGGAACCTGCTCAGCAGTCAGCATAGTTGCCACCTGGACCTTTATTCTACTCCACAGAAAACACCACCTTCAATTCCAGCAGCGAAGCTGAGCGGAAGACACAGCGCTTCTACCTATCCTGCCTACAGGTGGAGCGCATTGAGGAGCTGGGAGCCCAGCCGCTGCGAGACCTCATTGAAAAAGTACAGCCCCTGGGTGGGCTGTGGGCAGGGAGAGGACAGGACTTGGAAGAGGGTGTGGAAGCTTTGGGGGCCCCTGTGTCATAGGTTCTACGATGGTCTCTACTCAGATTGGTGGTTGGAATGTTACGGGGCCCTGGGACCAAGACAACTTCATGGAGGTGCTAAAGGCAGTAGCAGGGACCTACAGGGCCTCTCCCTTTTTCACCGTCTACATCAGCGCTGACTCTAAGAGTTCCAACAGCAATGTTATACAGGTACAGGGCTGGGGAAAGGTGGGGGAGGACTTATGGACCATTTGCTGAGGCCAGACTCTCCTCCCTTCTGACCAGCAGGCTGGGAACGCCCCCCTGCACAAGAGTCCAGGTTTAGGTGGGGGTGGGCTTACTCCTTTACCTTGCTATTGCAGGTGGACCAGTCTGGGCTCTTTCTACCTTCTCGAGATTACTACCTAAACAGGACCGCTAATGAGAAAGTAAGGAGCATCCTCAGAGTCCCCATCCCTGCCCCCTGTTGAGCTGGGCTGATCTCTGTTTACTTTTCCCAGGGTCAGGGTGGTGAACTAAGATGAGCCTGTCCTATCACCTAGTGAGCTGACTACCCTTCCTTCCTCCTTTTTCCCTTCATTCTTCCTTCCCTTCCCTTCCCTTCCCTTCCTTCCTTTCTTCTTCTTCTTCTTCTTCTTCTTCTTCTTCTTCTTCCCTCCTCCTCCTCCTCCTTCTTCTTCTTCTTCCAGGAAAACATTTTATAGGCACCTACCGTGTGCCTGTGCAGTGGGGGAATTCTGAGATGTACCTTTTAGAGTTACAAGAAACTTTCAGTGTAGATGGGATCATGGACCTAGATATCTGAGAATAAGACTCCAAGAGGGTTTTGGGGACTCAGGAGAGACTTGGGTAGCCAGAGAATGTTTCCTAATAAGATTACATTTGAGCCCTACCACCGTGGCTTGGTGGTTGAGCGTAGACCTATGAACCAGGAGGTCATGGATTGATTCCCAGTCAGTCGGGGCACATGCCCGGGTTGCGGGCTCGATCCCATCATTGATGTTTCTCTCTCTCCCTCTTTGAAATCAATAAAAACATTTTTTTTAAAAAAGAGCTTCAAAAATTAAAAAAAAAAAGATTACATTTGAGCCAGGCCCTGTAGAATATCTAGGGGTGAGTGATATTATGCTGGGTAAAAAGAACAGTTTAAACAAAAGTGTTGAAGAAGGAGAGGCTATGGTGTACTTGGACCATGGGAAGGGGTCCAGTTTGGCAAAATGAGAGCTCAAGCAGATGAGAGGCTGGGAAGGTGGACAGGGTCTGGTTCTGGAAGGGATCTGCAATGGCAGCCTAAGGAGTTTTTGTATAGGCCTTGGACCAGTGCATGCTCCAGGGCAGGGAGGGAGTGACCCACTGAGCAGTGCTCTGGGAAGCCAGTTTGGCTGGGGTGTGAAAAGTAGATGCAAGAGAGGGAGCTTGAAGATCAGTTAAGAGTTTCTGCAGTACTTCAGGCTCTGAGTCTGTAAGGATCCAAATGGGGGAAGAGGCAGAGGGACTGTTAGGAAGGGAAGGATGCAGGAGACATAAGTCCCAATTGTGAATTGTTGGTGACTGGATGTTAGAAGAGAGGAGTGGGAGGAGGAAGAGATGAAGCAAGCTAAGGCTACCAACCAGAATGATGGCGGAATGGTGGGGTCCTTAGAAAGTCAAGGGTGCCTGCAGGAGAACCAGCTTAGGGCACATTGGGTCAGAGGAAACAATGTGATGTCACAGGAAAAGGGCAGACTCTGAACTCAGACCTTGAGTCCAGTCCCAGCTCTGCAGCTTGGTGCAGGTTGATCCAGCTCCCAGAGACTGTTCCTTCATCTGTAAAATGGGATCATAGCACCTACCTCATATGGTATTTTAGGGGGGGGGGTGCAAGCTTATGCTCCTGCATGTGGCAGACACTCAGGGAGTGGGAGCTGCTGATGTTAGACGTGTGAGTGTGAGGGACCTGGCACCATCTGTATGGAGAGGTCAGCAGGCAGCTGTAAAAGCTGGGTGCATTCCTGGAGAGAGGATGAGGCTGGAGGGAGCTGTGGGCTTGAGGGGCATCTCCTTGGAAACCTAGACAAAGGCTCTAGGAGAGAGGAGAGAAAGGGGGAGAACAGGAAAAGGAGAAAAGGAAAGCCTTTCTCAAGGGCAGTGGGAGAAAAAGAGCCAGAAGAGGAGGCTGCTACGGAGTAGGACAGCCAGGAGAGCCATTTATCCTTCTTTCATTCATTCTCAAACACTTACTGAGCATTCCTCAACCAGACCTCTTCTAGGCCTGTGGTGAACACGACATTGCCACTGCCCTCCAAGTGGGGGAGAAGACATGAAATAGTTGGGTACATCCTGTTTACAGTTGCCAGGACTGTTACAGAGAAGCATGGCATTCTGAGAGTGAGTGTAACAGGCAGCCAGCCTAGTCCTGGGGTCAAGGTAGACTGCAGGGAAGAGAGAGTGTTCTAGGCAAAGGGAATGGCTAGCTTATGTCCAGGCTCTGAGGTGGGAAGGAACATGGTCCATTGACAGACTAGAGAGGGGAGCAGGAAGGGAGAGGGGTCCGAGTCCTTCTGGACAGGTATATAGACTCATATATTACATGAACATTGTGGGTCAAGTGTAGCATTTATCCCAAAAGAAATAGAGAATCAAGTGCAGGGAGTGGTGTGAACAGATGTGTGGTTTTGACATCATCGGAGTCAGAGGAGGAGAGAATTTGGAGAATGCAGGAGAGAACCACGTGGTCCAAGACTTGGAAGAGGGCAGGAGAAAGGCTCTTACCGTGTTTCCGGTAGTCATGGGTAGGGAGTCTCCTATGCCAGCATCTCAGGGAAGCTGCAGTGCAAAAGGTTCAGAGAGGATAAAAAGTTAGCAGTAAAGCAAGGTTTAGCAAAGTATCAAGGGTCAGTTTCAAGATGAAGGTAAGGAGGTAGAGTGAGGAAGGGGTAAGTCAGTGGGCAGGGTAGGGGTTAAGATCACTGGTTGAACTAACCATCCCCCTGAGGAGCTGGGATGACTGAGACTGATACTCACACCTCTGCCTCTGACACCAGCAGTGAGGAAAAGGAGAGGTGGGGACCATGAGAAAAGCTGAAGTTTAGAGAAAGGGATTCTAAAACTTTTCAGTAGAAGGAAAGAGAAGATGGCCTTTGGTGATTAAGGGAGCTCCGGGTGAGAGTGCAGAGTGGTCCCTGGGAGGGGGACCACAGAGAGTCAGTGCTAAACAGTGCTGAGGGGCAGCGGAAGAAGTGGTAAGCAGAGGTGGCGGCCAGAGCAGATTCGCTCAGCCTTGGGCAGGACCTGTTGCTGGGCTGTAAGGATGACTCGGGGTTTTGACAGGTGCTTACTGCCTACCTGGACTACATGGAAGAGCTGGGGATGCTGCTGGGTGGACAGCCAGCCTCCACACGGGAGCAGATGCGGAAGGTGCTGGAGCTGGAGATACAACTGGCCAACATCACGGTGCCCCAGGACCAGCGCCGGGATGAGGAGAAGATCTATCGCAAGATGAGCATCGCAGAGCTGCAGGTGGGGCCAGTGGGGAACAGGGACAACTGGGAGGCGCCAGCCCCTGGCACAGACCTCTCAGCTTCTCTTCAGGCCATCTTCCTGAGGCAGCCGATCCTTTTTTCATTTCCTTGCTTTTCTGAGCTTTCCAGCTGCATAGTTGCTATCCTGGAAAGAAAAGTGGTGACCATTGTAGGCAATCTTTCACTGGGCCATCCCTTGGTCCCTTTCTTGTTGCCTGGGCATGCATAGAGAGATCAAGTTAAAAACTTGTAACAACTTGTACAAGATATCCACGAAACAATCAGAAAGTGTGTGGAAGCATCTCCTAGGGGGCCCTCATGGTGCCAGGCATCAACCCTTCAGTTGTTGGATTATGGAGAAGTTGGGTAAGGGGGTTCTAGAGGAGAGGTCACCTATGTAGGGATGCTGGGTGGTATCAGAGGAATGGTGTTTTCAACTGTTAAGAAAATCTGTGAATATCTGTGCCCCAGCTAAATACCACACATGGTGGTTTTCCTTGAGTAAGTGACTGGGCTCTGAGATTGAGGGGCGCTCAGGCCTGGAAAAGGGTTTATTGAAGGAAGGGGCCACAAAGCAATTAATAGGTGTTACCTTGGTAATGGGAAGGACTCCCAGGCTTCAACATATCAGTGGGTGAAGGGTCTGCTGGGAGCCAGGTGAGCAAGCAGGGAGGCTTGAGATATATTTTGCTCCCAGGCCCTGGCGCCCTCCATGGACTGGCTGGAGTTCCTGTCTTTCTTGCTGTCACCGCTGGAGCTGAGCGACTCTGAGCCTGTGGTGGTGTATGGGACGGATTATTTGCAACAGGTGTCAGAGCTCATCAACCACACGGAGCCAAGGTATGGGGGATGGGGCTCAGGGCTCCGGGCAGGTTCCGGGCAGGAACTGAGCATAGAGAAGTGGCATACCAGACACATAAGGATTTGACAAGGCCCTGGACATTCCAGCCAGCAAAAAACAATGTCTGTGACCTACTCCCCTTGGCCAGGGCTTCAGGGGGTCTACATGTGATCTGTATCCCTGCTCCAACCTGACTTCTGCAGGCAGGTGTATGGTCCCAGGGAGAGAGAGAGAGAGAGAGAGAGAGAGAGAGAGAGATTGATTCTGGGACAGCTCCCACCTACGCCTCTCAGCCAGCTGCCTGCACATCTGTGGAGCTGGTGTGGGGTAGAAATGGTAACCCACCTGTCTTTTTCTTATGTTCTGGTCTGGACGCCAGCACCCTGAACAATTACCTGATCTGGAACCTGGTGCAGAAGACAACCTCGAGCCTAGACCGACGTTTTGAGTCTGCACAAGAGAAGCTGCTGCAGACCCTCTATGGCACCAAAAAGGTGGGCTCCCCCTCTCTGCTCCCACTTTCCCGCCCGGCCTCGCCGAGGCTTCACTCTTACTGTGTCAGGCACCGGTTGCCTCATGGTGTGTTACGGAGCACAGGATTAGGAGTCAAGCGGGCTTGGGTTACAACCCCAACTCCTCCATTTTTTTAGCCAATGGGCCTTGGTCATGTCACCGAGCCTCTCTGAATCCCCATTCCCAGGTCTGTAAAGCAGGAGTATGTGCAGGAAGGATATATGCCGTTCTTGGTTTCTAGGCGCCCTGTTCCGTGGGGAAAGTGGACATGTACAATTATTTAGGGGTGATAAGAGCTCACGTTGAATGGAAGACCTTCTTCATGTTATAGGACAGAGGTGGGGACAGCACATTATACCTGGGGGGATAGGTGGCATCAGGAAAGGCTACTCCAAAGAGGTGACATTTGAAGAGTGAGTTCTCCAAGAAAACAAGAGAGAAGGGCAGTCCAGGCAGCAGGAACAGGATGTGAATATTCCCAGAGGCCAGAGGGAGCATGGTGGGTTTGCATGTGTTCTGGTGTGAGCTTGAGAACAGGGCAGCCGAGGCTGAGGGTGGGGAGATGGGCCTGGGGCCATCGTGATGGGACCCGAAGGTTGTGTGAAGAAGTCTGGCATTGATTTTTTTTTTTTGATTTTTTTTCAGGGATGGGGAACCATGGGATGGTTTTAAGGAGAAGAGTAACGCAGTTAGATTTATGTATTAGATCATCTTTCTGGCAGCCAAATGGAAGATGGAGGGGAGTGGCTGAGGAGAGGGGAGGAGAATGGAATTAGAGTTTCCAGTTAGGAGAACACTGCAATCTTCAGGCAAGAGATGAGAGTGTTGTAGTGCAGGGCAGTGGCAAAAGGGTGGTCGGGAGAGATGATTATGAAGTGGTTTGTAGAAACTGGTGATAAATTGAATGTGGGGGTAGGGAGAGGGAGGGAGCTGGTGCCTTCCAGGTTTCTGGCGTGGGGGACTGAGATGTGGAGCTGAGCAAAGAAACCTCTGGACCTCAATGGGCCTCTTAGGAATTGAAGAGGAGGAGAGTGCCAGGAACAGAGTGGGCAGCACACACGTTTCTCCCGAGGTTTCTCTGACGGGGTTGGCACACCTTGTGATAGTGCTCCTCATTGTCCATGGAGTCCAAGGAGAGATGGCACCCAAACCCAGGCCTCCATTGTCTCGAGCTGAGAGGGGCTGGCCCCAGAGACAGCTTGGAGGACAGAGCCCTCTCTGGGAGGCCTGGCTCTTTGTCCCTTGCAGTCCTGCATACCAAGGTGGCAGACCTGCATCTCCAACACGGACGATGCCCTTGGCTTCGCTCTGGGCTCCCTCTTTGTGAAGGCCACGTTTGACCGGCAAAGCAAGGAAATTGTGAGTTTTCAAGTTTCCTCCAACTCTACCCCTTGTTTTAGTTAAAATTCACTGTTCATATTTGTGAGTACATATAGGAAAAAATGGAAGGAAATTGGGACTATGGGATTATGACGGGCTCCTTTTGTCCTGTAAAGTTCTCTGCATTTCCCAAATTTCCTATAATGAGTTTATGCTACCTGTTTCATAAGAAAAAACAATTATTTACTTATTTTTCTCACCTGAGGATGTTTTTCATTGATTCGAGAGAGGAAGGAAGAGGGAGCGAGAGAAACATCAATGTGACAGAGAAACATCGACCGGTTGCCTCATGTAGGCGCCCCAACTGGGGGTCGAACCTGCAACCTGGGTGTGCCCTGACCAGAAATCGAACTCTTGACCCTTCGGTTCAAAGAATGAGGGTCTAACCACTGAACAACTGACCAGGGCTTTATTTATTTTTTTATTAAGAGATGATAATGAATGTGCTGAAAGTATTATCTACAAGAATGTTTATGGCAGTGTTGTTGATAATAAGAGAGAATAAAAACAGCTTAAATGTCTAGTCATAGGAAAATGGAAAAATAAACTGTGGTTAGAATGGACTATGAGGCAGCTTTAAAACTGATGATATATTTTTAAGTGAAAAAAAAAGTTGCTATATATATATATATAATTCCATTATATATATGGAAAGACACTATAAGTTAGATAATCAAATGTTAAATGAAGTTGTCTCTGAGTGAGGGATTATAAGTGGTCTATTTTCTTCTTCAAGTCTTCTCAGTTTTCTAAATTTCCTGCTATCAATGCTTTCCCTTTGTAATCAGATAAAAATCAATGCGCTACATTAAATTTAATATTAATTCAATTGAATTTTCAGTTAAAATTTTTGATTAATTAGAACAAAAGACACCCGCAATCCCAGCACCTTCACAAAGCATGTTTCCTTCTCATCCTCCCGAGATGCTCAGCCTTAGTTCAGGGATTTGGGCACTCCCACATGCTCCCCTGGAAGGACAGGGCTGGGACACCAGGTGGACGGGGAAGAAAGGACTCATTAATGCGAGTGGGGGCCAGACTTGTGTCCCTTCCCCCCCAGGCAGAGGGGATGATTAGCGAGATCCGAGATGCCTTTGAAGAGGGCCTGGGACAGCTGGTTTGGATGGATGAGAAGACCCGCCAGGCAGCCAAAGAGAAAGTAAGCTGTGGCCAGGGTTGGGGCGCCATCTTGAGGTGGGGATGGAGGATACAGTTTTATGGGAGACAGGGGAAGGAAACCCCTTACCTGGTCTCTTCAGGCAGATGCCATCTATGATATGATCGGCTTCCCGGACTTCATCCTGGAGCCTAAAGAGCTGGATGATGTTTATGATGGGGTGAGTACCTCTGCTCATCAGTTTTGAACTTCAGCCCCATGGAGGGGCACTATTCCCTGGGCTCAATAGGAGCTCAAGCACTAGGAGGGAAAGAGGTGCTGGTTAGTTCCTTTCAGAGGCAATGCAGGCAACCTACATTGCTCAGGTGCCGGCTCTGTGCTAGGCTGCAGGCCACACGTTAGTAGAAGGCAGTGTGAACCAGCAGGGATTTGCAGTCAAACCTGACTCAAATCCTGTTTTTACCCCTATCTGTGTAACCTTGGACAAGTTATATAACCTCTCTGTCTCTCTGGGCCTCAGTTTCTTCATCTGTAAAATGGGGGTCCTATAAGTACCTACCTCGTAGGGTTCTTGTAAGAACAAAAGGAGGGAGTATGTGGAAAAAAAAAGAAGCAATGTTCATAAGTGCTCTTCAAGTCTTGGTGTTTATTACTTACTAGATACTTTATGGTTGAAGGAACTGAGGCTCAGAGAGGTGCTAATTAGTAGCCAAGCTGGAACTTTTATCTGCTCCAACATGTTCTCTTGCTTGCTTTCTCCTTCCCACCATTCCGATAGTATGAAGTCTCTGAAGATTCCTTCTTCCAGAACATGTTGAATTTGTACAACTTCACTGCCAAAGTGATGGCTGACCAGCTCCGAAAGCCTCCTGGCCGGGAACAGTGAGAATGGAGGGCGGTAGACAGTTGGGGCAGCAAGAGAAGCAGGGGAGGTTTCCAGGGCTTGGGGGGATGGGCAAGACTGATCCAAACCAGTGACACAAGGTCCTTGCTGGAGGTCGGTCAAGGCTGCTGGGCTGGGAGGAGCATCGGGAGCGTCAGGAGACTAAGCCTCTGCCTCTCCGCCCCCAGGTGGAGCATGACCCCCCAGACAGTGAATGCCTACTACCTTCCCACCAAGAATGAAATTGTCTTCCCTGCTGGCATCCTGCAGGCCCCCTTCTACGCCCGCAACCACCCCAAGTGTGTCTGAGGCAGGAGGGACTGGGTGTTGGAGCCTGGGCCTCTGGGTGGGCTGGGAGCAGGGCTGGAGGTGGGATCCAGAAATCCCCCTACCATCTCCTCACTCAGCATTCCTTACCTGCCAGGGCCCTGAACTTCGGTGGCATCGGTGTGGTGATGGGCCACGAGTTGACACATGCCTTTGATGACCAAGGTAGAGGCCCATGGAGTTGTTCCCTTCAGCCTAGAATTCCCAGTGGCTCCTGCAAGGCCTTGAGATGTTGGGAGCAGGTCGAACGGACCCTGGAGGGGGGAGCTCCTGACCCCAAGGGTTGAGCTCTGGTCCCAGTGGGGTGCAAAGGTTCATTCTCCTCAGGGCGTGAGTATGACAAGGAAGGGAACCTACGGCCATGGTGGCAGAATGAGTCGCTGGCAGCCTTCCAGAACCACACGGCCTGCATGGAGGAGCAGTACAGCCAGTACCGGGTCAATGGGGAGAAGCTCAACGGCCGCCAGACGCTGGGGGAGAACATTGCTGACAACGGAGGGCTTAAGGCTGCCTACAACGTGAGTGCCTGGCCAGCCCTCCAGTGGCTGAGGCCCACCCTGGAGGGAAAAGAGCCCAGGGGAGGGGGGGAAGGGGGGGGGGGAGGCCCTGGTGGCCTTACCGCTCCTGTGTCCAACCCTAGGCTTACAAGGCGTGGCTGAGAAAGCACGGGGAGGAGAAGCAGCTGCCAGCTGTGGGGCTCACCAACCACCAGCTCTTCTTTGTGGGATTTGCCCAGGTATTGCCCTCCTGGGAGGCCTGGGGTCTGCCCCTCTCCCACTTCTTCCTGGGTGTGTCTTTAGAAGTCTGGGGCATGTGGGAAGTGGGGCCAAAGTTGGGGGGTGGAAGGTGGTCTGGGGAGGCCTCTTGGCTGGGGCACACCCAAGCCTGTGAGGAAGCCTGGGGAGAGAGGATTCTTCAGGAGGCTTTTGCAGATCTCAGAGGGCAGGGCCGGGCCTGCTTGAGGGGGTGGGGTGGGCAGCAGGACTAATCCTCACCAGGTACTGGGAGGTGGCAGTGGAGGAGGAAACTAAAGCCCGGGTACAGAGTGGCTCATCCAGGGCTACCCAGGAATAAAGTAAGTGGCGGAGTGCGACTCAGGCAGGGTGTCCTCGAGGCACTTTGCACGACAGCAGGCAGCCTCTGGGGGTGGGCTTCTTCCCCTCAGATGCAGCAACCCCATTTCCAGGACAGTTTTGAAGGGCCATCAAGGAATTTGGGAGAGAGGGTGCAGTCCCCTCCCTTACTGCTGATAGCCAGGGGTTGGAGCTGATGCTGGCTGTGTTCCTGAGGCCTCCTGAGCTGAGGGGCAGTGCAGTGGTGGTTTGTGTCCCTGGATGGCTCTGCTGCAGCCCAGTCTGTGACCTTGCCCACATTAGACACCATATGTCCCCGTGTCTGTCCTGGCCCGCAGGTGTGGTGCTCGGTCCGCACACCCGAGAGCTCTCACGAGGGGCTGGTGACCGACCCCCACAGCCCTGCCCGCTTCCGTGTGCTGGGCACTCTCTCCAACTCCCGTGACTTCCTGCGGCACTTCGGCTGCCCTGTCGGCTCCCCCATGAACCCAGGGCAGCTGTGTGAAGTGTGGTAGACCTGGGTCCGGGGAGAAATGGCCAGCTGTTGCTAGGGCCTGGGGCAGCTCGCCCAGCAAGGCTGTTTGCTCTGGAGTTTGGAGAAGGCACATGCCAGCTAGACTGGGTCTAGCCCCTCCACACCACAGGTGACATAGGTCCCAGTCCCTGCTCGGCCACCACATTGTGCCTCTGCTTCGGGAGTGCCCCTGCCTCTAGCAGAGCCCCCACCACTCACTGTGACATCCTTCCATGTCACCTTGCCTGAAGGAGGCCTGGGTGGGGGGTGGGGGGCACCAGCTCCCCCAGGAAGGAGCCGGCCTTTCTAGCCCCAAGCTCACTTGGCTTGATGGCCATGGGGCCTGCTATGCTTCTTCTGGAGGCTCACACAATGCTCACTTGGGAGTGGACTTAGCTCCTTTAGCACCCCCCTCAGGGGCCGCCCTCCACCTCATGCTCCTCATACTGCTGCTTCCCACACTGCTGCCAACCCTCACTGACAGACCAACTGTGCTTGGCTCTTAGTGGAAGCCCAAGGGCCTCTGCAAGCCTCCCTGCTGCCTCCTGGTTCCCCTGGGCTCAGAGTGGACGTGTGTATGTGTAGGGGATGCTAGTTCCTGTGTCTTGGGGCACAACTCTTAGGGGAGGGCTGAGTCTTCCCGGACCAAGCCGGAAAGCAGATAGAACAGGGAGAGGGAAGGACAGAGTTTATTTTTACAGGGAAGAGGGTGGGGAGGGTGTGGTCTTGGCCCTGTAGGACCCTGTGCCAATAAATAGACACGCATCAGTCAGCCTGTCTCTTCCTTTGGTCCTGTTTTCATTTATTCATTTACTCATTCCACCAATGTTTATTGAGCAGCTACTATATGCCAGGCACTCTTGTGGACACTCAATAACTCACTCACCAGAAACAGGGGACTGACGTTTGAAGCCCCAAGAAGATAGAGAAAGAGAGGTGGGATGGAAGAATGGGATGAAGCTAAATCTGGTTGGGCAGAGTACATCCTCTGCTCACTGGTGGCCATATCGCCATTGCCTGCTGTTCCACAGTTCAAAGGCTTTGCCACTGCCCTCCCCTGGTGTGTGCAACTGGGCCTGACACTGAGTTCAGGGTAACTACGGCACTAGGGTCAGCTTGAAAAGTGGGTGGCACTCACCCTGCAGTGGAGGGAAGTATGCCATTCCCTGGAGCTCGGAGTACCAGCCGCTGCTTGCAGGTGAAAAGGCATGCATTTCCCTAGTACCTCAAAGGCTCAGTGCTCCTGAGTCACCTACATACACTCATCAGGGCCTAGCAAGTGCCAGGCACAAAGATGGCAGATACAGCTGTCACCCTCCAGAGTAAGGGAGGGAAAGAAGCATTTATTGAAAACCGCTTGCATTCCAGGCACCTCTCACTCAGTCATTTATTAGTTTATACATCCACAGATGTATCTAAAGAAAATGTAGCCGAACCGGTTTGGCTCAGTGTATAGAGCGTTGGCCTGCGGACTCAGGGGTCCCAGGTTCGATTCCGGTCAAGGGCATGTACCTTGGTTGCGGGCACATCCCCACTGGGGGGCGTGCAGGAGGCAGCTGATCAAACTCTCTCACTGATGTTTCTGGCTCTCTATCCCTCTCCCTTCTTCTCTGTAAAAAATCAATAAAATATATTTTAAAAAAAAAATAAAGAAAATGTAAATGATGTTCCAACAATGTTCCAGTCCCTGGTGCTGCAGAGATGAATAAGATGGTTCCTTCTCTCAAGCGACTCTCCTCTTGGCACTTTCACCTTCATGAGCTCATCTAATCCTCATAGCAACATTTTTTGTTGTTGTTGATTCTCACCTGAGGATATGTTTCCATTGATTTTTAGAGAGAGTAGAAAGGACGGGGAGAGACAGAGAGAGAAACATAGATGTGAGAGAGACACATCGATTGCCTTCTGCATGCCCCAACCAGGGCTGGGGATCAAGCCTGCAACCAAGGTACGTGCCCTTGACCAGAATTGAACCAGGGACCCTTCAGTCCGAGGACCGATGCTCTACCCACTGGGCCAAATCAGCCAGGGCGCAACATATTTTATAAGTCCTCCAGTTTCCATTTTACAGATATAACACTAACCATTTCACTGAATTCAAAGAGACCTGATTGAAATCAGCTTTAATAGCTGAATGAACTTGAGCCTGTTCCTTAACCTCTATGAGCCTCAGTTTCTTTACCTGTAAAATGAAAACTAGAGCAAACTGTGGAAAGAGTCCAGTCTCAATTCTCTTTAAAATTCAGTGTTCTGCCCTGCCTGGCGTTGCTCAGTTGGTTTGAGCGTTGCCAGTATGCCAAAAGGTTGCAGGTTCAGTTCCTGGTCAGGGCACATGCCCAGGTTGCAGGTTCAATCCCCATTGGGGGTGAATGCAAGGTTCTCACATCGATATTTCTCTCGTTCTCTCTAAAAAGAAATCAATAAAAGCATGTCCTCAGGTAAGAATTAAAAAAAAATAAAATTAAAATTCAGTGTTCCCGAAGATGGGGGTAGGTTTGGTTGAGTTTGGAAGGTTAAGAGCGAAACTTTGCCAGGGATTGGTGCTGGGGTCCCTGGTGATAGCACCAGCATGTGCCCCACAGTTTGTCTCCTGTGCTAGCACCAGGCTGTCCCTATAAAGAGCTATATTTGGGCCCCTGTCAAGTTACCTGAAGTGCTGGCTGCTCACCAAGGGAAGGAAATAGCTGGCTACTCAGAAAGGAGCAAAGTGGCTTTGGGAACTCTAAGACCAAGGGAAGGCATAGTTTGAGCCACTGCGAACATGACTACAGGAGGGACAGCAAAATGTATCAGAAAGAGGAGGGCCATCACATCTGGAAACCTGGTTCTGCCTCCAGCTGTTACCCCCTAAATGTGTGACACTAGGCATGGCTCATCTCCTCTTCAGGGCTCAGTATCCTTAGCAGTCTGTAAAATAAGTAGTTGATTTGGGTGAGATGATGTCTGAGGACCCGTTCAGCTTTAATGTTTTAAAAAGGAATTCATGGCCCTAGCCAGTTTGGCTCAGTGGACAGAGCATCGGCCCATGGACAGAAGAGTCCCAGGTTTGATTCCGGTCAAGGCACGTACCTCCATTGCAGGTTTGATCCCTGGCACATGCCAGGAGACAATCAATCAATGTGTCTCTCTCACATCGATGTTTCTCTCTCTTTGTCTCTCCCCCTCCCTCCCACTCTCTCTAAAATAAAGCCAATGGAAAAATATCTTTGGGTGAGGATTAACAACAAAAACAACAATAACAAAAAAGGAATTCCTGGGCTTAGCAAATTCCGGAACCCAAAGAAATACTAAGAAATGATTCGTGAAGTTTGGGTGTTGCATAGAGGATGAGATTTATATGTCAGAGAGCATAATGAGTAAGGAGAGAGGCTTGGCAGCATAAAGCCTTGCCTTGACATCTGATTTCAGAAGCCAACTTAGAATGCTGACCAGCTGACCTCTGTGACATAGAAATTCCATATCTGCAAAAAGGTAAAAGTGTCTAATAATAATAATAATAAGTAGCAGCTTTCATTTACTGAGTCCCTATTTTGTTTAAGCCTATACTAAATACTTTAAAAACACCATCTCACGAAATTCCCACAATCATTTATAAGGTGGTTTTATCATCTCTGTTTTACAAGGAAGAAACTAAGGGAAAAGATTATATAACTTCTGCCTGGCTGGTGTGGCTCAGTGTTGAGCATCAACCTATGAACCAGGAGGTCATGGTTCAATTCCTGGTCAGGGCACATGCCCGGGTTGCGGGCTCAATCCCCAGTAGGAGGCAGCTGATCAATGATTCTCTCTCATCATTGAGGTTTCTCTCTCTTTCCCTTCCTCTCTGAAATAAAAATATTTTTTAAAAGATTACATAACTTCCAATGTCAGATAAGTCAGGCTGCATTAAAATAATATTTGGAACTCAAATGCTGTTAATCACCACCATTTAGTCTTCTAAGTCATGACAGTTTAGACTCAAGCACAGACAACTGTTCTCCGGGCAATTTCATCATACTTCTATGTGAGATCACCACCAGCGGGTACATTTCCATGCTACCCAGCTCCCTTTGGCCAGGCACATGTGACAAGTAGGCAGCTGCAGGAAACTTAGGCACATGTTGAGCTGAAATTAAGCCAGGTAGCACCTGTTTGTTGAGCACTCTGCAGGTGCTTGGTTCCAGAGGAAGGCAAGGTGAACAGGTGACAGACCTTCACCCTCAGTAGCCCCGCCATGCTAAACATGCATCTGTGATATGCTCTGGTGTGTTAAGGCAGAAAGGGAATTAAAGGATGGTGCTCCTGAGTGGACACATGAGAGCAATTATTGGTAAGGGCTGGATCATAATCTACACTGTCCCATTAGGAAGTATGATTAGTTCCCATACACAACTAGGTAACATGTCAAATAATATGATTATACACTTGGAAGCACGCTGGAAATGTCAGGCTGGAGGAGAGTCCCTTATAAAATAAGCAGTTTAAGCCCTGGCCAGTGTTTCTCGGTGGTAGATCATTGGCCCACACACCAAAGGGTTGTGGGTTCGATTCCCGGTCAATGGCATGTACCTGGGTTGCAGGTTTGATCCCAGGCCCTAGTCAGGGCATGTGCAGGAGGCAACCAATTGATGTGTCTCTCACATTGATGCTTTTCTTTCTCTCTCTCTCCTTTCCTTCTACTCCCTCTAAATATCAATGGAAAATATATCCTTGGGTGAAAAAAAATAAAAGAGACAGTTTCAGTGGGTCTATCATGACTCACAAAGGAGAATCTGGACAGTTTTTCAATGCCCCACTCTGGCTCCAAAGAGAGCCCCAGGCCCTTATTGTATATAAAGATGACATTCAAGAAATATTTGTCAGCCCTAACTGGTTTGGCTCAGTGGATAGAGCATTGGCCTGCAGACTCAAGGGTCCCAGGTTCAATTCGGGTCAAGGGCATGTACCTTGGTTGCCTTGGTTGCGGACACATACCCAGTAGGGAGTGTGCAGGAGGCAGCTGATCGATGTTTCTAACTCTCTATCCCTCTCCCTTCCTCTCTGTAAAAAATCAATAAAATATATGTAAAAAAAAAAATATTTGTCAGCCTGGCTTCTGTGGCTCAGGGGTGGTTGAGCAACCTATAACTCAGAAGGTCACGGTTCCATTTCTGGGCAGGGCACATGCCTGGGTTGCAGACTTGATCCCCAGTAGAGGGGGTGCAAGAGGCAGCCAATCAATGATTCTCTCTCATCATTGATGTTTCTATCTCTTTCCCTCTCCCTTCCTCTCTGAAATCAATCAAAATATATATATTTTTAAAAGAAATATTTGTCAAGGCCTACCATAAGCCAAGTATTAGGTTGGGTGCTATGGGCACAAAGATGGAGAGGACACAGTTCCTGTTCTCCGAGAGTGCAGAGTCTAGGGAAGGCGAGAAATATGTATCAAGCATGGTGGAAGTACAGGGAAGAAATGAGTCACTTGAAGGGTAGAACAGGAAGTGTCCTGGACAGGTGACATTGAGCTGGAGTGCGATTCCGGTCAAGGGCATGTACCTTGGTTGCAGGCACATCCCCAGTAAGGGTTGTGCAGGAGGCAGCTGATCGATGCTTCTCTCTCATCAATGTTTCTAACTCTCTATCCCTCTCCCTTCCTCTCTGTAAAAAATCAATAAAATATATGTAAAAAAAAAAATATTTGTCAGCCTGGCTTCTGTGGCTCAGTGGTTGAGCATCAACCTATAACTCAGAAGGTCACGGTTCCATTTCTGGGCAGGGCACATGCCTGGGTTGCAGACTTGATCCCCAGTAGAGGGGGTGCAAGAGGCAGCCAATCAATGATTCTCTCTCATCATTGATGTTTCTATCTCTTTCCCTCTCCCTTCCTCTCTGAAATCAATCAAAATATATATATT
>NW_005364139.1:677939-679119 GCF_000412655.1 Myotis brandtii
AGTTAAGGTAAAGGTTGACCTTGTCAGTGAAGATACTGGCCTAGGACGTAACTGCCCACCATAACTGCTTTTAGTTAAAGTTTAATTTCAGACCATCCTTTGTGGTTACTTTAGGTCTCTGAGTTTGCAAGACTGCCATGCAGGCCTCCCCTGAGCTTGTCAGGTCAGCATGTGGCCCCTTTCGCCCACAGATTCAAGCCCCCCAACCCAGGCACGTGCCCTGACCGGAATCGAACTGTGACCTCCTGGTTCATAGGTTGACACTCAACCACTGAACCACACCAGCCGGGCTGTTTTTGATTTTTTAAATAAACTTGCTGTGTTCTTTTATGCTTCAGAACCCATACAATGACTCTAGGCCAAATGGTGAGTGTTCTCACCAGATGAAGGGGAGAGAATTACTTCCTCTTTTCTCACCTAGAGACATACACATAGCCCGAACTGAAGAAGAAACTTTGAGGTTTGCCTGCAAGTCAGGAGCTTGGAAGACTGAGCCATCCTAATTCGACTCCTTACCATATATGATTTCCTCTGTAAAATGGACACAACCCTACCAAACTCAAAAGGCTGAGACAGTAGGTGATACTTAAAATCAGTCATGTCGGTGTCCGTCCTACCTGAGGAAGACCAAGACACACTGAGGGCAAAGACCCTGCCTTGCTCCGTTTTTAGCCCGACACAGCACCGGGGCATAATACTTACCCCCCCTGGCTCCACAGGTGGATTTCAGATGGCAGCCACATTCTCATGGTAATATTAGAGCACACTCCTTCAACTGGGGGAGCGGGGAGGGAACGTAATAAGGTTCATACTCCACAGTGGAGTAAGGCTGCACATAGATTACACAAACTTCACACAGACGGCAATCAAGCGCCCCGGCTTTCGAGAATTTCGTCCGTTTGTCCCACCACGACAGCCAACTGGGGTGTCACTGTGGGCTACTATTCACAGCGCCAAGAGGAAAGCGATGGGCGGTCTCCAGGCGCACAGCCGGCTCACCTCCCACCGCAGCGAGCACGCCCGAATCCCACACCGCAGTCTCGTGGCATTCAGGAAACTCCCGGTCCCAGCTTTGCGCCCGTGCCGCGCGGGCAGCTGGGAACTGTAGTTTTCCTGCAGCTTCCGACCCAGGCCCAGGCGTCGTTTCCGGTCCCAGGCGGGCTCCGGAGCGGGAGGGCGG
>NW_005364139.1:679406-694742 GCF_000412655.1 Myotis brandtii
GCGGCCGGGACAAGACGTCGGTACAGCCCCAACAGCCCCCATCGACGACCCCGGGTGGCGCGGAGGAGAAGCCGGGCGGCAAGGAGCGGCAGGATGCCGGGGACAAGGACAAAGAGCAGGAGCTGGTGAGGCGTGGCTCCGGGACCCGGTGCGGGCTGAGTCACGGCGGCTCCGTAGGCCTCGGGCCAGACTCCCAACGGCCCCGCCGTCCCCGGGAGAGGGCGGATGGGGTACCCCCGGCCCCCGACACCCTGCTTCTCTGCCCCGCACCCACAATTCCGCGCTGTTACACCCGCCGCCCTCACTAGCCCTCATCACCGCCTCGTGAGATGGTCCGAGGTGGATGGATCATTGTCATCCCGTGTTTTAAAGGGGCATTCCAGCGGGACTGGTCCAGGAGCCAGGCTGCCTGCCCAACAGGGCTCCCCCTTCCGCGGCCTTTCCTCGCCCACCTGATCTCTCCTGAAGAGGCAGGCTTCCTGGCCACCTGCCCCAGGGGGACGGCGGGGAGGATGTGTGTGGGATTCCTTCTCTTGATGAGCTTCTTCCTCCAACCCTCCAGTCTGAGGAGGACAAACAGCTTCAGGATGAACTGGAGATGCTCGTGGAACGGCTGGGGGTGAGTCACGATATGGCAACATGAGCGGGTGGATGTTTGCAGCTTTCCCACTTGCTTGCTGTACTCCATTCTGAGGCAACACGATGTGAGGCATAGGGAAAGGTGGACCGTGTTAGGATCAGTGTTATGATGATGTTGTGAGGGAGGAATGTAACAAAAGACAGTTGAAGCATTTTGTAGCTTTCTCTCGGGGAGAAGCAATGCGTGAACTTCTTGCCCGGGTCATTTGTCTTTGTGCCAGGCGGTGTGCAGGTGGTTGGGGAATCGCAGTGATTTTCCCAGGGGAGCCGTTAAACACATGCACTGTGACTTCAGGGACGTGCCTCTTGTTTTTTTTGTCTGCCCCTCACATCTCCTGATCAGGAGAAGGACACATCCTTGTACCGGCCAGCCCTGGAGGAACTGCGGAGACAGATTCGTTCTTCTACAACTTCCATGACCTCAGTGCCCAAGCCTCTCAAGTTCCTGCGCCCACACTATGGCAAGCTGAAGGAAATCTATGAGAACATGGCCCCCGGGGAGAATAAGGTAAAACCGTTTCAGAGGCTGGTGGAGGCCTAGTGTAGGAACTCCTTTTCACGAGGAACCATGGCGCTCATGGAGGTCACAGGCAACCTGCTAGACCTGAGACCTGAGCTATCATAGTCAGAATATATAAGCGCTGATTGGAGGATTGCCTTCTCAGAAGATACTGTTTCTGTCATTTATGTCGGACATTGGGATTTTATTATCATGGCCTATTTTACTTGTTTAACCTTAATTTTTTCCTTTCCTTATATCCCATGTACATTCATTTGTTTTATCTTTAAAATAACATCTACCTAGTTCAGTCACTTCTTTGCTTGTTGTAACAACCCTAAACTAGGAAGTCTTCAGCTCTCACCTGAATTACTGGAGCAGCCTCCTAACTGGCCTTCTTCTTTGTATTTTTTACTTCCTACACGGTTTGTCTTTCATACAACAGTCATAGTTGTCTTTCTAGATTGTGAGTCTTTTCTGCTTAAAACCTTTTAGTAGTTTATTATTGTGAATAGAATAAAATTGAGTCCATCTTTCTCCACTCCTTCCTTATCACCATCCTTCAGCCATGTTTGTTTAAAAGGGAAATAGGGTCCTGGTCGGGTGGCTTAGTTGGTTGGTTCCATATGCCAAAAGGTGTGGGTTTAATCCCCGGTCGGGTGTGTATGGGAGGCACTGATCCATGTTTTACATCATTTTTCTCTCTCTCTAAATATCCATAAAAACATATCCTTGGGTGAGGATTAAACAAATAAAAGGGAGATATCAGTACTAACCCTGGAGTTACCATGAGGCTTAACTTAGAAATTAACGTGTAAATTTCTAGAGGTTGGTGCATAGTTAATACTTGATTTTGGGGATAGTGACAAGTGATCTTGATTCCATAGTGTGATACTCCCCTTACCCTGGATTTAACTTAAAGACTGGTTTCTTTAAAGCGTTTTGCTGCTGATATCATCTCTGTTTTGGCGATGACCATGAGTGGAGAGCGTGAGTGTCTCAAATATCGGCTAGTGGGCTCCCAGGAGGAATTGGCATCGTGGGGTCATGAGTATGTCAGGTAAGACCTTTTCTTGGGACTCTGAAGGGGGTTCTGAGACATAATTCTGAGTTCGGTCTTAGAGTATTATCTGTCTTGGAGTACCAGTGTATTGAGTTTCCCAGACACTGAATTCCTTGACCCACAGGGAAGTGCTTCCTATGAAGCTGTGCTCCCTAATGGTCTGGGTCTATCCATTAGGCATCTAGCAGGAGAAGTGGCCAAGGAGTGGCAGGAGCTGGATGACGCGGAGAAAACACAGCGGGAGCCACTGCTGACCCTGGTGAAGGAGATTGTCCCATACAACATGGCCCACAACGCAGAGCATGAGGCCTGCGACCTGCTCATGGAAATTGAGCAGGTGGATATGCTGGAGAAGGACATTGATGAGAATGCATATGCAAAGGTCTGCCTCTATCTCACCAGGTGAGCAAGTGTGGTAGGGAATGATGGCAGGCCTAATGTCCCAGCACTTTTCTCTTCACTGTGCCTCCTCTGCTTTCTCAGAGCATTTGCATCATAGGTAGCATCAAACTGTAGTTAATTTATTGATGTCTGTAAACTACTTGAGGACAGAAACATCATGTCTCCTTAGTAGTCCCAGCTTCTGGCATAGTGCCTGGATAACATATATATAGTATTTAGTATTTATTTTGGGTAAGTGAAGTAAATGGGGTATATGTATGTCTGAAACTTCTGATTCCTTTATTTTTACCTCTGTAGCTGTGTGAATTATGTACCTGAGCCTGAGAACTCTGCCCTACTGCGCTGTGCCTTGGGTGTGTTCCGAAAGTTCAGTCGCTTCCCTGAAGCTCTCAGATTGGCATTGATGCTCAATGACATGGAACTGGTAGAAGACATCTTCACCTCTTGCAAGGATGTGTATGTAGGGAAGAAGTCTGCAGAGGAAGAGATAAGCTCATGGGTGGGAGCTTGTAGTTTCTGGTTAGAGCTTGAGGGGCTGTTCTGTGTCCTTAGTGGGTAGGGACTGAGCAGTTGTGATGGCTCTCTCCCATAGGGTTGTGCAGAAGCAGATGGCATTCATGCTGGGCCGGCATGGGGTGTTTCTGGAGCTGAGTGAAGATGTGGAGGAGTATGAGGACCTGACTGAGATCATGTCCAATGTGCAGCTCAATAGCAACTTCTTGGCATTAGCTCGGGAGGTGAGACTGCCCTTTTCTATCAAAGCTTTCTTGGTTGAGATTCTACCTGACTGTAACTGACTGGACTCCTTGGTTAGAATTTCCATTGAGTGGGATATCAGAAGGGACAGCTAAGGGAGGACTGGGGGAGCAGTTGTGACCCTCTGACTTCTCTTCAGCTGGATATCATGGAGCCCAAGGTGCCTGATGACATCTATAAAACCCACCTGGAGAACAATAGTGAGTAGCTATCTGCATGTGTGTGGGGATTGGAGGATTATTAATTATGCCCCTTGTACTGGGAGTGATAGGTTGACCAAACACATTTATCCTGTAGAGCTCAGAATTCCCACATACCTTTCCTCCAGGTTACTGGTGGGAGCAAAGATAGAGAATCCTAGGGGGCCAGCTCAGAACCAGGTACCAGCTTCCATGTTTCTTTCTTGCCCCACTCTAAACCAACCTTTCTTTCCTCTCCCTCCTGTGCAGGATTTGGGGGCAGTGGCTCTCAAGTGGACTCTGCCCGCATGAACCTGGCCTCTTCTTTTGTGAATGGCTTTGTGAATGCAGCCTTTGGCCAGGATAAGCTGCTGACTGATGATGGCAACAAATGGCTTTACAAGAACAAGGACCATGGTATAATTCTGTTTCTACTTTATCTTTGTGTTGCTTTGGTCATACTTGCCCTCCTAGGTTCATCTGTTACCTGACAAGTGTTCCCCAGTGCAGTTCCTGGGAGAGCTCTTTATAACAGTTTTCTCAGTGTAGGACCATTTTAAGACAGATTTTTTTTCTTGGTATAGGAATGTTGAGTGCAGCTGCGTCCCTTGGCATGATTCTGCTGTGGGATGTGGATGGTGGTCTCACCCAGATTGACAAGTACCTGTACTCTTCTGAGGATTACATCAAGGTTGGTCTGGGCATAGCCCACTAATGGGGACATCCCCCTTCCCTGTTCTAGGGCCCACAGGGCCTCCCTTTCACTGGTAAGTTATCTGGTTTTTAACTCCAGTTTAGGCAGGTGCTGCTCTGAGGCCTGTGTTGCATCTTTGTGATAAGGAAGGTAGAGTAGTCTGAGTGAAGAATCTCTTTGCATTTTTGCAGTCCGGAGCCCTCCTGGCCTGTGGCATTGTGAACTCTGCGGTCCGGAATGAGTGTGACCCTGCTCTGGCACTGCTCTCAGACTACGTTCTCCACAACAGCAACACTATGAGACTTGGTTCTATCTTTGGGTAAGGCTTATTGCTTCTCTTTCTGGTAGTGCTCATCCTGAAATCTCTGTGAAAAAGAGAATTGGTCCTTTTCACCTTTGTATTGCCAAGAACTACCAGTATGCCTGTTGAGTACTTGGCTCTTTGTGACTGTTGAAATGATGAATGAATGACCATTCCTCTTTTTGTTCCTTCCTTGGATGTGTGTTGGGGACTGCATCTCCCTGGCTTTTGCAGGCTAGGCTTGGCCTATGCTGGCTCAAATCGTGAAGATGTTCTAACACTGCTGCTGCCTGTGATGGGAGATTCCAAGTCCAGTATGGAGGTGAATAGAGACTGTTGGTCATTTATGGGAGGTGGGGAAATACTCTGAGTCCTACCACTCTCAGTAATAAATAATGAAAGAAGAAATGGAGTTGGGGCTGGGAGAGTGGGGAATTATATTACTTTCAGTGAAATCCCTTGGAACTGGGATTCTAAGTCCCAGTGGTGTTGCTGCTAGTTCCAGCCCTTGGGATCCATGAGAAGTACCAGACTAGAGTGGCTAGTAACTTAACCCAGTTTGGGTGGGTTATTCTCACTCACTGGTTTAGTTATTGGCCAACCCTAAATTTTCTTACTTGTGCAGAGTTGTTTTAGTGATGGCTAAGTATAGCATAGGCTTTAGCCAGAAAGACCTCAGTTCAAATCTTCCCACCTCTGCTTATCAGCAATGTGATCTTAGACACACAACTTAACCTCTTTTGGCTTCATTTTCCTCACCAATAAAAGAGGAATAACAGTAGGAACTGTTTCATGGATTGTTGTGATTAAATGTTAATGGTATGCAAAGCTGGTGGCATAGTGGCTGACATAGCAAGTATTCAGTGAATTATTGCTACTGTTGTTATTTTGACCTACCATCAGAAAGGGATTTTTACCTAGTGCAGTTACGGTAGGTTGTAGGGATTCGCTGTCTGGAGTCAAGATAGGTAAACAACTATTTTAATAACTTATGTGCAATACTGACTTTCCTGTTTCTAGGTGGCAGGTGTGACAGCTCTAGCCTGTGGAATGATAGCAGTGGGATCCTGCAATGGTGATGTCACTTCCACTATCCTTCAGACCATCATGGAGAAGTCAGAGACTGAGCTCAAGGACACTTATGCCCGTTGGCTTCCTCTTGGATTGGGCCTCAATCACCTGGGTGAGGGGATGTCTCTCTATTTGGGCAAAAGGCTGACAATAAATGGATACAACAGGGACAGTTTATGTGTCAGGCTGTGGTGTATGGAAGCAAGTGTCTTCTGACCCCTTGAATCTGTCCTGTAGGGAAGGGAGAAGCCATTGAAGCAATCCTGGCTGCGCTGGAGGTTGTGTCAGAGCCATTCCGCAGCTTTGCCAACACACTGGTGGATGTGTGTGCCTATGCAGGTGTGTGTCTTTGTGCTTCCCAGTGACTCCATTTCTCTCCTGGACCTTTTTCCAGATTGTTTCTCCTGGCTCAGTCATTCGGATCTGTATTAGATTGGTTAGCTTCTCCTATTCTTGGCGTAAGCTTTTCCTTGGAACCTTTTCATTTCTACCCTTCCTCACTCTTACCATCCTGCTACAGGCTCTGGGAATGTACTGAAGGTGCAGCAACTGCTCCACATTTGTAGTGAACACTTTGACTCCAAGGAAAAGGAGGAAGACAAAGACAAGAAGGAAAAGAAGGACAAGGACAAGAAGGAAGCTCCCGCTGACATGGGAGCACATCAGGTGCTGTGGGCAGCTAGGCCCTCTCTGAGTGAGCTCTGAGGGAAGAGAAGTTTGTAGGGTGGAGGGCAGAGCTGGTTTGGGTTGGCTTCTGAACCCCTCTGAGTATGGCTGTGTATTGACATAGCACATGGCTGGGTTTCATACATGAGGGGGAAGCGTGTGCTCCACAGGACAGCTTTTTCTTTTCAGGCAGGACTCCAGTCAAAGGAGAGTTTTTTGTTGCCTGAGCTTACTGGGTTCTGCTGCCTCTTCAATTGCAGGGAGTGGCTGTGCTGGGGATTGCCCTTATTGCTATGGGGGAGGAGATTGGTGCGGAGATGGCACTGCGAACCTTTGGCCACCTGGTGAGTATCGCACAGAGACGATGAGAATATACTGATTTTGATGCCTGGGGTTCCCTAGAGGAAACTTTCCTGACGGGTTTTCATGGTTGAGAAATGTTTTTTCTGTGCCCTTTCTATAAAACTTGTTTAAAGCCGCTTTTACCTATTAGTCTGTTCCTGTAACAAAGCTTATTTTTACTATTTTCTGTGATGCTCCTTTTATTTTCGTTTATTACCAGTTGAGATATGGGGAGCCCACACTCCGACGGGCTGTGCCTTTAGCACTGGCCTTAATTTCTGTTTCAAATCCACGACTCAACATCCTGGATACTCTAAGCAAATTTTCTCATGATGCTGACCCAGAAGTTTCCTATAACTCCATCTTTGCCATGGGCATGGTGGGCAGTGGTGAGTATCAGAAAAAGATCATAAGCAGCTTGGGGGAAGGTTTGAGGACCTTTTTTTTCAATACTCTGTGATGCTTAACATTTCCAGGTACCAATAATGCCCGTCTGGCTGCGATGCTGCGCCAGTTAGCCCAGTATCATGCCAAGGACCCCAACAACCTCTTCATGGTGCGCTTGGCACAGGTAAATAATAGAATTGTGTTCCTTAGAGTTTGCTAAGGGACATATCTCTGGGGATGGGAGACATGTAGTGACATGAAGGGGACTTTGAATTCAGTCTGGAGGGAGGATGTGAGTGAGTTGGATTTCTGTGTAGCTAAGTTAGGTGATGTCTTTTCAGATGTGACTCTTCACCTCTACTTTCTGTATTTTTCAGGGCCTGACGCATTTAGGGAAGGGCACACTCACCCTCTGCCCCTACCACAGTGACCGGCAGCTTATGAGTCAAGTGGCTGTGGCTGGGCTGCTCACTGTGCTTGTCTCTTTCCTGGATGTCCGCAACAGTGAGTTCCTGTCAGGAATCTTATATGGTGGCACCTGGTGCCCTGTCTCCATCCCTACCAGGGCCATCTTGATCATTTATGAGCAAGGCTTTGAGTTACCTCTGTACCACTCTAAAAGTTTTTAGGGCCTGTGACGGACCTCATGAAACTTTTATCTCCCACACTTTTTTTTAAAATCCTCACTCAATGATTTTTAAAATGTATATATTTTTATTGATTTCAGAGAAGAAGGGAGAGGGAGAGAAACTTCAACAATGAGAGAGAATTATTGATCGGCTGCCTCCTGCACGCCCCCACTGGGGATTGAGCCTACAACCTGGGCATGTGCCCTGACTGAGAATCGAATTGTAACCTCCTGGCTCATAGGTAAAATGCTCAACCACTGAGCCACGCCGGCTGGGCACCCAAGGATATTTTAAAAAAGATATTTCATTGATTTTTCACAGAGAGGAAGGGAGAGGGATAGAGAGTTAGAAACATCGATAAGAGAGAAACATCAATCAGCTGCCTCCTGCACACCTCCTACTGGGGATGTGCCCGCAACCAAGGTACATGCCCTTGACCGGAATCGAACCTGGGACCCTTCAGTCCCCAGGCCGACTCTCTATCCACTGAGCCAAACCGGTTAGGGCAAGGATATTTTTTTCCATTGATTTCCAGAGAGAGTGGCGGGGAGGCGGGGGGAGAAAAACAGTGTGAGAGAGCCACATTGATTGGTTGTCTCCCACATTTGCCTCTACTGGGGCTGGGGAACCTGCAACCAAGGTACGTGCCCTTGACCGGGAATCAAACCCGCAACCCTTCCATCCAGGTCCAATGCTGTAACCACTGAGCACCGGTCAGAGCAAAGCTAGCATACTTTTTTTTTTTAAATGTATTTTATTGATTTTTTACAGAGAGGAAGGGAGAGGGATAGAGATTTAGAAACATCGATGAGAGAGAAACATCGATCAGCTGCCTCTTGCACACTCCCTACTGGGTATGTGCCCACAACCAAGGTACATGCCCTTGACCAGAATCGAACCTGGGACCCTTGAGTCCGCAGGTCAACGCTCTATCCACTGAGCCAAACCGTTCAGGGCTCTAGCATACTTTTGATCTGGCCCAAAGATATTTTCTTTTGAGAAAGGAGAACTGAGTCCAGTTTCTGCTCCTGAGTGCCTGGGGGAAAGTGATTATCAAGTTTGAGGGCTGTGAGCAGAGTAAGGTGGGGGCATCTCTGGTTTATAGTAGGTTATATGAGGAGAGGAATGTGGGTTCAGCTATATAACGGGTTAAAGAGTCAGGGCTGGAGTGGGGTCCCTAGGTTCAGATCAGGCTTGTCCTAATGTCTCTAACTATGTTTGTCATGTGTTCTTCCCTCAGTCATCCTAGGCAAATCTCACTATGTATTGTATGGGCTGGTGGCTGCCATGCAGCCCCGAATGCTGGTTACATTTGATGAGGAGTTGCGACCATTGCCAGTGTCTGTCCGTGTGGGCCAGGTGAGGGGTTAAGTGGAGGGGAGGGCTCAGACTGTATTCTATAACTTGGAGAATGCACATGTACCTGCTTCTCTAAAACTGGTATGGGCTCTGGGTTGTTGCTGCATTGCTATCCGGGGTCCCTTCATCTCAAATTTTCTCACCCTACAGGCAGTGGATGTGGTGGGCCAGGCTGGCAAACCTAAGGCTATCACAGGGTTCCAGACACACACAACCCCAGTGTTGTTGGCCCACGGGGAGCGGGCAGAATTGGCCACTGAGGAATATCTTCCTGTTACCCCCATTCTGGAAGGTTTCGTTATCCTTCGGAAGAACCCCAACTATGACCTCTAAGTGGCCACCAAAGGCTCTGAGCTGCAGCTGATCTGTTAGTGGGCCATGCTCCCTGTGCCAGAGGTGGACACTGCTCCAGACCTTTGGTGGAGTTGATACCTCCTGTTCTTTTGTTACTGAGTGAGATCACTTTGTTGAATAAAGACCTTTATCCCCAAGGTCCCTTTCTGTCTGTTTTCTGGGGTATGGTGGACAGAGGCCAGATTGGGGTGGGAAGTAGATGTGAGCCAGTATTGTTTGCAGCAACTCTGAGCCTTGGCTAGCAGCCCTGAATGGAAAGAACTAAACCCTTTTTCCTTCTCTCTTTCCTAATCATCTTAAGACAGTGGTTCATCTTCAAATCCTTGAGATGCTGATAAATGTAATGGACCTTCTTTCTAGGAGATGCATATACACAAATTTTTATACAAACTCTTACAAATAACTTTGTGAGGGCTTTGTGGACCCATACACCTCCTACCCCAACCCTGTCAATGCACACCCATCTCAAGCCCATCATTCCCTGACTTTGGACTAAACTAAGGATCCCTGCTCTAAGAGGCAGCAGAATTAGCCCCACTCTTTATAATTTGACTTTTGTGTTGATGTATGAAAAGGACATCTTTAGCTTCTATGACCCTCTGTCACTCTTGGGAGGCTGCTGTTTGAGAAATTTGATCATGTTAACATCTGTTGGGCTGTCCTTTCAGAAACAGTATAAGAAACTTGACCCTGACCTTCCCTTTGTGTAGCAATGGGAAAGAGAAATGGCCTCCTTCCTGGGATGTAATCACTCTTGATCTGCAATACTTCTTGTGGGGCTGGTAGGAGTATAGCTGCACTGACTATTGGGGCCTGGGCCTCTGTGGATGCAGTAGAGAACATGTGGCCCTGGCAGTAATTGCTAGCATTTTACCCAATACTTACTATGGGATTAACCTCTGAACAGTGACTGGCACTTAATAGGTCTATAAATGTTGAAAGAATAATTCTACATACTCTGAGACCTCACAACAACTTTGAGAGAGGTATTACTCCTGTATTTTGGTGAGGAATGTAAAGTAGAGATTCAGTAACTTATTCAAGGTCATGTAGTAAGTGGTGGAGTCAGGATTGGAATCTAAATCCATCTGACTCCAAAACCCGTGCCTGTAAATTCACTATATTAACCTGTCTATGTAGCTTTGGAGACTTGTGGACCCCATTGTAGTCCAAGCTCTTGGCTAGCTGGAGAAGCAGCAACTTTGGACTGAGTGTCTCCATTGTCTTCTCTGCTTTCACTTGGCAGCCTGTATAAAGCCTGTATAAGAGATTAAAGCACTGACCTTGGGAGAGCTGACCTGTCAAACCCCTTTCATGAGACCTGTTGTAGTCTGAGCAAATCAGCATGACTGATGAGCCTGTTATCTGTATAAGGGGGATATAGTAATTGCCTTACCTGGTATCCAATGGTGGTGATGTTAAAATAAATTAGAAACTGAAAACAAAAGGATAATTCCCTCCCAAATCAAGGATTACGCTTTAGAGTAGGAAAGTTTCATGGTGGCTCTTAATCTTTTAACATTCAATTGTTCATTCAGCAAGAAATAATCAATGGAGCCTTATTCTGCATTAGTTATTTTAGTTTGTGGGGATGCAAAACTTGGGGGAAAAAATCCTATCCTCAAAAAGCTTACGTAATGGAAAGAAAACAATTGTGATCAATACTGTACTAGGTTGTGAACAAGTTACCCTGATAGCATTGAAATAGGGCCTAGGTGCCTGGATAAGAGGGATTTTGAGGAAACAGAATTGGAAGAAGATGAGTTTGTCCAGAGGAAAAGAGGGTAGGATATAGCTAAAGGAGTAGCAAAAGCAGAGAGGTGAAAAAGCTATTTGTTTTCAGAAACCATGGATAAGTGAGTGGAGCCAGGGAAAGTGTGGTTGGAGGTACAGTTCTAAGCCTTCTCTGATCAGGTTTAGAAGAGCTTTACTGTGCTAAGAAATTGCACATGTACCTGGGCTCTGGGTTGTTGCGATATCTCAATCACTGAATAAGAGCAGGAAAGTGACATGATCAGCTAGCTATCTGGGTGGGAAAGTGTAACATGGAGGCTCAGAGACCATACAAGTGAAATGAATGCCTAAATTGGGGCAGTCAAAATGGGGAGATGGGGGAGAGCGGAAGAAAGATTAAAAAAAAAAAAAAAGAATGCTTTTATTGATTTTAGAGAGAGAGGAAGGGAGAGGGAGAAATAGAAACATAACTCCTGCATGCCCCCTACTGAGGATTGAGTCCGCAACCTGGGCATGTGTCCTGACCTGGAATTGAACTGGCGACCTCTTGGTGCATGGGACAACGCTCAACCAAATGAGCCACACTGCCTGGGCAAAGAAAGATTTAAAAAATATATATATATTTTATTGATTTCTTACAGAGAGGAAGGGAGAGGGATAGAGAGTTAGAAACATTGATGAGAGAAACATCGACCAACTGCCTCCTGCACACTCCCTACTGGGGATGTGCCCACAACCAAGGTACATGCCCTTGACTGGAATCGAACCTGGGACCCTTGAGTCCGCAGGCCGACGCTCCTATCCACTGAGCCAAACCAGTTAGGGCCAAAGAAAGATTTTTTTAAAAGAAAATCAACAAGACTGGATTTTGATCCAAACACCAGTAGGACCTGGTGTCTGATTAGATGGAGTATGTGGATGGGAAGGAATGTAGGATGAATCCCAGATTTTTTGGTTGGGCAGTGTTTAATACAATACATGAGCAACAACATGTTTAGGGTCGAGGTGGAGGACTCTATTGAGTAGGGAAAGATGACAAATTTCTATCTGGGCATACACAATTTGAGATGCCTGTGGGATGATTAAGTGAATATATCTTTTTAAAAAAACATTTTTATTTATTTCAGAGAGGAAGGGAGGAGAGAGAAACATCAATGATGAGAGAGAATATTGATGGGCTGTCTCCTGAATGTTCCTTACTGGGGATTGAGCCTGCAACCTGGGCATGTGCCCTTGGCCAGAATTGAACCCGGGACCCTTCAGTCCACAGGCCGATGCTCTATCCACTTAGCCAAACCAGCTAGGGCAGGTGAATATATCTTTTAGAGTCACAGTTCAATTCCCGGTTGGGGCAAGTGCCTGGGTTGCGGGCTCAAGCATTTATGTCTGGGGTTCCCTAGACATAATAATAGACAAACATGTAAATTGACCGTCCCTCCGCTATGCTCACCAGCCAATCAGGAGTATGCAAATTAACCCAACAAAGATGGTTAATATGCATACGTAGGTGCGAAGCGGTGGAGCGAAGACTGAAGGCTCCGGCCAGAGCGAAGGCCTGGGTCCTAGGTGCCGGAGGAAAACCGGTGCTGGCAGCCAGGGGAAGGGAAGGCCTATTGCACAAATCTCTTCGTGCAACGGGTCTCTAGTATATATATATTTTAAAGATCTCTTTTAGGTAGAATCTTGTTCTAACTGGAGTTCAAGAGTGGATTCTAAGGTAGGAATGGAATGACATGTAGGTAGTAATTGATTTCTTAAATTGAATCTTTATTGTTCAAAGTATTACATATGTTCCCTTTTTTCCCCTTCTAGCATGCCCCTGACCAAGGCCTTCACCATCCTATTGTCTGTGTCCATAGGTTAGGCATACAAATTATTTGGTTGATCATTTCCCACCCACACTCTCCTGCCTTCCCTCAGATTCCACAGCCTGTTCTATGCTGCCTTTTTTTTGTTGTTGTTAATCTTCACTTGAGGATATTTTTTTGTTGTTGTTATTGTTAATCCTCACCCGAGGATATTTTTTCCATTGATCTTTTTTATTTTTTAAAAAATATATTTTATTGATTTTTTACAGAGAGGAAGGGAGAGACATAGAGAGTTACAAACATCGATGAGAGAGAAACATCGATCAGCTGCCTCCTGCACATCTCCTACTGGGGATGTGCCCGCAACCAAGGTACATGCCCTTGACCGGAATCGAACCTGGGACCCTTCAGTCCCCAGGCCGACGCTCCATCCACTGAGCCAAACCGGTTTCAGCACCATTGATCTTTTTTAAAGAGAGAGTGGAAGGGAGGGAGGGAGGGGGAGAGAGACAGAGAGAAACATCGATGTGAGAGAGAAGCATTGATCGGGTTGTCTCCCATATGTGTCCTGACCAAAAATCAAACCTGAAATCTTTTGGTGTATAGGATGACACTCCAACCAACTGAGCCACCCCATCCAGGCTAATTTTCTTAGTTTGCTCAGGGACAAAGAGAAATGAGAAGAGTAGAGTAGGGAGCCCTATGTGATTAAGTCATAGCACTTAAATCAATGAATACTCCAGATCTAGATTGGTATTTTCATTCTCACTGTAGTTTTTCTTCTATGTATCTATTTTGTTCTCCTACCTTTGGAGCTTCAGGTCCTCATATATAATGGGAATGATAATACAATCCATTCTGTAGGCAATTGTGAGGATTGAGGTCACATAAGTCATACATATTAAGTGGCCAGTTCATCATTTGGTGCTGAGATACTTTTTCTTTTGAGATTATGTGTACACACAGGGAGAAGGGAGTGAACAAAAACCTATGTACTGTTTTAAGCACTTTTTAAAAAATATATTTTTAGTGGTTTCAGAGAGAAAGGGAGAGGGAGAGAGAGATAGAAACATCAAAGAGAATCACTGATCAGTTGCTTCTTTGCATGCCCCACACTGGGGATTGAGCCCTCAACCCCGCCGGACCTGGAATCAAAACCATGACCTGGTTCATAAGTCAATGCACAACAACTGAGCCATGCAGGCTGGGTTTAAGCACTTTCACATGAATTAACTCCTTTAATCCTCACAATCCACATTATCATTGTGAGATTAAAAGCATAGCAGTTAAAAGCTTAGACTTGATCCAGACTGCCTGGTTTCAAATCTTACCATTTTATAACTGTACTAGAGGCCTGGTACATGAAACTCGTGCATGGGTAGGGTCTCTAGGCTTGGCTGGGGATCAGGGCCAATCGGGGCCTTTGGGCTGCTGTCCGGGACCTTCCTTCATTCCGCGCTGCCCCCCAGTGGTCAGCGCACATCATAGCGAGCGATTGAACTCCAAGGGGACAATTTGCATATTAGGCTTATATATATAAAGTAGGTATATTGCCAGGTATTAAGTAGGAGAATTTGGATTAAAACCCAGGCTACCTACCTGACTCCTGGTATGTGGATTTGGCTTTAGTATGGTCCCTTCTGGGGTCTCAATTCTTTTGACTGCTGGGCAGTGGTTTTGGGGTTACTTCTTCCATCATTCTGAATTTCCCATGATTGATTTTTACTCTCTGACAGTTGCTGAACTTTGTGAAAGACATATCCCTTATACTAATTTCATAGTTAGAATGTTGCAATTCTTTTAACATAGCACTCAGTTTATATATTTTTAAATTTTAAATTATTTAGATAGACTTTTTTTGGAGAGAGGAAGGGGTGAGAGAGAGGAGAGAGAGCAAGACAGACAGACATCAATTTGTTGTTCCCCTTATTTTATCATTTATTGTTTTTTTTAAATTTTATATTCATTTATCTTTATTTTCTAAAGTTTTTAAATGAACATACATTACTAATGTAAAAAACAGTTTCTAAAACATTGGTTGATTCTTCTATGTGCCCTGAACAGATCAAACCCGCAACCTTGGTGTATCCAGACCACGCTCTAACCAACTGAGATACCCAGCCAGGGCATAACATTCAATGATCTAACCTACATCATTTTCAAAGGCTGTATAGTTCATATTTCTTTTTGTATTTTTATAGAACATTTTATATTCTATTTGTACCATGACTTACTTAGGCAAGACTGAGTCTTTGATTTCAGTATTCTCGACCCCTAGCTAGCACTTTGCCTATGCACTCAATAAATGCTGGCTCAAAGTATGAATGAAGCTAAGGACTGCGAACACAGACTCAGAGTTGGAGGGTCGGTCTGGAGTTCTAAAGTTCGGGAGGGGACACGGGGGCGGGCCGTGGCTGTCACATGACGAGGCGGAGCAAATCCCATGTGCTCGG
>NW_005364139.1:695616-719347 GCF_000412655.1 Myotis brandtii
GTGTGCCCCTGGGCCAGGCCCGGAACCCGGTGTCCCCAGGTGGGGGGTGGGGACACCACGGCCGAAGCTGCTAGCTCCGTTTATGATCCGGGAGCCTGGTGCCAGCGAGACCTGGAATTTCCGGTCTGGTTGGTCTTGGGCCCCGCGGAGCCAGGTTGATACCCCTCACCTCCCAACCCCAGGCCCTCGGATGCCCAGAACCTGTAGGCCGCACCGTGGACTTATTCTTAACCGAGCGGGTGAGTGAGGGTGCTGTTTGAGCAGGTCAGGGGGGTGGTTGGAGGTGATGCGGGTTGACAACGTGTTGGTGGGGGCATCAGCTGTCTCTTGCCTGCTCCTTCACCCCCTTGCGTCTCGGGGGGCTCCGTGTGGGACCTAGCCCTTGCCTCCCTCCTCCCCCACTCCATTTGCCTTCAGCTTGGGTCCCTTCCCCTTTCCGAGCTCCACTCTTTCCCAACAGGTGTTGGGGGGACCCTGATGTGGACCAAATGAAATGAACAAAGCTCCACAGCCCACAGGCCCCCCACCCGCCCCATCCCCTGGACTCCCACAGGTAATTAGGAAGGCATGAGCCAAGACTCGGGTGGGGGTGGGGGCGATCAGGCGGCCTGGTCAGGAACAGGTTCCAAACCCTCTGGATTTTCCCACCCCCATCTGTGTCAGGGCAAAGTGCAGTTTTCTGCTGCCAAATTGAGACAGGGCTCCTGGCTGTTCCCGGGGGCTGTCATGGAGAGGGGGTATGTGGACTGCTGAGGCTCTCGCCCCAGATCTGCCCCCCTTACTTCACCAGCTTGGGTTTCTGCCCCACCCGGGTTTCCCCTCTTGCTGAACTCTGGTCTCCCCCTTCAGCCAGCGTTTCCCCCGGGGCAGACAGCACCGGTGGTGTTCAGTACGCCACAAGCGACACAAATGAACACGCCTTCTCAGCCCCGTCAGGTGAGGGGCTGTGGGGATGGGAGTAGGGGGCCTGGGTGGGAGCTGTGGAAAGCTTAAGCCAGCTTGGGCCTGGATGGAAGCTATGGAGGGCCTGTACCTGCCCCAGTTTCCTGACAGTTGCTCTGTTCTTTCATGCGGCTCTGCACTTTGCACTGGTGATTACTTATGGCCCTTTGGGGAGTATGTAGTTGGTGGGGGTGACATTACTAGGGGTCCTGGTGCCATGAGAATTGGGGGCAGTACTTTGGGCCCTGCTGCCAACTCCTTTCCTATTTCCTCCTTTTACTGGGAGGCTGCCATTGCTCCATTCCCCTTCCCTTCTTTCTCTTTGGACTATGGCAAGATAAACACTCCAGCTGCTCCAGCTGCTTCTTGCCTTTCTGTGTTCCCTAAATTCTTCCTCACTAAGTGGGAGGATTCTTGTCCTACTTCCTCCCCCCCTCCCCCATCACCTTGGGGATAATGCTCTTCTTTCCTGTCCCCATGTGCTCTCAGGGAGGATTCAGGTCTCTGCAGGTAATACCCCTTTGCTAATTCTGGACCTCCTCCTGGTCTCACCCTTACCCTCTGTCCTAGTCCGGGGCTAGGCCTAGGGACTGGAGGCTTCAGGGTGGGAACTTATTTGCTGTCTAGGTTTTCAGTCTGCGACTGACGGATGCATGTTAGGGGCTAAATCTTGCACTGTATACCTGGCAACTGGGTGACCTTTGCATGTTAGTTAGTTCCTCAGTACTTCAGGGTGGAGCAGTGCATGCTGGGAGTATGTTGTCCTAAAAGGCTTTAGTTAGGCATAATGCATCTGGGTGTTAGGAAGCCTGTGCAGAAGGGTAGCCTGGTGGAGGTGACATGAGTATGCATGGCAGTGAGGGAGTAAATACACAGGGTGCGAAGTGTATACCTCAGTGTGGAGGGCATGTGTAGGTACAAGAGGCCACTTAACCATCATTTGGTGAAGTGGGTCTTGGAAGGATTGGACCCCATGCTCCATAGCCCTAGTACTTCTCTCCAGACTAGAGACACTGCAGAGTGGCCCTTCCTAATATCAACTGCCTTCCTCCCTCTTGACAGCACTTCTACCCTAGCCGGGCCCAGCCCCCGAGCAGTGCAGCTTCCCGAGTGCAGAGTGCAGCCCCCGCCCGCCCTGGCCCAGCTGCCCATGTCTACCCTGCTGGATCCCAAGTAATGATGATCCCTTCCCAGATCTCCTACTCAGCCTCCCAGGGGGCCTACTACATCCCTGGACAGGTGAGGCTGGAGGCTGGGCGCTGGAAGCCACAGAATCTTGTACTCCAACCCTCATCTCCCCAATCCTGACCCTCCAATCCCATCTCTTCTCCGTAGGGTAGGACTTCTTTCTGGTCACTGCCCAGAGTTGGCTTGTCCTATCTTTTTGTTTTAATGGCTTGTCCTATCTTGCCCTACATTCTCTTTGTAGTCTGATATGATACTCAGCTTCCTCAACTCCTTCTCTCCCCCTCCTCCTCTCCCTTCCCCCTCACCAGGGGCGTTCCACATATGTTGTTCCGACACAGCAGTATCCTGTGCAGCCTGGAGCCCCAAGTTTCTATCCGGGTGCAAGCCCTACAGAGTTTGGGACTTATGGTAAGCAGGGGAGGGGGAATCAGGTGAGAGTTGAGTACAAGGGACATCTAAACTCACTAATTCCTAATACCCTTTCTAGGCTTGTCTCTTGGTCTAAAAATGATAGGGTTAGTAGGTTGTAGGGATATGTGTGGGTGATGGGGAATTTTATCCTATTTCTGTGAGTTGGAGTCCTCCCCATCGCAAGGAATATTGGATCAGGCACCAGTTTGAGGGCCTGTAAGTAAACATTTCCTGTGATACTCATTCCATGGGTGCAGGGAGCCATGGATTTGGGAGGTTTTTGTGGCTGTTTTTCATTTATATTCTTGGAGAGGATTAGTCTGTTCTTTATGGCAGTGGTTTCCAGAGTTTTTTTGATCATCTATCAGGAAAAATTTTGATTAGGTACCTCTAATGTTACTGTTTTGTTTATACATTTGCATAATTTAAACAAATAATACTTAGGTTGCTTGTGAAAAACAAGTGGAGATTATGGATGAGATTAAAGAATGTATCCCACTTTGGAGACCATTGCTTTTAAGGAATTAATTTTTCCTCATCCTGGGCCTGGTTCATAATTTTACTTTTTATTGCCTTGCTCCTGAGCAAAGGGCTGGAGACTGGAACTGGACTCATGTTGAGTGGATAGGGTTGGCAAATCTTTTTCTCATTCCCAGCCAAAGACCTGATTCTGTTTCAGGTTAAGTAGTTGCTGCTCCCTCAGAGTATATGTGTACGTGGTGCCTGGGGTGGGGTACATACAGCATGTTACCAGGTGGAAGGAGGACAGACAGAATCCTGGTGGCTGGTGTATGATGGGGAACGAGTCCCTGCCTATAAGGGGTGTGTGTGCCAGTGTCAGGAATTCTTGTAAACGCAGCTCAGACTGGTTCCCCAGCTTTGATAGACACCTAATTCCCTTGGGGAGGAAGGTGGGGCAGGGCAAGGGGCCGGCTGTGGGTGATGAGAAGTTCTGGGGTTGGGAGGTACTCAAACAGGCATTTGTATATGGTTGTGCCCTGACGCTGCCACCATTCTTCCTTTCCGTGTGTCGTCTCCCCCCTCCCCCGCCAAGCTGGCACCTACTACCCAGCCCAGGGTGTGCAGCAGTTTCCCACTGGTGTGGCCCCCGCCCCGGTTTTGATGAACCAGCCACCCCAGATTGCTCCCAAGAGGGAGCGGAAAACGGTGAGTAGCAACAAGGGGCTCTCGGACATGTTGGAAAGGGAGAATCAAGGTCAGGCGCATTGTGGGTCAGGGAGCAGGAAGTTGAGGAAGGAGATCTTCAGTTGAAATGGGCAAAGAATGGGGATCTGTGAAGTGCTCATGTTTTTTTGTATGTTGCTAAGATTACTTTAGAAGAAGCTCATGGGAAGACTAAAGTGGCTGGTGGGGAAATTCCTGAGAGACCTGGGTTCTGGGGTCCATAAGATCTATGTTTGGTTTTAGGTTTCTGGTGGCTTGCTTTAGAAATGGTTCGTTTTCTGTGGCCCCACCCCCACCCCCTAGTCCTGGAAGCTCTTGAGGCCTCCGCCTCTGCTCAATCCTCAAGCCCTGGGCGTGGTGCCCAGAATAGGGTGCCAGGGCTGGGGAAGCCGCTGAGTCACCCTGGCTCCACCCACTGGATCTGGGCCCTGCCCCCAGAGATCAGGCCGGCTAGCCACAAGTGAGCCGAATGGGTCCTAGATGGGGGTTCTGGGCCCCAGGGTGTGCAGCCACTGCCTTGGGGACTATTGGGGCAGGGATGAGGGAGGGAGGGGCATTGTGATGTATAGGGCTGCTCTGTGAGGTCAAGGGTCTCAGGGGTGGGGACCAGGGCAGGGACTACAAGAGCAGCCGGATGGGTTGACAGTAGAACTCATAGGGTTTCCGGCACCCGCCCACCTGTTCCCAGTGGGAGGGTGGAGGGTTGGCCTGGAGTCTTAGGTGTGGGGCAGGGTGGAGAGGTGGGCTCCTCCTGCCTTCCACTGATCCTGTAGCTTTTTTTCCTTAGATCCGAATTCGAGATCCAAACCAAGGAGGGAAGGATATCACGGAGGAAATCATGTCTGGGGCCCGAACCGCCTCCACACCCACTCCTCCCCAGGTAATGTCTGCTAAGTAAGACCATGGCTGGGATGGCTATTCTGCCCTGGACTCCCAAGTCCGGTGGTCTTTTCCTTCAACTAAGGGATTGATTTCCCTGCTTCCTGGATTTCTAGGCAGAGCTAAAGTAGAAATGGCTCTAGTAAAGAGGGTTGTGGGACTCTTTAGGGCAAAGTTGGTAACATTTTGTGTCCTGCAGACGGGAGTCGGCCTGGAGCCTCAAGCTAATGGGGAGACTCCCCAGGTTGCTGTTGTTGTCCGGCCAGGTGTGTAAGCATGTGGAGCAGAGCTTTTATGGGGAAAAGGAGTGCGGCAGTTTAAAATGCCAAGGAGGTGTAGAAAATAAAATAAAATGACAAGGAGTTGGGGTGGTGGCTTGAACCAGGTGCCAGAGAAGAATGACTTAAGTTTCAGGTAGTGGATTTTGAGTGGGTTGGGTTTGGGGTGAAAAGAGAAAAGGCTTAGGTGGGAGAAGACTGGGGGAAGGGAGCATTAGGTTGGGAATGCCTTGGCTGGGAGGCGGAGGTGGAGGAACAACAGAGAAAGACTTGCCTTTAATTACTCATTCTTCTTCCTGTGGTGCAGATGACCGGTCACAGGGAGCAATCATTGGGGGCCGGCCGGGGCTGCCTGGCACAGAGCATAGCCCTTCAGAATCGCAGCCTTCATCACCTTCTCCGACCCCATCACCACCCCCAATCTTGGAACCAGGATCTGAGCCTAATCTTGCAGTCCTCTCTATTCCTGGGGACACTATGACAACGGGGATAATACAAATGTCTGTAGAAGAATCATCCCCCATGCCCCGTGAAACCGGGGAGCCATATTGTCTCTCTCCAGAACCCACTCCCCTCGCTGAACCCATACTGGAAGTAGAAGTGACACTTAGCAAACCAATTCCGGAATCTGAGTTCTCTTCCAGTCCTCTCCAGGTTTCCATCCCCCTGGCATCTCCCAAGGTGGAAATTCTTCCTGAGCCTAATGGCACGGTCCCATCTGAGGATCTAGAACCAGAGCTAGAGTCCTCAAACCCAGAACTTTCCCCTCTCCTTCCTCCCGCTTGTCCCTCTGAATCCCCCATGCCTATTGCTCCAACTGCCCAACCTGAGGAACTGCTCAATGGAGCCCCCTCACCACCAGCTGCGGACTTGAGCCCAGTCAGTGAGCCAAAGGAGCAGGCCAAGGAGGCTCCAGCACCAGTGGTTCCCCGCACCATCCTCTCTGCCACTCCAGCTATGGCTCCTCCCGTGACTTCCCCTGCTCCAGAGGAGGAAATGGAGGAGGAGGAGGAGGAGGAGGAGGAGGAGGAGGAAGAAGAAGAACCTGGAGAAGTTGAGAGTGAGAAGGGAGGAGAGGAACTGCTTCCCCCAGAGAGTACCCCTGTTCCAGCCCACCTGTCCCAGAATTTGGAGGCAGCAGCAGCCACCCAAGGTAAGATGTGGCTGGATGGTGGAGGTGGGTCAGGCCTGGAGGGTGTGGTTCTTTCTATTTATTGATCTCCCATTTGTGCTATTATGTCTGGGTCAGAAGCTCTGTGATGGAAACTAAGAACTAGATTAAGGAATTTTAAGAGGGTGTGATGGAAAGAGGAAATGTTACACAGTGACTGCTTTTTCCCTCTAGGGGTTAGGGGCACTTCTTAAGTTATTCCCATTCCTTCTCTCCTCCCCCTCCCCCCCCCCCAAATATAGTGGCAGTATCTGTGCCAAAGAGGAGACGGAAAATTAAGGAGCTCAATAAGAAGGAAGCTGTAGGAGACCTTCTGGATGCCTTCAAGGAGGTAAGGAAGCAGATAGTAGCAGAGGGCAGAGTTTGGGTATGGAACAGTGGCTGAACTGCAACCAAACGGAATGTCCCCATGGTTCCAGGCAAACCCAGGAGTACCGGAGGTGGAAAATCAGCCTTCTGTAGGCAACAACCCCTGTCCAGAGCCTGAGAGCAGCAGTGTGCCCACACGACCTGAGGAACCAGATGAGACCTGGGACTCAAAGGAAGACAAAATCCACAATGCTGAGAATATCCAACCTGGGGAACAGAAGTATGAATATAAGTCAGGTATGCTGAAGGAAGGGTTGAGAGGGCCGAGTACTCTTATCAGGACCCCAGGAGACAGTATGGTTGGTTCATGTGTCTTCCTTACAGATCAGTGGAAGCCTCTAAACCTTGAGGAGAAAAAGCGTTATGACCGTGAGTTCCTGCTTGGCTTTCAGTTCATCTTTGCCAGTATGCAGAAGCCGGAGGGACTGCCTCATATCAGTGATGTGGTATTGGACAAGGTTGGTGGGCTTGAGGGGAAGCTAAGTTTGTACTGACTGGCTGGATGGATGGGGAGGAGCCCGAGGTCCTGAAAGAGCAGTCAGTGGCCCTAGCCTGTTTCTGATACCTTCTCTGTTCTTTTCACAGGCCAATAAAACACCACTGCGGCCACTGGATCCTGCTAGACTTCAAGGCATAAATTGTGGCCCAGACTTTACTCCATCCTTTGCCAACCTTGGCCGACCAACCCTCAGCACCCGTGGGCCCCCAAGGGGTGGGCCAGGTGGGGAGCTGCCCCGAGGGCCGGTGAGTGGGACTAGCTAGATGGGCAGTTGGGCAAGGGGAGTGGGGATGTGTGGCTTTCTGTATCTCATTGGGGAATGAGAAGTTTGCCCTGAAGATGTGTGGTACTGGTGTCAGGTTGTGCTGACTACTGTATCTTCTCTTGTCCTCATCCCTTGCTTAGCAGGCTGGTCTGGGACCCCGGCGCTCTCAGCAGGGCCCCCGAAAGGAGCCACGCAAGATCATTGCTACAGTATTAATGACCGAAGATATAAAACTGAACAAAGCAGAGAAGGCCTGGAAACCCAGCAGCAAGCGGACAGCAGCTGATAAGGACCGAGGGGAAGAGGATGCTGATGGCAGCAAAACCCAGGTACTGGCAAGTCCTTTGTTTGGTCTCTATTCTTTCTCTTCAGGGTTTGCTGAGCCAACTTTGCTTATTTTGCTTCTGTCCATCCTATCCCTAGCCTCTTCCATTCTCATACCCTTTTCCATCCCTCCCAGTGGCCTCTGTCTGAGGACCTCACTGGATCCTATTCCCTCTCCCACCAGGACCTGTTCCGCAGGGTGCGCGCCATTCTGAATAAGCTGACACCCCAGATGTTCCAGCAGTTGATGAAGCAAGTGACGCAGCTGGCCATCGACACTGAGGAACGCCTGAAAGGGGTCATTGACCTCATCTTTGAGAAGGCCATTTCAGAGCCCAACTTCTCTGTGGCCTATGCCAACATGTGCCGCTGCCTCATGGCGGTTAGTTTCCACTATTTTCTAAATCATGTGGTCTGGCCTCCCACTTCTTGAGTCCAGCTTCTTGGTTCTCCTCCAGTCTGTGCTGTTGATGGCAGCCAAGAGGAGGCAGAGCCGGAGCTAAAGGTCTTCCTGGCTTTTAGGTAAAGTCTGAGGGTCTTCCCTGCCCTGGACTAATCTGAATGTGACAATCTCTTTGACATACAGCTGAAAGTGCCCACTACAGAAAAGCCAACAGTGACTGTAAACTTTCGAAAACTGTTGTTGAATCGATGTCAGAAGGAGTTTGAAAAAGACAAAGATGATGATGAAGTTTTTGAGAAGAAGCAAAAAGAGATGGATGAAGCTGCTACGGTGAGAGAAAACCAACCAATTCCACTGCTTATTCAGAAGCTACTTAGCTATAGAATTGGGGGTGGGGGTAGTATTATGGGGGTTTCTCTGCCTGAGGACATGAGTGCTTGTTGCTGGGTATAGAAATCCAGATGGTGGAGGAGAGGGTTTTAGCCTTGTGGCTGGGTATCTTTTTGATGTGTTCCCTGTCTCATGACTGCCAGGCAGAGGAACGGGGACGTCTGAAGGAAGAGCTGGAAGAGGCTCGAGATATAGCCCGGCGGCGCTCTTTAGGGAATATCAAGTTTATTGGGGAGTTGTTCAAGCTGAAGATGTTAACAGAGGCAATAATGCACGACTGTGTAGTTAAACTACTTAAGAACCACGACGAAGAGTCCCTTGAATGCCTTTGCCGTCTGCTCACTACCATTGGCAAAGACCTAGACTTTGAAAAAGCCAAGGTAGGGGTCCTGGGATGTAGAAGGGGACAAGCTGAAGTACGTGGGGCCTACTGTCCACTGATAAACTCCCTGTTGGGCTGTAATGTCTGGGCCACTGAATCTCAGTGATGGAGATAAGGGCCTGTAGCCGGAAGTTCCTGGCCTGATCTCTTTGCTGCTTCTCCCTAGCCCCGAATGGATCAGTATTTCAACCAGATGGAGAAAATAATTAAGGAAAAGAAGACTTCATCCCGAATCCGCTTCATGCTGCAAGACGTGCTGGATCTGCGACGGGTGTGTGTCCCCGCCTTCCCACTACTAATCTGCTGCCTCTGACCCCATAGCCCCCAGTTGCTGCCTGCTTTGTCTGGCCTCTCTGATGTAATTATCTTGTGGGTGGCTTCATGTCCCCACAGAGCAATTGGGTGCCACGCCGAGGGGATCAGGGTCCCAAGACCATTGACCAGATCCATAAGGAGGCGGAGTTGGAGGAGCATCGGGAGCACATAAAAGTGCAGCAGCTAATGGCCAAGGGCAGCGACAAGCGTCGGGGTGGCCCTCCAGGCCCACCTATCAGTGAGTTTGAGGCTACAATTGAGGAGGGGCAATGTGAGGGGTTGTGCTTTCCACTGATGACTTCTTGTTAGTGCCACGTGTCTGGGCCACTGATACCCCATGATGGAACTGAGGATCTGAGGAAGCGAGGCTGGGGTCAGCTCAAGTGGACAGGGCTGTTTACTCACTATTTCAGTACGCTCTCCTTTTTGTTCCAGGCCGTGGCCTTCCACTTGTAGATGATGGTGGTGGCTGGAACACAGTCCCCATCAGTAAGGGCAGCCGCCCTATTGACACCTCACGACTCACCAAGATCACGAAGGTAGGGGTGTGTATGTTGGAGGGGGTGATGTTTGTAATAGGAGGGTAATGAGGGATCAAAGTAGGCATTAAACACAATTTGGGTCTCCGTCCCCTCATTCTCTGAGGTTGGGAAAGTGACAGCTGAAATTTTCCTCTTAGACTAACTGGTTAGATTACTAGAGACAGGACTGCCAACCCTAGGACATGTGATCACATTGGTCTGGGCCACTCTGTGGTCAACACACTGACATGCATACCAAATTAGGTAGGTCCATTCCCTGTTCTGTGCATCCTCCAGGCTAAAATGGTTTTTACTGGTCGAAAAAAAGTGAATGTTGTTATGTGATGTGAAATTATGTAAAATTTACATTTCATTGTTCATAGTTTTATTGGAACTCAACCATGTTCATTCCCTTTATTCTCTGGGACTGCTCTTGTGTGACAGCGGCAGTGTTGAGTAGTTAGAATAGAGACTGTGTGGCTGCAGAGCCTGAAATATTTACTATTTGGCCCTTTACAGGAGAAGCTTGCCTGGCCCCTGGTCTGGGCTGTTGATGGCTGTGTGGCTGGGGGCTTTGGCCAGGTCAGACCTATGACTCTTCACCCCCTTTCCTTCCTCAGCCTGGCTCCATCGATTCTAACAACCAGCTCTTTGCACCTGGAGGGCGATTGAGCTGGGGCAAGGGCAGCAGTGGAGGCTCAGGAGCCAAGCCCTCTGACGCAGGTAGGGAGGCCAATGTAAAGAACTGGGTGATTAGTAATGAGCTCTCTTGAGGGTAGAGCATTGTCTGGATGGGAGGCTTGTCTCCTTGCCTGTCTGTGGGGCTTTCAGTACAGTGTGGTTAGGTAATGCAGGAGCCGTGGACTACTTGGTGGGACTAGGGACTGAAATGCTTTAGTGTTGGGGCTAGGACCAAGAGTCCTAAACTGGCAAGTAGGTGATAGGATGTAAGAAAATATATCTTAATCTTCATTTACTGCCTCTCCAGCATCAGAAGCTGCTCGATCAGCTACTAGTACCTTGAATCGCTTCTCAGCCCTTCAACAGGCAGCACCTACTGAAAGCACAGAAAACAGACGTGTGGCCCAGAGGTGAGGCTTCCTAGGTCTCTGTTTTTCACGCACATGGAGGATACCATGATTGGGTTTGGGTTGTTGCCATAGGAATCCTCACACAACTGTAATGCTGAGAGGCCCTGGCTGAGCATGGGACATATTTCTGATGCCAGGAACAAGGCCTGATGGTTGCTCAGCATGTTGGGTAAAGGAGCAAACTCCTGGGCAGTACAGGTGAGACACCATGTGCTTGTCTTTCTTCCAGGAGTAGCTTGAGCCGGGAACGAGGTGAGAAAGCTGGGGACCGGGGAGACCGCTTAGAGCGGAGTGAGCGGGGAGGTGATCGCGGGGACCGGCTAGATCGCTCTCGGACACCTGGCACCAAGCGGAGCTTCAGCAAGGAAGTGGAGGAACGGAGTAGAGAGCGGCCTTCCCAGCCTGACGGGCTGCGCAAGGCAGCTAGCCTCTCGGAGGAACGGGACCGTGGACGGGATGCTGGTAAGGGGTTGAGAGAGGAAGGGAAGGGAATGGTGTGGGCTGGTTAGGGACTAGTCAGTCCCTAGACAGTCTTCAGAGCTGCAGTTTGCTGGAAAGACTGGAACTGAAGAGTCTCTGATCTGTTTTGTACCCCTCAGGGAAGCGAGACGCCACCTTGCCTCCTGTGAGTCCCCCTAAGGCTGCACTATCAGAAGAGGAGCTGGAGAAGAAATCCAAGGCCATCATTGAGGAATACCTCCATCTCAATGACATGAAGGTTGGTAGTGGAAGGGGTCTGAGTGATGGTAGAGTGGGCAGAGACTGTGCTGCCTGGTATACATTGTAGAGTCTAGACCAGATTCTGACTGCTCTCTTTCTCCTGTACCCTGTGCCCCCTGCAGGAGGCAGTGCAGTGTGTGCAGGAGCTGGCCTCACCCTCCCTGCTTTTCATCTTTGTGCGGCATGGCATCGAGTCCACACTGGAGCGCAGTGCCATTGCACGTGAACATATGGGACGGCTACTGCACCAGCTGCTCTGTGCTGGGCACCTCTCCACTGCTCAGTACTATCAAGGGTATGAGCGACTTCTGTGACCCTCCCACTTTTACAAAACCACAAATTCCCTTCCTTTGTAGGACCTGTGGAACCTTGGGGAAGAATGTAGGTTCCTCAACCATCCTGGTCAACATCATTTTAGTCAGGGGTAGGGGGTTGAGCCATCTAAGAACAAGAAGGTGTCCTTAGCTTGAGATAATTGCCCCACGTTTAGGAAATATTCCTGATGGGCTCCATGTTCAATTCTTTAGTCATGCCTTGTTACCCCAAAAGGAGGGTAGGCACCTGGCTCCTCTTTCCTAGAATGCCCTAATTTTGAATTCCCTTTGCAGGCTGTTTGAAACCCTAGAATTGGCTGAAGACATGGAAATTGACATCCCCCACGTGTGGCTCTACCTAGCAGAACTGGTAACGCCAATTCTGCAGGATGGTGGAGTACCCATGGGGGAGCTGTTCAGGTGAGCTCCCTTAGCTGGAATTCGGGAGAGGTAGAAAGGGAGGGGGGGTGAGGACGGAGGGGTGTTTGGCTAAGATGCCCATGTTTAGGGAGGGTTGGGGTAGTATGTTGAGGGCTTAACAAAAACAACTGAATTTTCTTATAGGGAGATTACAAAACCTCTGAGGCCCCTGGGCAAAGCTGCTTCTCTGTTGCTGGAGATCCTGGGGCTCCTATGCAAAAGCATGGGTCCCAAAAAGGTTGGGGACACTATGGCGAGAAGCTGGACTCACCTGGAAAGAATTCCTACCGGAAGGCCAGGATGTTGCTGCATTTGTTGCTGAACAGAAGGTGGAGTATACCCTGGGAGAGGAGTCAGAAGCCCCTGGCCAGAGGTTGCTGTCCTCTGAGGAGCTGAGCAGGCAGCTGGAGAAGCTACTCAAGGAGGACAGTAGTAACCAGCAGGTGTTTGACTGGATAGAGGCCAACCTGACTGAGCAGCAGGTAGCATCCAACACATTAGTTCAAGCCCTCATGAAAACTGTCTGCTATTCCACAATTATCTTTGAGACTACCCTCCGAGTGGGTGTTGCAGTGCTTAAAGCATGAGTGAAACTGCTACAGAAGTACCTATGTGATTAGCAGAAGGAGCTGCAGGCACTCTGTGCCCTCCAGGCATAACAAAAACAACTGAATTTTCTTATAGGGAGATTACAAAACCTCTGAGGCCCCTGGGCAAAGCTGCTTCTCTGTTGCTGGAGATCCTGGGGCTCCTATGCAAAAGCATGGTGAGTGAGAGCCTTTCAGGGATGATGTGTTCAGGATTTTTCCCACTGTGCTTTTTGGGCTATTTGGGGTGACACTGAAGCCTCTCCTGGTCTTTTGGTGGGATAGGGTTAATGGGGATGGATGGTAATGCTGTGTTAGTATCTGAGAGAGGCTGGTACTCCCTCAGACCAGTTCCTCTTAGAGTTCTGGTCAAGGCTAGAGAATGGGAATCTTAAGACCCTAGACCAGTGGTTCTCAACCTGTGGGTCGCGACCCCTTTGGTGGTCGAACGACCCTTTCACAGGGGTCGCCTAAGACCATCCTACATATCAGATAGTTACATTACGATTCATAACAGCAAAATTACAGTTATGAAGTAGCAACGAAAATAATTTTATGGTTGGGGGTCACAATATGAGGAACTGTTTTATTTTTATTTATTATTTTTTAAAATATATTTTATTGATTTTTTTTACAGAGAGGAAGGGAGAGGGATAGAGAGAAACATAGATGAGAGAGAGAGAAACATCAATCAGCTGCCTCCTGCACACCCCCTACTGGGGATGTTGCCCGCAACCAAGGTACATGCCCTTGACCGGAACCAGAATCGAACCTGGGACCTTTCAGTCCGAAGGCCGATGCTCTATCCACTGAGCCAAACCGGTTAGGGCAGGAACTGTTTTAAAGGGCCAGAAGGTTGAGAACCACTGCCCTAGACCCTTGTTTGATTGTTTCATTCATTCTTTTATTTATTCATTTATTATTTTTTTAATAAATATTGTTGAAAGTATTACATAGGTCCTTTTTCCTCCCCATTGCCCTCCCCCCCCTTCATTCATTTTTTTAAACTAGTGTTTAAAGAAACAAAAACATTTACTACATAGTAGGCATTGATAATACAGCAGTGAATAAGACAAGTTGAAAGAGGAAAAATGACTTAACAAAAACAACAGTGTGAAGTAAAGCATGAAATAAAGTGGTTGAAATTGAGTGTTTTAAGCACTGTGAAGTTGCAAAGGAGTGTCTGATAATGTTCATGATGGTATGCTTTCCTGGAAAGGTGCTGAAGCTGCCTAGTGTGAAAGTTAATTGTTGACTAGCAGGTAGAAAGGTGGGAAGATAGGAAAGGCAAGCTGGGTGTGGGGTTTAGTGGTAGTGGAAAGTTGGAAAGTGCAGTTTCAGAAGAGTTTAGCTACCTGGAACCTGGAGGAATGAGACTTAGAATGGAAAGGAATTGTTCTTTCAGCATACATAATTATGTACCAGGATAATTTATGTTTAAAAAAAGAAAAAGCATGTTGAACTACTGTATTTTCATTGAATCTAAGGTGCCCATAGATTATAGGATGTATTTATACTCTGCTAAGGAAAAGAAAAGACATGGTCATATTTTTAAAATGTAATATACTTCCCTAGCTGGTTTGGCTCAGTGGATAGAGCCTGTGGACTGACGAGTCCTAGGTTTGATTCCGGCCAAGGGCACATTTTTGGGTTGTGGGCTGGATCCCCCAGTGCAGGAGGCAGCTGACCAATGATTTTCATCATCGATTTTTCTATCTATCTCTCCCTCTCTCTTCCTCTCTGAAATCAATAAAGATCTTTAAAAAAAAAAAATAACCATAAGAAATTGTAATAACTGAGACAACTCCATTTCAGTGGTGTTAAAATCCATGAACTATAATAATCCTGTTAAGGGTTGATGACATCATTTTGAATACCTGTGCTTATGAAAGCGATCGTTTTCAGAATCTCTTGCCTTTTACAGGATATGGGCTCTCAGACTTGCTGTTTGTGTGAGGATTCTGATTTGCGTTGGGGGTGGGTGGGTGTATATGCTTCTAAAATTTTCTGGACTTGGGAACCAATAAATGTACTTGTTAGTTGTCCTTTCCCATCAGCATTTGTTACTTGGAGTAATGAAAAATGAAACTTTTAGAAAAAAAAAATGTAGGAGTGTGGAATAGGATGAGATATTTATTTGGATTTGGTTGTTTACCTTTTGTGATCCAATAATTCTTTGATAATCCTGTGAAAGGCAATTGACATCTTTCCTGGAGGCTCTTAGGCCATTCACCCCCAAACCTGCAGTCTCAATAGTGGATGAGTTCCTTGTGTCTACAACTGATGTCTATGTCTGGTACTAGACCAGGGGTGGGCAAACTTTTTGACTCGAGGGCCACAATGGGTTCTTAAACTGGACCAGAGGGCCGGAACAAAAGCATGGATGAGTGTTTGTGTGAACTAATATAAATTCAAAGTAAACATCATTACATAAAAGGGTACGGTCTTTTTTTTTTTTTAGTTTTATTCATTTCAAACGGGCCGTAGTTTGCCCACGGTTGTACTAGACTGTAAACTTGGAGGTCCTGTGCCTATTTTGTACCTCTATAGCAGTGGTTCCCAACCTTTTTTATGGTCATGCCCCACCTAAGCATCTCTCAAATCCTGATGTACCCTCCCCCCAACCTCAACATATAATTCTTCTTATTTAAAAAGTAAACTCCTATTCATGTGGAGGAAGCCTAAAAGGCCATTAACTTTGTCTAATCAAACTTCTAAAGAAAACGGCATCCATGAAAGAGAAAAATAAAAAAACAAAAGGACGGTTGAAGTACTGAGGAAGAAATCACTAAGAAATTGTTTTAAAAAAATAATATGAAGTGATACGAAAAAATAGCAAATGAAGTTTCAAAACATAATAGAAGACTGAAATGCATAAATATGTCACAATATACTTTATATGAGGCTCCTAGAACCATAAGAAATGCAAAAAATTCACTGTTAATAACTCATTCTTGAATTGCAACCCCCCCCCCCCCGTGGGGCATTTGCCTCACATTGGGAACTACTGGTCTATAACATCCTGAGCCTCTAGCTGGCACCTAGTGGCCTTTCAGTAAATATTTGATATATGCCATATGTGGTGCTGTTAGATTCTTGGAGAGAGAAAGGGATGCTGAGTTGGTCTTGTGTTTTTCAGGGTCCCAAAAAGGTGGGGGCACTATGGCGAGAAGCTGGACTCAGCTGGAAAGAATTCCTACCAGAAGGCCAGGATGTTGCTGCGTTTGTTGCTGAACAGGTTTGTGGCTGGAGCTCCATTTGGGGCTGGCCAGTCTTCCATCATCTCACTGACGTGGTACACTTACCTCTTGCCTATGTGCTCTTTTGCTTGCAGAAGGTGGAGTATACCCTGGGAGAGGAGTCAGAAGCCCCTGGCCAGAGGTTGCTCTCCTCTGAGGAGCTGAGCAGGCAGCTGGAGAAGCTGCTCAAGGAGGACAGCAGTAACCAGCAGGTGTTTGACTGGATAGAGGTACGTTTCTCTTGATATCAGGAGAGCAGGATAAAGGAGAAGTTGTTCTGGTGTGATGATGGGGGCAAAATTCAGAATTTATGGGTCATATGTTTTTCTTTTTCCTGCATAGGCCAACCTGACTGAGGAGCAGGTAGCATCCAACACATTAGTTCGAGCCCTCATGAAAACTGTCTGCTATTCCGCAATTATCTGTAAGAGGAGCCAGGGAGATGGTGGGGCAAGGGTGGGCCCAACAGACAAATGGAGGGAGGGAGGTTTTGGTCTTTGCCTCCTGGTTTTGAACCAGAATGAGGGTGCATTATCCCACTTATCCCTGTCTTTCTTCCCGTAGTTGAGACTACCCTCCGAGTGGATGTTGCAGTGCTGAAAGCACGAGCGAAACTGCTACAGAAATACCTATGTGATGAGCAGAAGGAGCTGCAGGCACTCTATGCCCTCCAGGCCCTTGTAGTGACCCTAGAACAGCCCCCCAGTAAGAGCCAGGCTGGAGGGTTGGGGGTGGGGTGGAAGAACCGCCAGAAAGCGGGGACAGTCATGGAAAGGTGGGTGGTCATTGGAGAGCAAAATGCTCTGATGGTTGATTCCTTCCCTCTACAGTGTTTGTTTCCTTGTCTACAAATGGGAGGAGTTAGACTCAGCCTTGAAGGTGTGACCACCTGTTTTGTGCTTAGCCAACTATTAGATGTCAGGAATGCAGAGCTGATAAATGTTTTTTCCCTCTGCCAGGCACAGGGCTGAGATGCTTTTCTTGCCTCATTAATCTCACAACTATTCTTTAGAATAGATGGTGTTGTCCTCTTCCATTTTGGGAGACTGAGGGTCAGGTTAACATTCCTGAGGTTATGCATTCTGCAAATAGGTAGGTGTTGGGGCCCTGGGATGTTAGTAATAAATCAAGCACAGTTCCCATGCTGACCTGGAGTGAGGAGTGTTGGAAGATGGATCCTTAGTACACTTAGTCTAAGGCAAGCATGTCAAAATCTTGGTTCAGCTGGCTGAGATTTTGACATGCTTGGTCTAAGGCAGATGAGGCCCAGAAATCAGGATTTTAAAAAGATTCCCAGGTGATTCTAATGTGCAGCCAAGGTTGAGAACCACTGGTCTAAGGGATAATGAGTGGGAATTGACAAATGGGAGCTAAATAACAAGTAGGAGGGGGAGACTTGGAAAAAGGAACTGTGTAGAAGGCCATGAAGTAGGAAGAACTGGACAGAGGTAAAAGAACTTGAAGGAAGACCATTGTGGGAGAGCACAGAAACCAGTCATGTGAGGTAAAATGGGGTCGAGAGATGGACATGGGCTGGATCATGCAGGGCTATGTAAGCCAGGGGTTGAGTTTTGGGCTTTAGCCAAAGGACAAGAAGAGGCCTTTGTGGGGCTTAAGCAAAATTAAATAATTCTAATTCAGTCTTTAGATCTGGCTATTAGGGGAAGAGTATGGTTTGGAATAGGGGTGAGTGTGAATGCAGTAGGTTCAGCTAATCCAGGATGTGTTGGTAGTGGCTCAGTCTGGCTGTGGAGATGGGAGAGGTGTGGGCAGATTCAAGACATACACTGACCTGGGAGAGGGCGATGAGAGTCATGCCTCCCAGGAAGGTTTTTAGTGTTTAGTAGGTGAGGTGATAGTGTGGTACCATCCATTGAGTGGTAGGAAACACTGGATCAAGTTGAGTTTGTGGTCTGTGGGTGGGGGTGATCAGAGATGTTGGTAGACAGCTGGATATCTGAATTCATTTGGAGAGGAAGAGATCAGGGATAGAGGTCTACCTGTGAATTTTTAGCACAGGGCAACAACACATGCAAGTCACAAGTAGAAAAACAACAAAAAGATACGGGATTGCCTGAGGGAGAGTGATGAGGGCCTGAGATAGTACCTTCAGGTGAAGGATCAACAGATAGGGATCAAGCAGGACAGGACCCTATAAATGAAGGACAATAATTTTAGGAGAGGGAAGTGGTCAGTAATGCTAGATGCTGCTTAAGAACTCCATGAGGTGACCTGAAAATTAAGGGCTTCTGCAGCATAAAAACATGGAGGCCATCCTGGCAGAATCATTATTTGGTGGAGTAGAGTGCAGGATCTTAATTGAAAAGGACTGAGTAGTATTTGACTAACAAAAGAAAACAGCAAATGTAAACAAAAATCTTTGAAATCAATCTCTGTCAAAATACGAAAATATTTTGTTTGGTTATGACATAGTGGTTGTAAAGGAGGCCTTTTGTGTTGAGATCAGAGAAACTTAGGCTTGAAAATACAGGGCAGATTATGTGTATAGGGTCCCCAGGGTGGGTGTGCAAAGGATTTAGAGCACAGGTTTGGGACAAATGATATACTGCTGCCATTGCTGTGGGATGGGGAGGGGAGGCTGCCCACAGGCAAGCAGTTGTAGATTTGAGGGTGTGCATGCCCCTAAGAGCATCCTGGATTGCAGCTTCTTAGGCAGCTCAGTCAGAGTTTCACAAATGAACTGGGCTCTACATTCTATGGTTTATTCATTGCTCTCTCTTTAAAAAAAAATATATTGATTCTTTAGAGAGAGAGAGAGAGGAAAACATCAATTTGTTCTGCTTATTTATGGATTCATTGATTCTTTTATGTGCTCTGACTGGGGATCGAACCCTCAAGCTTGGTGTATCAGGCCGCCATTAACCAACTGAGCTACCTGGTCAGGGCTATATTAATTTCTTTTATATTTATGTATATATGTTTTTATTGATTTCAGAGAGGAAGGGAGAGGGAGAGGGAGAGAGAGAGAGAACCATTGATGATGAGAGAGAATCATCGATGATGAGAGAGAATCATTGATTGGCTGCCTCCTGCATGTCCCCTACTGGGGATTGAGACTGCAACCCGGGCATGTGCCCTTGACTGGAATTGAACCCGGAACCCTTCAGTCTGCAGACCAACACTATCCACTGAGCCAAACCGGCCAGGGCTTAATTTCTTTTTCCGGAAGAAATATATTCACTACTTTTAGGAATATAAAGTTTGCTTTGGAAATGCCGGTAGTGCAGTGTGGGAAGGAAGTAGGTTGTGTTCAGGGTTGTAGGACAAGTGCTTAGGAAGGCTAGGGGTGAGGGAGAAAGAGGGTCAGAACGCAGGGGTGCTTGAGTTGAGCCTAAAGGAATTCACTAGGAAGGTGACAAGAGAAAGGATGTTCCTGGCAAAAGATGTAGCACATAGAAAAATGTCAAGGCCAGAGAGGGTGTGTTATGTTCAGAAGGTGGAAAGGAATCAGGTTTGTCAGGATCTGTAATGGGGGCCAGTAGATGTTTAGGTTATACCCTTGAATTGTGAGTGATACATCTGGGATTGTGATTCCAAATTCAGGAGTACCAATTTTACATAGTTTTCCCCGTTAATTATATTATTAAAGTGAAGAAATTTGAAGCTGCCGAGGTGAGTGAAGCTAGGCAGGTTTGTAAGGTTTGGCTAAGTGACTCATTCCTGCGCACCAGTCTCTCTAGATCATGAGGTTAGCGTCCCGTCAAAGACCTAGTCACTCTGAGATGGTCAAAGATAGATGTCTGGACAGTGGGTCAAGGGCCATGTTTTAACAGTGGAGCTTGGGAGGGATTCCTGTGGGTGGGATGGGGTGGCTGTGGGCAGCACACCTCTTACACCTGTCCTACCTTGCAGACCTGCTTGGGATGTTCTTTGATGCGTTGTACGATGAGGATGTGCTGAAGGAAGACGCCTTCTACAGCTGGGAGAGTAGCAAGGACCCCGCTGAGCAGCAGGGCAAGGGCGTGGCCCTTAAATCTGTCACAGGCTTCTTCAAGTGGCTTCGTGAGGGGGAGGAGGAATCCGACCACAACTGAGGGCTGGTGGGGTCGGGGACTTGGAACCCCATGGACACTCGGATGGCCCAGCCAGCCGCCCGGACTGCAGGGGGGTCAGCAGCAGCGGCGGTGGCAGTGGGTGCCTGTAGTGCGATGTGTCTGAGCTAATAAAGTGGCTGAAGAGGCAGGATGGCGTGGGGCTGCCTGGGGCCCCCCTCCAGGATGCTGCCAGGTGTCCCTCTCCTCCCCCTGGGACACAGAGATATATTATATATAAAGTCTTGAAATTTGGTGTGTCTTGGGGGGGCACCACTGCTTGCCCCTGGGGTCCATTTTTTATTTCCTGAAAATCACTCTTGTGACTGCCTTTCTCACTGCTGGTGGCATATGCCCCAGCCCCTGCACCACCCCTGCTGCTGCCTGGGCAGGGGGAAGGGGGGGCACGGTGCCTGTAATTATTAAACATGAATTCAATTAAGCTCACTGCCTCTGCTTTATGGCCTTCTCCCTCGGAGAAGGGGTATGGATCGGCGGGCAGCCTCCTTTCCAGAGCTGGCACTATAGCAGCTTCCTAGAACTTGGCACCCCTCTTACCTCTTCCCCTGTCCATGATTGTGGAAGCTGGGAGTCACTTTCTTGGAGGGTGGCCCTTGAAGTGGATGTGGTTGGGTGCCCTGTTGGTTAGGAGGGGAGAGGGAGACAATAGCTGTGGGGTATTTAGTAGAATACACTTGGCTGGTTTCACTTTCCTAGCACAATGTGACCCAAACCCTTCTTGCGTGGAGGTGGTCATGAGTTTCAGGCTGGTTATAACCGGCGAGTCCTTTCTGGTTTCAAGGGCTCATCTATAAAACGAGGGAGTTGGATGCAGTGAGGTCCTATGGCCCCATACAGTGCTACGGGCAGCCTGGCCCCGTCAATCCCGCCAAGACACGTCGACTCCCCTACCCTACCCCGCTCCACCCGCCTTAAGGGTCACTCCGTGGTTGGGCCTGGGAGCAGAGGACAAGCTTCTCCAGACGCCGGCCCTGCGTGGCCCTGACGCCGGCACGGCCCCGCCCACCCGCTCACTTTAGGTGGTGACGTGAACGGTCACGCCCCCCGCGTTGACGTCACCGGGCCGGTTCCCTCTCCCGGGAGCGGTGGCGGATGCGCGGTTCCCACCCCCCCCCCCTGACGGGTTTCCCCCTCCCTGGTGGCGGCCGCGGCCCGACCCTCTGCAAGCCGATGGCCCGGGTCCCGAGCGCGGGCTAGCGTGCCTGGGTTCCCGGCCATGGGCTGTATCGGCTCTCGGAGCCCGGCGGGTCAGGGGAAGAGGCCGGGCACTGGTCGGGGAGACCGGTCGCGGTGCGCGGGTGGGTCGGGGCCTTGAGGAAGGGGCCGGCGTCGGGAGAGGGAGGAGCCTGCGCCAGGGAGGCGGGCCAGGCTAGAGGAGGGAGTGGAGCAGGCCTGAGCGGGGAGAGGGCTGAATCAACTTGGGTTCGGTCCCAGGGCCTGCCTGCTTCTGGGCTCTGCAGGGTGGACTCGTGTCTTTCCGCCTGGATTCCCACCGCTGAGGGTGGCAGGAGGCGCATGGCCTGGGGAGGGGTTAGTCAATCCTCACCAGCCCATGGCGACTGTCCTTGTCCACCCACATATACTCATCACCATCACCACCTAATTCCTACATCTCTCTTGCTGTCCTGGGAATGGCCCTATCCTGAGAACCTGCCTCTCCTGTTTGTGTCCCAACCTCCTTAAGCCTGCAAACGCTGGCCAAGTACCCTACCAGGGAATTTTTAATTAAACCTTACTCCCCACTTCAGAGTCAGATGGTTGATGAACGGGACTGAGACCCAACTTGGGGCACCTGTGTGCACCTGATCACCTCTCACCTCTTACAACTCTTTTAGTTCCCTTCCCCTACTCGCACCAATAACAATAACAACAAATCACCCTACCCTGAGGAGGGAAACAGGAGCCTAAAGGGAGGCCATCAGGTCTTCCTTCCCACAACTGCTGACCCTTGCCTTGGTTCCCCTGGATGGTGCATGCTGGGGCCTGGTCTTAGTCCTGTGCATCTGAGGTTGGCCACTCTACTTCAGTGTCATGGATTTCGCCAAGCCTAAGGCCAGGTAGGAACTTAAGATGTTGAGGGCTAGGTTTCTGATGGGTCCTGGGTTTCAGCGTAGGTGGGTCAGTCACACAGGCCTTTGTGTGGTTGGTACTTGAGGTCCTGTGGAACTAAGACTCAGATTTGTACTTTCCTTGGGTTCCCATGAGGAATTCTGGGATTTGTAGTGCCACATTAGCCTCAGCGTTTGAAGCTGAGAAGCATAAGGCTGCTCTCATCTCTCTGGCCCTGTAACGGCTTGGAGCTCAGGAAGTCATTCCCTCCTGTAGTCAGGGGAGAGTTTGGCTGACCTCAGGATTAGGTACCAGCTGGGGCCAGGGATGGCCTGTAACCTTGTGTCTGTCTTCTGGTTGGTAGCATTTCTGGGAACCACCAGCTGGATGAGGTCCAGGGACAGAGACGGCTGCTCCAGCTAAAGGTCAGTTGTGATATACATTGCCTGTTGGCACTGCCTAGGGGAAGGGCCTCAGCTAGCTGAGCTCCACAGAGCTTGGCTGGGCCCCTGGCACTCCCACCTCCTCAAAGCCATGAGACAGGAACACTTTCCTTATGTGACTAGGAACAGGTTCCAAGTGGGGAGGAGAACGGCTCCACATCCGGAACCAAAATAGGAATAGAACTGGGAGCTGAGCCTGGAGCAGTTCTGGGCTTTCGGTTCTCTGCATCAGTACAGCCAGCATGCCCATGATTTCTGTGCTGGGCAAAATGTTTCTTTGGCAGCGTGAAGGGCCTGGAGGACGATGGACTTGTCAGACAAGTCGCAGAGGTGAGACCAGGGACTGTAGATGTGATCTGGGAGGTGATGGGAACCTGAGGAGTAGGGTGCTCAGGTGGCAAGAGGAAAATTACTTTGGCTTCGATATTGGGAACCAGGCTGAAACAGGAACAGCCAGGCTGGGGCCAGACAGGCCATCAGGAAACAGCCTTAGGGGACTGGGACGAAAGAAAAAATCATGGGCTTGTCAGAGAAGAAGAGTAAAGCTGAGCCCGGCGAGAGGAAAGAACCAAGAGCAGGAAGGCAGCAAGCCTGCAAAGGGCCCAAGATGGTGGTGGGGAGGGGGCCGGGGATGGCGGTGGAAGGATGAATGAGGTGTGCTTTCCAAGAGGAATGGGTAGGCTGAGAATTTATCAAAGTTTAGGTTTCATCCCGAGGGCTTTAATGGCAAAATATATCCAGTGTAGGAAGGTGGTCAGTGGCTGCCACAAAATGGCCTCAGGAGCAGAAAGGTTAGGGGTGGTGGGAGAGGGGCTTTCAGAGTTGCGGGAGCACCAGGTGGTTGGTTGCTGGTATTCTGGGAGGTGGGGGAGGGGGAGGAGGAATGATGTGGCAACACCGGATGAAAAGGGGGGGGATCTTGGCAGAAGTGGGAGCCCAGCTGAACAGCGTTTCCCCCACCCCTCAGTGGCCTCGGACCCCGCGTGGGCTGTGGAGTGGATCGAACTTCCTCGGGGCCTCTCTCTCTCTTCCTTGGGATCTGCTCGTACCCTCCGAGGCTGGAGCCGGTCCTCGCGCCCTTCCTCTTCCTCCGTGGACAGTCAGGACTTGCCAGAGGTGCTGGGCCCCTGGTGCTGGTAGGGGGTGGGGGAGCCGTATCCACACGAAGGGGGTCTGTATCCCTCGCAGCCGCCTCGCCAGCCCGTTCCTGGCTTCCTCTGCCTGCGAGCGGAGGCGCTATCCGGCCGGCAGTAAGGCCGCCCCCACCGGTCTG
>NW_005364139.1:719459-728045 GCF_000412655.1 Myotis brandtii
CCGGCGGGCGGGCTGCTCGCGCCTTCGGCGCTGACGTCAGCGCATCCCGGGCCATATCCCGGGAGACCCTGTTGCATGGTGATGGGTTGCCAGGGAGACGTACACCTTTTCTCTGGGCCTGGGCCGCAGCTGCGCGGAGTGCTGGCACGGATGGTGGCGGCTGGGGGGAGTGAGGGGAGGGAGGGAGAGCGAGCCAGGAAACACCCAGCAGGTGCTCCTCCCTCCAGGCCTGGCCAGAGGCTACCGGCGCCACCCTGGGGGCCTTGTCAGCCAGGTACTGAAGGGGAGGGACAGAGGGGGTGGGCCTGAGGTCAAGGGGCAGGTGGAGCCCCTCTTGTGAGGGGTGGGAACTGATGGAGTAGAGCTAGGCAATGCCAGAGAGGGTGCCTGTACCTCTGGCTTCATTCATTTGCTGAGGGAAACATTTGCCTGGGCTTGCCAAGGAGCAGAGCCAGGTGCAGGGTGGAGGTAGGAACCCAGGTGAATCAGACTCAGGCCCTGCCATCCTGACATCCCTCAGGAGAGATGCAAGGGTGATGCTGGGGATGGGAAAAGGACTGAAAACACAGTAAGAGGTGGCACTTGAGTCAGGCCTTGAACGGTAGGGAGCATTTGTCAGGCAAAGATGGCATTCTTTGCCCAGGGAAAAGCTGGGTTTCTTTGCCTGGAGGAAGGCAGGAGGCTGCCTGCTGACAGGGAAAGTGAGAAGTGGGGTTTTACTGGGCAGAGGAGATCAGTGGTGGATTCCAAGCAGGCCTGGTAGGAGGCAGGGCCTCACAGAGTCCTTCAGTGCCTGGCTGTGAGCTTGCACTTCATTGGACAGTGAAGGGGCCCAGGAAAGATTTTAAATAAGGACATGTGGTGACCAGTGGCACCCCAGGAAAATGGGGTACATTTATACATTGCCTTGTTCATTCGGCCTATGTATTTTGAGAGATTGCTCTGTACCAGGCATTGTGCTAAACACTGGCGTGCGGCAGTGACCAAAAGAGACCGAATTTCTGAAAGAGCTTAAGACCAGTGAGGGAGACCAACAAGAAATAAGGAAACACATAAAATAGACCATAATTACACACCCAAGATACATTGATAGAAGAGGATGGTGACTTGTTACAGACTGCAGAGGGAGGGTAGACAACTAGTAGGGTGGCCAGGAAGCCTTCTCTGAGGGAGTGATATTTCAGCCAAGACCCAAAAGATGAGAAAGAGCCAGCCAGACATGGAAAGGGGAAGGAGAACACTTACACAACATAGGAGGCTGAGAAAATAGCATGGAGTCAGAGGAGCTTGGGGGACTACCACTATGCTAACCTGGGCAAGGAGCATTTGCAAAGGATGAGGGTAGTATTAGAGGCAGTTTGGAGATGGAATCATTAGGTCTTAACAACAGATGTGCGTAGGGAAAGCTTATGTGGGAGTTGGTGGCAATGCTGAGGTTGGGAGCCAGGCTGAATTGGAGAATGGTGGGATGATGCAAAGTGAGGGCCAGATATGGGGAGAAGGTGTTGGGTTTGTTTTTGGTCATTGCGAGTTTGTGGCTGTGATAGGCTCCAGAAACAGTTAGAATGTGGGTCTGAAGACAGAGGAGAAGAGGGGTAAAAGGAAGGGGACCTGGATGTTATATCCTTCTCCTTTCCTCTTTTCTCAAAGACCCTACTCCATGTTCTTCCAGAACTGTCTTCTTCTCCTCTGGGAGCTTGGAAGGCAGAGGGTTAGCTGTAGTTCTCCTTTGGTCTGCCCACGTCTCCATTGCTCCCTGGGGGTGGGGGGGTGGGGGGCATAATTTGCTGGTCCTGGCTTCTTACCTTCTTACATATCTCATCAGCCTTTGGGAAACATGTGTTGCCCTGTCATCTCTTCCCAGCTCCCATATCCCCTTGATGCCTTGGGTGGGGTATGGGCATGTGGGAGGACACTGCTGTCAGAGGAGCACTCACCCTCTAATTCTGTCACCCAAGGTGAATGTTGGAGACACTGTCGCGATGCTGCCCAAGTCCCGGAGAGCCCTAACTATCCAGGAGATCGCTGCACTGGCCAGATCCTCCCTGCATGGTATGAACCCCTTCCCATGCCTCTGGCCATTTGGAACTTTTTTACATGCCCTTGGGGATTGTATCCTTTGAGCTCCTATTTGCTATCTCCCTTTTCCTCTTTCTCAGGTGAATCCCTGCCCCTTGCCCTGCCAAAGGCACATGTGGACCCTCACTACCACCACCCTTACACTTCCCTCCCAGATGTTCTCTGACCTATGCTCTTACCAGGCTTTCTGACTCTGCCCCACCTCTAGGTATTTCCCAGGTGGTGAAGGACCACGTGACCAAGCCCACTGCCATGGCCCAGGGTCGAGTGGCTCACCTTATTGAATGGAAGGGCTGGAGCAAGCCAAGCGACTCTCCTGCTGCCCTGGAATCAGCCTTTTCCTCCTACTCGGATCTCAGTGAGGGTGAGCAAGAGGCTCGCTTTGCGGCAGGTGAGTGACAGAAAGAGAATCAGCCACACATTTGTCCTAGGGATATTCTCTCTCATCTCCTTGGGCCTGATGTGGGGTTTGGAGTCTTTCCACACCCATGTGTCTTCCCTCTCCTGTCTCCAAGCTGAGCCCTAACCTTAGTTCACTTCTGCTAATGAATTCCATGTCTTCCCCAACAGGAGTGGCTGAGCAGTTTGCCATTGCAGAAGCCAAGCTCCGGGCATGGTCTTCAGTGGATGGTGAGGACTCGACCGATGAATCCTATGATGAGGACTTTGCTGGGGGAACTGACTCAGGTGAGGGGACATTCCGTACTAGTACTGCCAACTGGGGTGAAACTGCCTGATAGGCCCTGTGATTCAGAGCTCAGCCTTTGGAAGGGGAGATCCAGAATGTCCTCAGCCTTTGGAAGGAGAGGCAGGCTCTGTCCAGGTAATCCTCGACTTTCCATGGGCAGGAGCGATCCAGAATGTCCTCAGCCTTTGGAAGGAGAGTGGAGAGAGGCAGACTCTGTCCAGGTAATCCTCGACTTTCCATGGGCAGGAGGGCTGTCCACTCTCGTGGGTGGGCAGTCAGCAGGTGGAAATGGAGTAGTTCCTTTCTCTGCCCATCTATGCAGTTGGGCCTTGCGGCCCTCAAAAAAAAAAGCCGGAGACCTCGCCAGCACCTTCTGTGCAGCCATGTTGTCTCTCTGGGAGGGTCTGCCGTGCCTTGCCTCTGAAAGTCCTCTCAAGACAGCCTCCTGGCTGGCCGAGGCAGCACAGACGCACAGTGCAGCAGCCACAGCACCTCATGGGGCTGTGGCGCAGGCAAACAGGAAGCTTGCTGAGCCGGGACTGCCCACAGGGCTGCTTGGCTCCAGCCTAGCGTCCTCGCATTCCAGGCTAGTGGGCCTTGCTCTCCGCTGGTGCTTGCAGAAGGGACCCCGTGGGGCTGTGCAGCTGTGCAAGGCCCTCCTTTCATCTTCCATTCTCGGGACCAAATGGCTGACTTTCTCTGTAGCTTCTGGGCTCAAGCCTCCCAGACCACCATCCCCCTTCCACCCCTTTGTCTTTGAAGATTGCGTCCACATGCCTCATCCCTTTAGCTAATGAACATTCTCTGAAGTGGGCAGTACATTAAAGCAGCTGAGACTGCTGCTGTGGTCCAGAGAGGACTGATTGGGATGACCGAGACGAAGACAGACCCGAACCACAATGTTTTTGTTTGGTTGAGTTCCAGGCCTGCTTTGACCCCTGGTATAATGAAAACAGCTGCATTTATCCAAGGCCACTACTAGCCCATGCGGAATCATTGTGCAAATTTGAAAAAAGTTCTCCTTTTCCTGGTGGGCACAGCCCCATGCCAGGGCATGCTGCTTGGTGAGCAGAGTGTGGTCTGAATTTCACTTACTGCCTTGGACACACTCCCCCTGGGCAGTGAACAGCCTGCACGACATATAGGGTATCCCTGCGTTTATTGCTTTCTTACTGTGTGCCAGACTGTTCTCCCAGCAACCCCATAACGTAGGTCTGTAAGAATCCCCAGTTCACCATTAAGGAAATTGAGGCAGAGAGGTTAAGTGACTTGCCTGAAGTTCCCTGGGTCCGACCCCCCATCCCTAGAGCTGTACCAAGTGGGGAGATGTGGCTTCCAGGTTGGCCAATTGAGATGGGGCTAGCAGGGTTATCTTCTCCTTTTCTCTCCCCCGACAGACATGGCTGGGCAGCTGCCCCTGGGACCCCACCTCCAGGACCTCTTCTCTGGCCACCGATTTTCCCGGCCTGTGCGCCAGGGCTCCGTGGAGCCGGAGAGCGACTGCTCGCAGACAGTGTCCCCAGAGACCCTGTGCTCCAGTCTGTGCAGCCTGGAGGACGGGTTGCTGGGCTCCCCGGCCCACCTGGCCTCCCAGCTGCTGGGTGAAGAGCTGCTTCTTGCCAAACTGCCCCCCAGCCGGGAAAGTGCCTTCCGCAGCCTGGGCCCCTTGGAGGCCCAGGACTTGCCCTACAACTCGCCCCACACAGAGTCCTGCCTTTCCCCCGCCGAGGTGGAGCCCGCCCCCTGCGAGGACTGCCAGCCGCTCTGCCCACCGGTGGGCAGCTGGGAACGCCAGCCGCAAGCCTCTGACGTGGCTTCTTCTGGGGTGGTGTCCTTGGAGGAGGATGAGGTGGAGCCAGAGGAACAGTGACGCAGATCATGCCTGGCGGTGGCATGGCCGCTGTGCCCAGTTGTGGGCTGGAGGCTTCCAGCAGAGCTCCAAAGCCTGGGGGGCTCCTGGGAGCACTCACTCCTCATTGTGTGTTTTGCATGAAAGTGTCTAGAGAGGAGGCAGGGACCAGGCTGGGGGCGCATGTCCAGCCCCCACTCCTGGGGCTTGCCGGGGGTTGCCCGGGGCCCCTGGGGCATGGCTACAGCAGTGGCTGAGTGATGTTCATGTTCTTAAATCAAAAACGCCACATATTTCCTCCTCTGATGATGTGAACCTCTGAGGGGGCAGTTATGACTGGGCTATGTGGGATAGAATGGGAGGGAGCCCGGCCTCCCCTGCCCCTCCCCCCGCCTCTCTCCTCTGCTTCTCTCCTCACCTCCAAGTCCGTGTACCGTGCTTGATAGAATCACCCCCACCCAGGGAGCCTACGGATTGAGCCGTCCCCCAGGTCCCTTTCCCAGCTGGGCTCATCCTGTGCTACACCTCTCCATTGTCTCTAAATCTTTTTTGTAAAGAAAGAGGGGTTTTGGTCTGTTCTTTCAGTCGGATCTTCTCTGGGAGGCATTGGAATGATGAAAGCGTGCACCCCCACCCTTTTCCTGGCCGCTCTGAAAGGGTCTGGGCCCTTTCCCAGTCCCTTGTAGGATGTGTGGGCAGGGCCCCGGTGGCTCCCAGCCCACCAGGTTGCTGTAGGGTGGAGTTGGAAGAGGACAGGGCTCTGGTTGCTACAGAGCTGGGACTTCGATGTTCTTCCAGAGAGGGCCACCAGGGGGCCACACGGGTGGCCCTGAGCAGGGCAGGAATTGTGCCAACCGGTGACAGTCTTGAGGGAGTGCCTCTCCTTGGGGAGGAAGGAGGGCAGTGCCTTTTTGGCTGAAGGAAAGGCCGAAGCTACAGTACTGGGGGCAGCCAGGGTGTTGATGGCCAAGCAGTGGAGGCCTCTGCAGATCCTACACTCCATGGACAGCAGGCTCTGGAGTTTTATGGCCATGGGGTGTAGGTGGCTAGATTTCAGGCCTTGTAGGCTTTGGCAGGTAAGAGGGCCCAAGGTAAGAACACGAGCTGATGGGCACAGGCATTCTCTATATAAGTGGCTCATTAGGTGTTTATTTTGTTCTATTTAAGAATTTGTTTTATTAAATTAATATAAAAATCTTTGTAAATCTCTATATACATCTGGTCATTGGAGGTTCCAGTATAAACCCATCTTAGTTCTACCCCTTTCCCCCTCAAAGGGGCAGCAGGGGTCAGGTACCCCGCCCCATCCCCATCCCGCCAGGGCAGTGCTGATCTTCCTGCCCTTGGAACACTGCAGGTGGGTGCTGTGTCAGATTCCAAGTAGAGGAACTGGAAGAGGCTGGTGCCCCTGGTCTGGACGGGGGGCTGGGGCCCCAACCTTTGGCTGTAGCTGCCTCCTGCTTTCCCACGGCAGAAGGGACAGGAGAGCTGTAGGATCCGGGCTGACAGCAAGGCCACTGCCACCCCAGGCTGCCTGCTGAGGAATTCACTGGCACTTGTCATCGCTGTCAGAAGGGCTGCCCTCCCCGGGGAGGCTGTGGCGGGAGCGGGGCCCCCAGAGTGCATGCACCTCCGTCGTCTCTGTGTCGCTGCTGCTGGTGGCACTGTCACGGAAGCTGGCGAGGGGCGGCCGGACCTTCACGCCCTGTGCTGTGACAGAGCCCTCAATAGCCTTCCGGAGCTGGAAAGGTGAGAGGGTCAGTCTGGGCTCCCTGCTCGTACTCTCCAGCCCTTCCCCCCAGGTGAGCTGGGCATAAGCTTCCATGCCTTTTTGGAAGTGGAAGTGGCTTTGACAGCCACTGTCATCTTACCTCCTTTAGGGTAACGATCCCAATGAGTCTGCCAATACTGGTGACGTAAGCATGGTCCACTCCCAGGAGTGAGAAGATGGTGTGAGTCTACAGGGTGGGGAGAAGAACATTGGACTTTATGCACAAGGGGAGAGGGGCCCAAGAGGAGGTGTTGGGTTGGGGGCAGGATAGAGGGGGTGCTACAGATGGTGGGGGAGGGGGAAGGCCAAAGTGTAATGAGATTGTACAACCAATCTTCAGAAACTTGATAGAATCTTTAAGTGGATGAGAAACAGGAAGGAATCTTCATCCCATGTTAGCAAGGAGAATGGAGGAGAGAACAACTGTTCAAATATGACACCTAATGGTTGGCCAGGCACCTGGCTAAGTCTTACATGAATCAGTGTTTAATTTCAGCACAGTCCTGAGAAGTCTGACACCCACTCTGCAGGACAGGCAGCATGAGGCTCAGTGGTGCAGTGACTTGCTGGGTGGGGGTCATCAGTAAGAAGTGGCCCAGCAGCTCCAGGCCACTTTTCAGTACACTCACAGTGGTTCTCAACCTTCTGGCCCTTTAAATACAGTTCCTCATGTTGTGACCCAACCATAAAATTATTTTCGTTGCTACTTCATAATTGTAATTTTGCTACTATTACAAATCATAATGTAAATATCTGATATGCAGGATGGTCTTAGGCAACCCCTGTGAAAGGGTCGTTCAACCCCCAAAGGGGTCGCGACCCACAGGTTGAGAACCGCTGCTCTAGGAGGAGGCACTGCCTAGTGGGCCTAGGCGGATGTCCCATTAGTCATGGATATATCCAGGAGGAAAGTTCCACACCCCCCTTAGGGGCACTGGCCCTGAATCCTGTTCCTCTTACCCCACCTGGGTGGCTGACACGTGCTTCCCCTTTGCCCTCAGCTGGCTGAACATGTAAGGTATCCCTCACCCTGGCTCCGACCCCCCCCAATATTGGCCTGCCGCACTCTATATGTCTCTCACAGTTTGCCTTTTCTGGGGCCCAAAGCATCCCAGGTCTTGTTGACATGTAGCTTACAGTCCAAGGGCCAAGAGTATTCCCCAACCCCCATGTTTTTTTTTGCTTTGGACCCTTCCCCCAAGCTTTCCAGTGTAATCAGCCAGGGTTCAGAAATTGTCAGCTAGCTCCCCTTGTGCTCCAAGTGGATTTTCTTGGGCCAGATGTCTTGAAAAAACACTCTACTGACTCAGCAGTTCCTGGAATTTTTGGCCTATCAGTTATCACACTGTTTATAGTTTACTTGTAAGCCTCTTGGCTTAATGCTCGAATTGAAATGGGCATTACTACCCCAGCTTCTTGAGTACCAGCTACTCAGAAATCATTGTAATGATCTTAACACTTTAAAAATGTTTTCTTATACAGCTGCTGAATTCTTTAGGAAAGAACTTCCTGAACTTTCCTAACTTCCTCCTTCTAAGGCATGACAGTACGTATAAAAGGAGGTGGAAGTGCAGTTTTAGCATAAGTTTTTCTGTGCTCCTTTAATACCTATGTCATAACTGTCATTGTTTAGCAAGTCCCTTGAATCCTACATGCTACACGTTATCTTTCATTTCCTCATCTGATTTCATTGGGAAACATCATAATAAGATTTCCTGTATTGTCCTGCTGGTGTGGCTCAGTGGTTGAGCGTCAACCTATGAACCAGGAGGTCATGGTTCGATTCCCGGTCAGGGCACATGTCTGGGTTTCGGGCTCGATCCTCAGTGTGGCGCGTGTAGGAGGCAGCCGATCAATGGGTTCTCTCTCATCACTGATATTTCTATCGCTCTCTCTCTCCCTTCCTCTCTGAAATAATATATATCCTATCTAATAAAAGTCAAAAAGGGTAATTAACCGTACCTCCGCTACGCTTCCCATTGGCTAATCAGCGAGATATGCAAATTAACTGCCAACAAAGATGGCCAGCAGCCACGCAGCTGAAGCGAGCAGGAGGCTTGCTTGCTCCAGTGATGGAGGAAGCCAAGGTTTCCCGCCTGCCCCAGCCTGCTCTAAGCTCCAAAAGCAACAGCTCCAAAAGCAACAGAGTTTCAATTATAGAATCTAAACAAACCCCAGATACCTGCTTTCAGCCAGCCG
>NW_005364139.1:728806-729262 GCF_000412655.1 Myotis brandtii
CCCCCCCCCCCTCGAGTGCACAAATTTTTGTGCACCGGGCCTCTAATATATATATAATTTAAAAAAAGATTTCCTGTATTATTAATCCCTTGGCTTTGTCTTCTTATGTTTAATAATCCATCTCATCCTCTCTCAAGGATCCTATTAAATCGTTCCCCTAAAGTTTCCACAATCCTAATCAGAGTGAGCTTCTGATAAGCTATATGCCTTTTGGGTTTGCAAACCACTTGTCCTGGGGAGTCACCAAGCCTTACCGATCTACCTCCTGAACATCCTGGCAATTCTTCCTGACTCCCTCACCATCCCGATCAGGATGGCACTGTAATATCTTTTTTTTTTGTTTTGTTAATCCTCACCTGAGGATATTTTTCCATTGCTTTTAGATAGGGTGGGAGGGAGGGAAGGATATATATACACTAATAAAAGAGAAACATGGTAATTGGCGTACGACCGCTA
>NW_005364139.1:729774-733211 GCF_000412655.1 Myotis brandtii
ATATATATATAGAGAGAGAGAGAGAGAGAGAGAGAGAGAGAGAGAGAGAGAGGGAAACATAGATGTGAGAGAGGCACACTCGCCCTGACTGGGGCTGGGGATCAAACCTGCAATCCAGGTATGTGCCCTTCACTGGAAATGAACCTGAGACTCTGGTACACAGGCTGATGCTCTAACCACTTTGCGCACCGGCCAGGGTGGGACTATCACATCTTAATGGGTTCTCCTTTCTGCCTCCCTTCTATCCAACTTGGCTCTGCCATCCTATCAGCTTTCTCAATCTCGAGTTAGAGCCCAGACGCCCCAGAATGGCCCACCAGACCCTTTTCAAGCCCACCTCAGTCTGTCTTCCTATTCTCAGATTCCACCAGACACTCCAGCTCCCAGCCTCACCTAATCACTCACCCTATTCTGAAAATATCAATTTCTTGCACACTTCCTTCATTACACCATCTCTTAAAGCCCCCTATTTTTCACCTCTAAGCATAACTAGTAGTAATTTCTAAAATATATTGAATACTTATGTGCCAGGTACTTTTCTAAGTGGCTCACATGTATGACCTCCCTTAATCCTCAGAAAACCCTATGATGTAGGGACTAAGATCCCCATTTTACAGATAAGGAAAGTGAAGTACAGAGAAGCTAAGAAATCTGACAAGGTTACACAGCTAGCCAACACTGGGCGGAGTGAGGATTGGGTTCAGCCAGTCTGACCCAGTGTTGGCACTCTACTTCCTCCCCCACCTCCACTCACAGCTTCTCTTCTCGGTAGGTGGCCTCTGAATGAATGCGGTACTTAGCTGATAGGGTGATCTCCAGTTGCACAGCTTCCTAAATAGTCTCCAGTGTATTCCCTTGCCCCTCTGGATGTTCCCCTCCTGAACTTAAATGAGCTACTACTTATTGACTCCTCGTGCCTGCAAGGACATTTTGAATTCTAATCTTATGTTCTTATCACTTCCAGTTCTTTGTCCTTTTGGTAGTCGGTTCCTCAAAGGTTTCTCTTCCTCTGATTTTTTTTTTAAGTTTGTAACAAACACCTACTTTGTTCTTTTTCATTTTAATTTAATTAGACACCAGGGAGCTCATTGGAGAGCCTGCATTTCTTGGGCTTGGGAACAGTGAATTGAAAGGGAGAGGGACAGCGTGGCCCTCTGAAAGAATACTGGGACTGGGGCCAGGAAATCTGGGCTCTAGGCCTGACTCTGCTATACTGACTCAGGCAAGTGACCTCACTGCCTCAGTTTCCCCATGTCTTAAAATGGTTAAATCCACAGGCTTTTGGGTCAATCTTGGATTTTGCTACTTACTGGCTATGTGATCTCTTGACCAAATTGCTTAACTACTTTGAATTTCAATGTCCCCTTCTATAAAAACTGGAATATCACACTATCTGTGGTTGTGAGAAGTACATCAAACATGTGAACAGCTTAGCCCAGTGCCTGAGACATAGCAGGCACTAATAAAATGTCAGCATCATCCTCATCTTTATGTGATGTTTGAGAACTAAGTAAGATGATGGAAAAGCTTTAGCGGTCTTAGGAGGAAAGGCTTTAAATCAGGGTGGGGAACGGCCAGCCCGCGGGCTATATAAGGTCTGCAAAATCATTTGGTCTGGCCCTGCCAAGGCAGTAGGGGTGAGTTAATGAAATGTTTGACCAAATATAGCAGGCTAATTTTTAAGTTGATAATTTTGTATGGCCCGTGAATGATGTTACAAATATCCAAATGGGCCTTGGCAGAGAAAAGGTTCCCCACCCCTGCTTTAAGTAAAAGCCAAATGTATTATTCTCAGGACTACCTCTTTTTTTTTCTTGCAATTGCACTGCAGTTCCTCACTCACTTTGATCAGAGGTCTTTACCCAAAGGCTTATAAGTTCCTTTAATACTTTTTTGCTTTTTTGTTTCTCTTTTGTTCCTTGCCAGGGCCCCTGCTTGTCTACGCTAAACTGGCTTTGAGGCACAGCTTGCATCTAAGTTAGCTGTCCAAACTGCAGACCTTGGGAGTGCTCCCCCACTGGCCCGGCCCCCACACCTCAGAGGTTTGCACATTAAATCTAACAATTTAGCTGAAACACCCCCTTGGTTTCTGCCCTAGCAGCCCGAGGGGTGTGCCTGCACTCCCTGCCTTCACTGAGAGGCCTGAAGGTGCGACAATGCCACTGCCCCATTCTGGGGAGCCCAAGGCCGTCCTCCACAGAAAGCCCTGTTCTCTAATGTCAGCCTCACCCACCACCCACCTGTCTGCACGCAAGTTTCCTCCCCGTTTCTGCAGGCTGGTTTTGCCTTCTGCTGAGCTCTCTTTCTGCGTCCTTACCCTTTCCCTCCGGCCTACATGAAGTGAGACTTTCTGGGGTCTGACATTCCAAGCCCCCCACTGGGCGTTTCTCATCTTTGTTTATCTCTTCTCTGCAGTGTCCCCACCCCTACTTGGATGTTTGTTAGCTTGTTTATTAGACTTTCTTTTCCTGCCTGTTTCTCACCCATTTTTTTCAGTGTGGGTGTATCAGCCTTGCTGGGAGCTGGCAGCCTCCCTCCTAGCTCTGACCCTGGCCTGGCCTCCTGGCTTCTACCCAGCTTGAGCCCAGTCTTTGTTGCTGCTTCGGTCCAGAGTTCCCTGGGGGCAAGGCTGAGAAGAGGAAAAATGATGCTTGATTCCACCGCAGGCAGGAAGAGGCTGGGGGACCTCGCGCCTGGCCTCCCACCGTTTGAAGCAATGTGTTTGAAAAACAGCTCAGCACAGAGCCCTCTCTCTGCTGTCCCTTTTTTTGCCCACTGGCTTGAGCCCAAACTTGTGGGAGGACCTAGACCCCCACCCAGGCCAGCCCCAGGTTGCTGGCCCTACCTTGTGCAAAGAGGTCCGCTCCACCAGCTGGAAGGGGGCAGGGTCAATTTTGCAGTCGCTGAAGTTGACAGGTTCATCTAGTTGCTGCTCCTCCCACTCCAGAATCTGAGGGTATGAGACTAGGAGGGTTAGGGAGAAGGGGCCATCAGCGGCCCTCACCGCCCTGAAAGCTGGCCTGCCCCTTTTCCTACCCCATGGTCCCTCCCATGGGGACAGAAGCCAAGATGATGACTGAACACATCCCGGAAGAAACAGAGTCCAGAGTCCAGTCACACCTTACCTCCTCAGGGGTCATTTCACTTTCCAGGTCTGAGTCGCTCTAGGAGAGAGGGAGGGAGGCTGGCAGTGGGGCTGGGGAAAGGGGGCATGTCCCCCCACTGGGGGAGGTTTATCACCTAGACCCTGGCCTGCCCTGTCTAGTGCTCCTGAGCTGCAGAAAGAAGTGAGCACTTACTGCCAGGGAAATTCGGACCCGCTTCAGCTTGCGCTTGTCACATGATTCCGACTTCTCCAACTTTGTTAGAGCCGAAGGGGAGAGAAGAGGAATTGATGTTATAGGGAGGAGGGAGGTGAGAAGCGTGGTGGGGGTGGG
>NW_005364139.1:733333-742127 GCF_000412655.1 Myotis brandtii
TGCTCTGCAAGGACAGAGCTGGCGTCCAGGAGGGCAGAAGGGCAGGAGAATGGAAGCAGGTGCTACAGGGCTACTGGAGAGGTTATCTCAGCATTAGAGGTTGAGCTAGATGGAGAGGCTCCGCCACTCACCTCTGAAGCAGCCTCAGGGGGTGGACTGCCACAGAAGAGGCTCCTGAGGGCGATGCCAGCCTGCTCCACGTTCCCTGTGTTCCCAAACACAAGGCCCTGGGGCAATGTCATCTTTGGGGGAGAGGGGAGGAGGGCACGGGGAGAGGCATCCTGGTTCTACCCCTGGTCCATTCAGGCAGCCTCTTCGCTGGGATGTGCCCCAGCTCAAAGGTGCGCAGGGGCCCTTATGTGGTCTCAGAGGCCGGGCTCGGCTCTGTGGGAGCGTGGAGGGAGGTGCTAGCGGGTGCTGGGCTCACCTGGGGGACTCTCCCTGAGGCTCATGGAGTTGCTGGACGCCCTCTTGAGAGCAGGCTTCAGGGGCTTGTGAGTGTCCCCCCGGGTCGCAGGGAAGCCCGAGCCCTCTGTGCTCACCTGCACGGGCAAAGGGGCTGGTGAGGCTGTGGCCCCAGGACTCCTCTGACTCCTCTGGGTCGCCCTCCTGACAGTCTATGCACAGTTAGGAGGAGGTGTGTGCGACTGCAGGGCTTTCCCTACCTGGAAGCGGACTGAGCTCTCAGGGCTGGGGGGGCTCTCCTGATCGGGTGGCGGAGGAGTCTGGGCAGCTCTCCGCTCCTGCAGGTGCTGCCGCCGGCGGGCTGGGCTTAGCTGGGCAGCCAGCAGTGCCACCACCTGTGAGCGCTCAATGGAGCCCAGGAGGATCATTGACTCTGAACAGAGCAGGTGGGAGGACTCAGGAGCTGACAGTGAGGCCCTCCTCCCCACCCCCAACCTTCTCCGGCACTCAGAGTGGGGCCTTGGACACAGGCCACACACCAGGGGGCAAGGCCTGCCTGGCAAATGCCGGCTATTCCTGTTCCCTCCCGCTTCCTGAGCAGCGACCCTGGCAGAGGCTCATAGCACCTGGCCCCTTGCTGGTCTCACCAGAGGACTCAACTAGGGCCAACATGCGGCCCTTGGTCCTGTGCAGGGCCAACCGCAGGTCCCGGAAGGTGCAGCTGAGGGCCACATGGGGAACATCTCGTACCATGATGTCCTCCACTCGCACCCGGTACTGCCTGGGGACAGAGAGAGGCACTTGGTTTGTGGTCAGCATGGGGCGGATAGCTGGAGCACTACCAGCAGGGCCACAAGGAAGGCCCAGAGCCCATGGGGACAAGGACTAAGGGCCAAGGAGTAGTCCCTGCCAGGGGATGGACAAGGGGAGCTCTGGACAGGGGGGAGCAAGGTGGCTGGTCGCCCAGCTTCACTGACTGTGGACCCTGCTGGAGTGGGTGTGAGGGGGTCCTAGGCCACCTTCTGCCCCTCACCCATAACCCCTCTGTTGCCCGGCCCTCCATACTGGTGGCGGCCCCAGCCCAGCTCAGGCAGATAAGGCAGTTTCTTGATTCGAATGATGCTGTCGTAGAGTGAGGGCTGTAGGCTCTGGGCCACAGCATTGGCCAGGATGACGGCGATCATGACGGGCAGGATGTGGGCGATCTGGCCTGTGAGCTCAAACACGATCACAGCCGTGGACACCGTGTGTGTCACTGCTCCTGCCAGTGCAGCCGCTCCTAGGGAAGCCACCTTTAGTCTCCTCAGGGCGCCCAGGGACCAGAGGACCCTCCCCACCTGGGGACAGTCCTTTGGGTACCCTCAGGGCAGCCCAGGGCAGTTCTGAGAACTGGGTTTCTGCATTTGAAGGAAGCCTGGTTCCTGCCAGCAGGGGGCACCAGAGCCTCAGACCCCGTGGCCCTACCTGTGGGGAACTGGAGCACTCACCCACCACTGCATAGCCCCCAGGCACGATCCGGTAGGTGCTGCTGTCCGTGTGAATCCCATCTGGGAACCAGGCGGCCATGCTTTCGCCCACCAGTCGCCCAAATGCTGCTCCTTCAGGGAGTGAGGTGGGAAGAGAAATAGGTAGTGGAGGGGGAGGGTGGGAACACTAGGAAGAGAGAGGGTCAGAGGGTGGGGGAGGGGCCAGTGGGTCATTCAGTGCAGGGGACAGTCCTCTGGGGTGGGCACTGGGACGGGGGCTGGACCAAAACCCACTCCCAGGCAGTGAGGGTATGGCCAGGGGGTAGCCAGAAGGTGGGAAGGGGAAACAGGCAACTGAGGACTCACCAATGACAAAGACAGGCATGAAGGCCCCACAGGGTACTGGGATAGTGGTGGCCAGTGCCGACATCCAGAACTGTAGGCGGAAGGCAGTTCAAACAGGTAGAGGTGCCACCCCAGCTCCACCCCAAGGACTCTACATTGCTTATCAGGTAAATGTAGATTTACCAGCTATCCCAGAATTCCCCAGGGATGAAGGACTCCAGAACCAGATGGCTTGGGTTTAAATTCTAACTTTGCCAGTAGTTATGTGATGTTGGGCCAATTATGATCCCTTTATGTCTCAACTTCTCATCTTTTTTTTTATTTTTTATTGATTTCAGAGAAGAAGAGAGAGATAGAAACATCAGTGATGACAGGGAATCATTGATAGGCTGCCTCCTGCATGCCCCCCACTGGGGACCAAGCCCACAACCCAGGCATGTGCCCTTGACTGGAATCGAACCAGGAACCCTTCAGTCCGCAGGCCGACGCTCTATCCACTGAGCCAAAATGGCTAGGGCTCTTTTTTAATTTTATTGATTTTTAGAGAGGAAGGGAGATAGAAATATTGATGGGAGAGAAACATCAATAGGCTGCCTCCTGCATGCCCCCTACTAGGGATTGGCCAGCAACCTGGGCATGTGCCCTGACCATCCTGACAGGGAATCAAATCGGTAACCTCTTGGTTCATGGGTCGATGCTCAACCACTGAGCCACACTGGCTGGGCTTGAATGCCCATCTTTAAAACAGGGAGGCTAATAGTACCTTTCCATAGCACTGTTGTAAGGCTTAAAGGAGTTAATATGTGGAAAGTGCTGAGAACAGTGCCTGGCACCTAATAAGCCTGTGTAACATTAGCTATACATTTGTAAGGAGCCCTACCTTCATGAGAATGAAGATGACCAGGGTGAGGAAGACATTGGCACGTGGAGGGCTCCAGGCCTGTGAAGTTCCGGGAGGCTCTAACTCCTCCACCAGGCCCTGGCGGACCCATGTCCGGTTGTCAAACAGGGTGACCAGCGTCTCTTTCTGTGAGAGCTATAGGGGAAAAGGGTGCCTCAGGCTGGGGAACACACAGGATGAAGGGAAGGGGCCCTTGGCGGGGCAGGGGCTGTTGGCTTTAGGAGGGGTGCATCCCAGAGGAAAAAGCATACGCTCCTGTTCTGCCTGGGGTTACCTGTCCAGCCATGAACTGTCCCAAGCCAGGGGGGAAGGTCAGCGTGGAGATGAGCAGGGTCACGAGAGCCGGGAAGAGCAGGCGTCTAGAGAGGTAGGTTTCACAGCATCAAACACGGGCGGTGCACTTACTACAGGGGAGCGGCTGGGCGCCCTCACACCTCAGGGCGGAGGTCGCAGCAGAGCTTGGCTCTTACATGAAAGCACACGGTTCTGAGAGACGGTCCCCTTTGCTGTTCATGAGATGGCGGCCCCGAGGGTGGTGGCCACTGGGGTTATCAGGAGCCCCAACAACTTTCTGTTGGCTCCAAACTCCCTCGGTGGGTAGCAGTGGCAGAAAGTCCACCCCCAGCTCTCTGCGGGACACCTCTGAGCTGTGTCTCCTGCCTTTGCCCTCGGCAGCCCTAGCTGAAGGGCTTTGTGCGAGAGGAAAGAGGTTCTGCCCTGTTTCTCTGTGGTGACTGAGGCTGAAGGTCAGCGTTAGGGGAAAGAGGCTGGGGTCACAATGAAGTTGACCGAAGGTGCCACAGGGAGCAGGCTCAGTCGGCTGCCCTTTCCCTGAAGGACGTTAGTCCCAACAAAAGTCACGTCTCAGGCTTCCCCCTCCCAACCCTCAGGTCACAACTGAGAGAGCTGTGCTCTGGAGATTAAGAAAAAGTCTCGCCCACCTCCATGCTTCCCTGGAGGAAACAAAGGCTCAACTACTCTCCCGGAGGCCTGCTATCTGCGCCAGGCCAGGGCCAGGAAGTCTTAGATCCAAATCCCTCTGCTACTGACTACAAATTCAAAAGTGCCAGTTCAATCCACCAGGAAAACACCACTGGCTGATTTTCTCAATGGAGTGCCTATATTTTTAAAAACCCTCACCTGAGGATATTTTTTTCCATTGATATTTTTAGAGAGTGAAGGGAAGGGAGGAGGGAGAGAGAGAGAGAAGAATCGATGTGAGAGAGACACATCAATTGGTTGCCTCCCGCATGTGCCCTGACTGGGGCTGGGGATGGAGCTAGCAACTGAGGTATGTGCCCTTGACCCGGAATCGAACTCTCGACCCTTTGGTCCTTGGGCCGACACTCTAACCCCTGGGCAAAACTGGCCAGGGCTGGAGTGCCTGTTTTTGATTGGGCCACTAGATGCCAGCTCACCTGTCACTCCCCCTCCCACCGCCCTGTGACCCTCACACACCCAAAGCCAACCCACTTTTTCATGAGGAAGCGGTTGATGGTTTTCTGCTTCCGCATCACCTGGACAATCTTCCGGTTCAGGTAGACAAAGAGCGCCCCCCCAAAGCCACTGGCAATACTGGAGAGGGAAGAAGCATCATGGTAAGAGGGGTCTTCCCTCTTTTACCTCCTCCTCCCCCACAGCCCCAGCTCCCACAGCTCCTCACCCAATGACAGCAAAGGCTGGCAGCTCCTGGAGGTCAAAGGGGAAGTCAAGCCGGAACCGGGTTTTGAAGAGAGCAGTGATAGTCTCTGAAGGGAAGGCAGAGGGAGGCAGGTGTAGCATCGAGGGCCCCACCTGAGCCATCTCATGGGCTCCCCGCATCCCCCAGGTGCCCCCACCTTCATCACGGTTCCAGACCGCCAAGACCCGGAAGATGAAGGCACTGAAGGTGGCAGCAAAGAAGCCCCGCCAATAGTTCCGCACCGCGAAGAAGGTGGAGGTGACCTCAATGCTGAACAAGACACCTGCGAGGGGCCGGGAGGGCGCCACTTCAGGCCGGGGCCTGGGCCAGGACTCAGAGCCGAAGAGAAGGGTAAAGGAGGCAAGGCCCGGGGCAGGGCTGGGGGCTCCACTGGCCGCCTACCTCCGATAGGTGCTGCAAAGCAGCAGCCCACTCCCACGGCACAGGCAGCGGCCAGCATCTCTGTGTTCCGGGATTCGTTCTGGTGAGAGTGGTGGACGGGGAATCAGCTGGGCTCAGCAGCCCACCCCTCTCCTCTGCCCTCCTCCAGGGTCGGCCTTACCTCATAGATGCCCCCGAAGAGGGAGAGGAACTTGCTGAGCAGCGCAGCACACATGCTTGCGATATGTACAAAAGGGCCCTGGGGGAGGGGGTCAGGAGGTGAGAGGGGAAGCAGCACGCCCTGACCCTGGCCTGGCTTCTTCCTCCACCGGGAGGGACTCCTTTATTCCCCAACCCGCAGTTACCTCTTTGCCAAGGGGCATCCCACTGCCCAGAGCACAGGTCAGCCCGATGACCTTCGCCACAAAGGTCTTGAGGGTGAGGTATTCCTTTAGCACCACGCCCCGCAAGATGGTCTTCATCTCGGGGATGCCGGACCCTGGAGAGTGGAGAGTCCCAGGAGAGTAATGTCATGGGCCTGGTTCAGGAGGCTCCACCTCTGCCCTTCCCTTCTCTCCCTACTGTACCGACAGCCTGAGGAGCCAGGATCTGCGTAAATCCAGCTGAGAAAGTGATGAGGACGACAGGATAGGTGACCCAGGCCAGGTACTGGAGCAAGAGGCTGGTGTTCAAGCCTCGAGACATCCACTGCTGAGCTGTGGGGAGAGGAAGTGCTGCTGGACCCCTGCGGGGCACACCCAGTCCCCGCCTGGCCGCTGGGCCATATCGATAGGAGAGGCTGTCCAGGGACCACCATACAGAGCCCAGGTAAAGGGGCAGGGGGGCCCTAGAGCCTGCAGTGGGGGCGAGGTCATTGTAGGTAAGAGGGTCAGTTGGAGAGGGGAGGCGAGAAGTCACGGCCTATGGGAGTGGCAGTGATTATGTCTGAAGACAGGCACTCAGGCGGCCAAGTAGCCAAGATACTTTGACAAGTTTGGCATGGAGGAAGCAGGTTGGTGTTTCCCAGCCCGCCCCTGCCAGCCCTGTCCTCACCCTGCAGACAGGCGGCAATGGCATAGTCCATGGCCCAGCTGACCAGCGCCATGACGAGCCCCAGCAGGACCAGGAAGATCCAGTCTTCACCAACCCTGGATACTAGGAACTTATGACAGCGTACGGAACAGACTGGGAGCAGGGAAGGAAAAAACAGGGGGCTGGCACCAAAGTGCTCCTACCCCTGCCTCCTCCAACCCCCCATGGGCAGCTCTAATGAATGGCCTCTGTCCCCCCAGTACAGCACAGCCAGATCCCCTGCCCAACCCCAGAGTCTCACTGCGGCACCGGGCACAGCGGCTCTGTCCGTATTCGAGGAGTTCCAGGGGAGCTGGAGGGGACAGCGGGCTCCTCCAGGGCTCCAGCCCTGCCAGGCGGATCCGAGCAGCCTCCTCTTTGGCAAAAGCCCCAAGGTCCTGAGTGTACCGGCCATACATCTGAGCAACGGGGGAAACAGGGTTAGCAGCTCTGCGTGGCTGAGAGGGATTCAGGGAGGGCCCTGGGGCCTCAGCTCCCCTCTCCCAGCCCCCAGATTACACATCCCCTCTTGAACCCACAGGTCCCACTTTGGCTTGGGGTGTGGGAACAATGCACATTGCAGACTGTGGGAGCCGTCCTGCCGGAGGGATGGGGACCGCCAAGGTACAGGGACACAGCTCTGGGGGTGGCAGAATAATCAGTCCTCTTCTCACAGCGCTGCCTGGGGGAGGGGAGCGCTGAGGAGGAATGGGAGGGAAGCCCCAGAGGAGGAGAGATGGAAAAACCTACAGCTCTGAAAGTGGGAGGAGGGAAGGTCAGAGAATAAGGGATGGTCAAGGGCATACGGGTAACAATAAGGTCCTCAAGGAGCTGGGGGCAGCTGAGTTGGGCCTAGGAACAGGCGGGGCCTCAATCCTTATCACGTTCCTGCCGGGCCTCTGGCCTGTGACCGAGTCAGCTGTACCCCTTCCTCCCACCCTAATCCCCTTGTCCCTATTCTCCATCCTCCCCCAGCCTGCCAGTCCAGCTTCCAGCTGGGAGTGGAAAGTCTCTCGGGTGGGTGGGGAGTACTTGGTGGCCTCAGCCCACACTGGAGCTGCCCTGAGTCCAGTGGTAGGCTGGGGGCAGCAGAAGCTGATGGCTGGGCTGTGATGCTGGGGTGATGGGACCGGAGAGTCTCTGAGCTATGGCTAGACCTGCCAAGCTGGGCATGTGTTGAGGGGTGGGGAGGAGTAGATTCCGGCTGCCACCCGCAGAGCTTCGAGACACAAAGGGCTCCTGTTGGGACTGGGGGGTGGTGGTGGTGAGGGAGGGAAAGATGAGAGAGAGAGAGAGAGAGAGAACAAGATAGAGAACCAGAGAGAGGAGAGGTGGGGAGGGAAGAGAGGCCAGGGGAAGGAGCAGAGAAGAGGAAGGAGAAGAAGGGAGGAGGAAGGGAGAGAAACAAAGTAAGAGTATAAACAGGCTGACACAATGTCAGAGTGGGAGGTGAGCCTGTGAGAAAAAGACAAAGGGATCGAAAGGAGAAGGGGGAGAGGCTGGAGCAGAGAGTGCCCGGGAGAGAGCTTGACCCTGAGAACTCACACCAGAGATAAAGACCAGGCGAAGGAGATGGGGCTGGGGCTGGTGCAACAGATAGACACCATTTCAGGGCCAGGTGCCTGGCTTCCGAGACCAATGCCCCATTCTTGGCTCGTGCAGATGGACGGACACCTCCCACCCGATGTGAAGGCTCAGCCCTGTACCCTTGCTCCACCCCCTCCCCTGTCACCTCTCCCTGTCATCCTGTTCCATCCAGTCATTCCCTCTCTTAACTGGGCACCTCCCAGCCTCAATTACAGCCAGGGGCTCCCCCCTCCTGGAGAGGTGCCCTCCCTGCCTCCTTCCTGGGCAAATTCCAGGACCAGCTGTTTGAAAAGGAGCCCTTCCCTAGAGTTTGGGCCCCCCCACCCCAGTGACACAAGGAAGGGCAAAAGGCTTCTCCAACACTCAGTGACAGTGTGGCCACGAGTCAGCTCAGAACCCCAGGACCCCTGCTTCTAATGAGGTCAAGGGACACCCCCGGGGTGGGTAGGGGCTGGACACTCAGAGTAAGTAAGCATGGACAAAGGTCCCCGTTCCCACACCCATTCCTGCCTGACCCATCCCCCCTGAAGTTCCTGTCCCCCAGCGGGCAGGCCACCTTTTTTTTTTTCTTTCTTTCTTTCTTTTTTTTTTTTTGCCAAAGAATAGACGCAGGGGTTCCTGCCAATGCTGGGGGCTGGGTTTGCCCATCTTTCTACACACGCCTGTTTCTGTGTCCAGCACAGGAAAATGCACGTACTGGGGACAGAATGTCTTGGTGGTGGAGATAGAAGTGCAGACAGATAAAGTTCAACGGGTGTGAGCGGTGCTGGGGAGGGTGGTGGGGGGCTGAGACTTGGGTACAGGTGGTCAGGGGGAGGAGCAGAGAAAACGCGGTGTGTTGGGGGGAGAGGTAATGGGAAGGACACCTCGGACAAGCACCTGATCTTGTCCTCCGCAGGCCCGGCCTCAGCCAGAGCCCTGCATGCAGCTCGTCCCGGAGCCCTCCGACCGCTCAGG
>NW_005364139.1:743103-758826 GCF_000412655.1 Myotis brandtii
GGGGTCCGGGTGCGGGAGAGCGCGCTCCTGGAGGCGGGCGCGGAAGGACAGAGGTCGCTTCTTCCTGGCGGGGCCCCAGGAGAACACGAGTAGCTGCTGACATCTCGCCGCCATGGGGGGAGATGGCCTGATGGGCTCTTGGTTCTCCATCAGGTTCGAGGAAGGACGGAGCCGAGGGTGGGGCGAGCACAGGGTGGATGGGCTGTGTGTGCGAGTCAGAGATAGTGTCGGGGAGAGGCCCGTGCCCAGGAAGCAGGCAGTGTGCCCCGGAGGAGGCCACGGGAGGAAGGGGCATGCGGAGGTGCAGGTGCTGGCTGGGAGGAGGGGACGGTGCCCAGGAAGGGGGCGGTGTGGGAGCAGCCAGCCTCCTGGGGGAAGGCGCGATCAATGTCAGGCCAGAGTGTCCGCAGGAGAGGAGAGTGCCAGGAGGAAGGGGCACACAGATCAGTGTCCAGTGGGGAGGGAACGAGCAGTTCCAAGCTGAAGGGGCAGTGCTCCGGAGGGCACAGTGTGATGGGGTCAATGCCAGGCTTCAGGGGCGGTGTGAGCAGGGCTCAGGGCAAGAGGACAATGGTGGGGAGGGTGCGGTGCCAGGGGAAGGGATAGTGCAGGCTTTCCTCTTTCCCATAGTGACATCATGGCAAATTCCCAAACTGAAAGGACCCAGCTCGGGTGACACCCAGCAGGGCCGAGCTGGGCCAGGCCGGCCTGAAGGGCCTCGGTGCCAGCTGCAGGGGCTCGCGCGGACTGTGCCCTCGGCAAGCACGCGTGCTGGCAGGGTAGGGCTGGGCTGGGCTGGGCTTCTCTGGGCCAAGGATCAAGGTCTCTGGCTGGGGTAGGCCCCCATGCGTTCCAGTGTTCCCAACAGGAAGACTGGAGAGGGCGCAGTCGAGCCTCCGCGGAGAGCGAGGAACCGCGCCACCTCGGCGGGAGGTGGGGGTCTGTCTTATTGCGATCCCGCCCTGGGGCGGGGTTATCGACCTGAGGCCCGCCCTCAACACTGAAGTCTCCGAAGCGTAGTTCGGGGCGGAAGTTAGGAAGCCCCGAGAGCTAGGCGACGGAAGTGGCCGCGCTCCTGCCTGCCTGTGCGCAGGCGTTATTCTATTTCCTTGCGGCTGCAGTTTAGGCCGCACCTTTTCCCCTCTCCCGCTTGTTTCCTCCGCGCGAGGGGGTGCGCATACTCCTAGTCGTGGTTGCGCGGTCAGCGCCCCTGGTGCCACCCTCGTCGCCCTGTTACCATGGCCGGCATTCTGTTTGAGGATATTTTTGATGTGAAAGACATTGACCCGGAGGGCAAGAAGTTTGATCGAGGTAAGTAAGGTATGTAGAGGCGGTTTTGGGTCAGGGTCTAGTCCCGTTCTCGGGGACACGCCCCCGGGTCCGGTCCACCCAACCCACGTGGCATGCGCCTCCCGTCAGGTCCTGATGTAGGGACCGCGCTCAGGAAACACTTTATAGAGGAAAGAACGGAGACTCCGAGCTCTCCTGGGTTCACACATGCTGTGCCCGGTGCCTGGGTGGCCTTTTCTCATGGAGCTGGTAAACTCCTGGGCTTCTTTCTGGTCACTTCCCACTCTTCCAGGCGCTGTCCTGTGCACCTTCCACGCTTTGTCTGATTTCTTTCAAGAGTCTGAATGAGGTAGTTATTGTCTTACCCGTTTTTCTCCGAGAAGTAACCCACCCAAAGGCTGCACAGCAAGTAATCTGACTCCAGAACCTATATTATTATTATTATTATTATTAGTTTTTATTGAGTTTATTGGGGTGACATTGGTTGACAAACCCATACAGGCTTCAAGTGTACAATTCAACAGATCATCTGCATACTGCATCATGAGCCCATCACCCAAAGTAAAGCCTCTTTGCACCTATATTCTTGTATTGCCCTTAGGATCTTTAGCTTTTTGTGAAGCCCTCTCCCAGTTAGAGTTGACTGCTTGGAATAATAAAGAGTTGCTCTTTATTCTGTCATTGATCAATAATTGTTTCTTTCTGTTTTCTCACCCTTTGCCTGGAGACTGAGATGTTCTTCAAGACAAACACCGATTCTTACATGTCCTAATAATCCCCTCAGCACAGCGCCTGACACAGAAAGACAAAACCTTTGCCCAAAGTTAGGTTGTTTCTTAATCACCGAGGCAGGCCTAGAATCTGGATATTCTTTGTTGCCAGGGGACTTTTGATTCTTTTCCCGGGATTTTCTCCACTTTGCTTCTTGTATATCTGGTTCTGATTGAGCCTGCACTTCTGAGAGCAGATGAGAGGCCAGTGGATGCTAATCCTATATAATAAAAGCCTAATATGCAAAGTGACCGAACCACTCACCGGTGGCCCGTGCCATCCCCCATTCAGCCCGCCAGTCACCTCCCGCAGAGGGAGATCAGACTGCTGCTTAGGCCCACTCCCCGTAGTGGGCTTACCAGACAGTAAGAGGGCGCAGGCCCAGCTGAGAGACCCCCCCCCCGAATGCACAAATTTTCGTGCACCGGGCCTCTAGTTGGGGTAGGTTGAGTCTTCTATTGCATCCACACCATCCCCCAATCGGCCCGCTGGTCACTGAGGGAGGCCACCGGCAGCAGCAGCAGCAATCTGGTTGCCTCCTGCAGAGGGAGGTCAGACTGCTGCTTAGGCCCGCTCCCTGTGGAGCTGTCAGTTGGACATCCCCCGAGGGCTCCCAGACTGCAAGAGGGCGCAGGCCCGGCTGAGGGACCCCCGAGTGCACGAATTTTCTTGCACTGGGCCTCTAGTTGGGGTAGGTTGAGTCTTCTATTGCATACAACCCCCCAAAGTGGGGTCTGCAGCGTCACCCTGGGTCAGGCACTTATCCTCTGCCACTCTTTCTCTACTTCTCTCCAGTGTCCCGACTGCATTGTGAGAGTGAATCTTTCAAGATGGACCTTATCTTAGATGTAAACATTCAGATTTATCCTGTAGATTTGGGTAAGTATTGAACACAGAAAATAGCAGGAGACTTTTTGCCATTTCAGCTGTTTTCACTCTCAGATATTGCCGTTACTTTCAGGTGACAAGTTCCGGTTGGTCATAGCCAGTACCTTGTATGAAGATGGTACCTTGGATGATGGTGAATATAACCCCACAGATGACAGACCTTCCAGGTGAGGGAGTGAAGAAGGGAGTACTTGAAATATGCCCGAGAACAAAGTAGATAAGTGGTATAGAAAGAACCTTATTTAATTAAGTCATGGAATAAATGATTATCAGCAGAATCTGAGGAAACTTAAAGAAATTGCTGCACTTAAGAATTAGCAAGGTACCTGGCCAGTGTGGCTTAGTGGTTGAGTGTTGACCTATGAACCAGGCAGTCATGGTTCGATTCCTGATCAAGGCACATGCCTGGGTTGCAGGCTTGGTCCCCAGTGTGGGGCATACAGGAGGTAGCTGATCAATGATTCTCTCTCATCATTGATGTTTCTACCTCTCCCTCTCACTTTCTCTCTCTTAAATAAATGAAAACATATTTTTTAAAAAAAAGAATTAACAAGGTGTTAATCCAGAGCAGTGATTACATGCTTGTGATTTGTAGCTTTTTGATGGTGGAGGAAATGACTACTGCTTTCAGGCTTGATCCCCAGTGTGGGGCATACAGGAGGTAGCCGATCAATGATTCTCTCTCATCACTGATGTTTCTACCTCTCCCTCTCACTTTCCTTCTCTGAAATAAATGAAAACATATTTTTTAAAAAAATTAACAAGGTGTTTATCCAGAGCAGTGATTACATGCTTGTGATTTGTAGCTTTTTGATGGTGGAGGAAATGACTACTGAGTGACCTAGGCTGTATGGGCCTTGAGTCTTGGGGGGGAGTTTGGTGTGATGGGAATTTGGAGCCCCATTGAGTTAAAATCTCAGTCCTACCACTCATTTGTTGATTAACCTTAACCTCTTTCAGCCTCGGTTTTCTTTTCAGTGAAAGACAGATGGTTGTACCTAGTTCACAGGTTTGCTGTGAGGACTAAATAACATTGTATTTGGGAAGTGCCTGTTGCTATAATGCTGGCACTTAGTTAGCCGTTACCAATTTTAAAGAACCTCTTATTGTTAACTACTTTAAAAAAATATGTTTTTATTGACTTTTAGAGAGAGAGGAAGGGAGAGGGAGAAGGGAGAGATAGAAACATCAACGAGAGAAACTTCGATTGGTTGTCTCCTGCACGCCCCCTACTGGGGATTGAGCTCCCAACCTGGGCAAGTGCCCTGACCAGGAATCAAACCAGTGACCTCTTGGTGCATGGGTCGACATCCAGCCACTGAGCAACACTGGCCTGGCATTGTTAACTACTTTTCAGAGTAACTGCCACTATTGTTCCACAGGGCTGACCAATTTGAGTATGTAATGTATGGAAAAGTGTACAGGATTGAGGGAGACGAAACTTCTACTGAAGCAGCAACACGTCTGTAAGTTCCTTGGTCCTGTGAGAACCCTTTGACCCTGCCCTGTTCTGAGAATTTGGGACTTGCTTATCCTTCCTGTGTTGGGTCCTTCTCTTTAAGTACCTCAGACCTAAGCAGGACCCAGAAAGAAACTTCTGGGAACAGTTTTCAGTCTAAAATGTAGGCTGCTCACTTTGCTCTTTGTCAGGGTCTCGGCCCTGGTGGTCCAAATGAGAGACTGACAATCTTGCTGTGTGCAGTGCAAAGGAAGGTTGCTTCCTTAGGAATAAATGCAGCATCAAGTAATTAAACTGCCTTGTGTGTTTGTATGTATGTATGTATATGTATATGCTGCTACACTGCAACCCAATCCCTAGTTCTTTGGTTTCCCTGACTAGCTATTTTTTCTTTTCTTTAAAATCTTATTAAAACAATATGTGCCCTTTGTAAGAAATATGAAAAGCAGAGAAGTAATGTCAAGAAGGAACAAAAATCATCTATAATTCCATACCCAGAGGGAACCTTTTACATAAACATTTTTGAATAATTTAGGTATTTTTTTTTCTTCTGTGCTTTTTTCTTTGAGATCTTGTTGTTTATGACAATGTTTTTTTCTACTCTTTTTGCTTAATGTTATGTAAAACATGTTTCCCCATGTCAGTTTAGAGCTTTTCCTAAACATTTTAATAGCTGTATATCTAACATTCCAGTAAATGGATATCTCTGAATTGATTTGACCATTTCCTTTATTCTGGGCATGTAGTATTTTCCACTCTTGCTGATATCAAAAACACTGCCGTGCATATATCTGTGCATTCATTTTTGTCTGAATTTTGGTTCCTAGTGACAAAACATTAGAAAGGTGCCTCTTTTTCTTAGGCTGGGCTGGAGAGCCGCTGAGTAACAGCTGCTCCAAATCTCACACTCATGGGACTGGACCTTCTGTTTCAGCTCTGCCTACGTGTCCTATGGGGGCCTGCTCATGAGGCTGCAGGGTGATGCCAACAACCTGCATGGGTTTGAAGTGGATTCCAGAGTTTATCTGCTGATGAAGAAACTGGCCTTCTGAACCACTGGGAAGCCAGCCTTGCTGCTCAGTCACTCAGGCCATGGACATTTGTTCAAGTCTGAGTTGCAGTTGCTGTTGTCCGGCTCAGGAGGGGCTGGCTCTCTGTCCACTGTGGTGCTTCTCTCCCTGGTCTGGACTCAATGGGAAACTGACTTGCCTGTGAAAGACCCAGCGGGAGAGTTTAAAATGAACCAGAAGTTGTTTTTGTGTGTATGGTTTTTTTAAATTAAACTTTACTTTTTCAGACTTCTCCTCCCCTTAAATTTTTTCCCCCATTTACTTTAAAATCATTTTTTTTTTTAGTTTGCCTATGGTATATTATGTCTCTGGCCCATAGCCAGATGATCATGCCAATGCAAGATCTGTCTCAGCCTTTTGGTCTCCATAGTCAGTCTCCTGGCTGACTATCCCCAACATTTGTCCTCCAATGTGATTTTCTACACAAGAGAAGCTATGGTGTTTTTGGCTCCTGGGGCACCCCAGGCGCAGAAGATAACCCTCCACACCCCATACTAAACCAAAAGAAACACCCCCCCTGCAGGGACTACTCATTTTCAACCCATTTCCCTAAATACTCTAACACCTCATGTAAAGACCTGAAAATGATGGGGAAGGAGATACCCCAGGCATCCCACCAGGGGACCAGCTCCCCGGGCAAAACGAGAGATCAATAGAGACAACTGCTTAATACACACTCACAGATCTTTCTGGATAGTTACCTGAGTTTCCCAGGGGTAATCAGAGTCCCGTAAGCATAGAATTCTGAATTGGCAAGGAGCCCTGCTCGTGTCCTTCCAACTCTTTCAGTTGCTTAAGAAGTCAAATCACGTTGACTTGAATGAGTCACTTGGGTAGCCTGGAAATGTTCATCATTTTTAAGGAAGCTTTGGGTAGAGGCTTTTATACACAAGCATGGGACACAACTCTGAAGAAAATAGGAAGAGTGGATTTGGTGGTTATGGGAACAGGTGGAGGAGCTAGCTGTCTGCTCTGTATTCCAGTGGTGACCTGGAGGGAGGGTAAGTTTCTTACCGGTGACACTGAACAGGGAGCTGCTGCACAGACCAGGGAAGCGGACAAGGCACCAATACCAATGAGGTTGGCAGTCCAGTGTCAGTGCCCGAGACAGTGCAGCAGCCTGACTGCAGTCACTACCTTAAACGTGGAGGAAGCACACAGTGAAGGAAATGGTGATGCTTACAAGGCCTCCAGCAGGGGAGCTGGCTCTTCAGCCTGGCATGCAAGGTCCCTGAGAAAGCATACGGGACTCTGATTACCCCTGGGAAACTCAGGGTAACCAGAAAGATCTGTGAGTGTGTATTAAGCAGTTGCCTCTATTGATTTCTCGTTTTGCCAGGGGAGCTGGTCCCCTGGTGGGATGCCTGGGGTATCTCCTTCCCCATCATTTTCAGGTCTTTACATGAGGTGTTAGAGTATTTAGGGAAATGGGTTGAAAATGAGTGGTCCCTGCAGGGGCGGGTGTTTCTTTTGGTTTAGTATGGGGTGTGGAGGGTGGAGAGGGAAATTGGAGATGCAGTTGGGATGAATTTTTATGGGATCCTACAGCCTTTCCATAGAGTCCAGTTTTGGGGTGGGGGGCAGGTAGAGAAGGTTGGAGTGGGAGAACCTAATTACCAATAGTAGTTTCTGGGGTGGCACAGCAGATTGTCCTAGCTGCTCTGGGTGGCAGAAGAAAGAGAACTGGCATACAGTTGAATAGAGATAGGGATGTTCTGGTTATAACAGTTTTTTGTTTTATTCTATGTGAAGAGAAGAGGAGATAGATTTGAGAATGGGTTAGATATTCAATAGGGACAAATTAGTTCACACTGGAGAAGCCCATGAGTTATTTACATTTGCCCCAGAGCAAGTCAGATGCCAATACTGGATGCCTGGAACTTTCTGGCTACATACTTTTTGCAGTTTTGCCATCTTTGTCTCATCTGACTGTACTGAGAACTCCTAATTCTTTGTCTCTGGTCCTGTTGACATATCTGGTTCTGGGTGCTGCCTCTTTCATGTACCATAAAGGGTTTCATTTGATTATTAGATTTACTCTACTCTAGTACTGCAGTAAATTAAAATTTCCACTTATCATTCCCTTGACTGCATCCTGGGATTTGTAGTGTAGATGAACTGATTCTTTCCCACGTAGAAACTGACACCATTCGAGATTTGGACAACACTTTTGAGCTTGGTGCATTTGTTGATTCCTTCTCCATGGCAACTGTTCTGTCCATAATGGGGGAGAGGGACACCTGGAGATGTCTAAATTGGTCACTCGTACCAAGAGCTTTGGCTTTCTACTCAGAACTCTTTTATCTGTTGATGTATTTATTCCCTAAGGACTTGGAAAATTTTCCTAATAAATAGAATCACTGAATAATATTGGACAGTGCACCGCACTGGGGAGAGTGTGAGCTCTAGACTAAGTCGGCCTAGGGTGTTTCTTTTCCTTCTCACAGGCTGTGAAACCTTTGGGAACTTGCCTGGCTTCTCCCTCATCTATAAAACAGAGTCACCGGAGCCTTAAAAAAGGCCCTGTGGTTCCTGGCACACTGACTTTCATTCTGCGTTAGCATGCCTCCCAGGTATTGGTGGCTGTGTTTGGAACTCTGGTTCCTGGCTCCTCTGCCTACACTGTAGACGTGCCTCTCCTGTCCCAGCTGCTCTGGGTGCCAGAAGAAAGAGAACTGGCAGACAGTTGAATAGAGATAGGAACTCCCTTGTCATACAGTTTTTTATTTTGTTTTGTGTGAAGGGAAGAGGAGACAATGATTTGGGAATGGGTTGGATATTCAGTAGGGACCTTCTGGTGGGGAGGGAAGAGGAGAAACTTCCATTAGTTTCCCCTACAGGAGCCTCTGGAAGTAGTGTTGACCTTTTCAGTGGAGTTTTTGTTTCGGGCAATATAAACCTCCTCTCCCTTAGCACCAAGATGGCATTTATGGGCAAAGCCCCATAAGCCTGGCTTTTTTCTCTAGAGATCCCCTAACAGGGTTTATGGTGGTCACACAAGGCTGCTTTTTAGATGCTACTTACCTCTGGGTATTGGGAAATCAGCCTTCAACTTGTACTTGAGTTGTACTTGTGTCTCCTGCTGTGTGAGCCCTAGGAGACTGACTCATGCCACTTCCTGCACTTCCCCCGACCTCCACAGGAGGGAGGCAGGACCCCAAGCTCCACGAAGCTTCCTGCTGAGCTGCTGAAGCTCTGGCTGTTTGCTCAGCTGTCATTCCAGGTCTTGTCTTCCCTGAACTGTCTGCACGTCCTTACCTGAGGTGTGAGGCACTCCTAGGCTTCCTGTTAGCTTTTCTTTCTTTCTTTCTTTTTTTTATTTTGTTAGGGAGGGGCAGAACTATTGCCCTCTGAGAAGAACATCTTTTTCTTTTCAGTTAGCTTTTGGGTACTTAATTTATTCTTTATTGATACAGGCTCAGACAGTCTTTCTGGGAGACAACGTCTCATTCATTTCTCAGGGGTAAGGATCTCCTAAGAAAAGGAGATCAGAATGCCATTGAGACTGAGGTAAAGGGTTATGGTAAAGAGATTAACCTTAGTTCTGAGCAGAAGACCAAAGCTCGTGTTTCTGTTTTTCTGATATAAGATTAGTCTCTACCTTTGTTCAGAGGGCAGGCCAGTCCAGGCCTTTGAGGAATTATTATACGAAAAAGCATATAGAGAATTCGTAAGTTGTAAATTTGTACAGAAAATAGACCAACGATAACTAGCTGCTCTGGTGAATATTATCGATAGGATAAAAAAATAGCCTTTCTGCCCAGCCGGTGTGGCTCAGTTGGTTGAGCGTCGTCCCATGCACCAGGAGGTCGCTGGTTCGATTTCGGTCAGGGCATATGCCCAGGTTGGGTTGTGGGCTCCATTCCCAGGAGGGGGCATGCAGGAGGTAGCGATGGATGTATCTCACATCAATGTTTCTCTCCCTCCCCCTTTCTTTCTCTGAAATCAATAAAAACATTTTTTAAAAAAGCTTCTGGTGTTTTAAACAGTGAAAAACAACCCCCTTTCTGTCCTATGTATCTGCCTTTACCAGGGCTTTGGGTTCCAGGTGACAGCAGGGAATCTGGTGGAGTTGCAGTTGTCTCCCAGGCCTCTCCTCTGGGTAAGAGGATTACACACGGGAGACACTGCTGGCGTTGGCAGTGCCTGAGTACCTTACTCTTCCTGAGACAGGTTCTGGAAGTGAGGGTGGGCCGCAGGCAGAAGAGGACTGGTAGGGTTGGGCATGGCAGCAGAGGGGTCAGGAAGCGGGAGTTGGAGCTGGACCGTGGGGGTGGGCACGGTGGGTAAAGGGGAGAAGAGTGTATGTTGTCCAATGGGAGGAAGGGTTAGGGAAGAAGAATATCCAGGCTGGAGGTTGGGTGGCAGGGAACCCATGTCCGAAGTTCCTGGAGGAATATTCAGGGCTCCGAGGGCCCTGGGTGAGGGTCCAGGAAAGAGTCCATGAGTTCCATTCAAAGGTCCGTGTGTCCTGTTCAGTTGTCCGGGGATTTGGTCTAGGAACCCGGAGGTTTGGTTCAGCAGACCAGGCCTCTTGGCTCTGAATCCCTGCAGCCTCTTCAGAAGTCCAGAGCCAGTAGTTTTGGCCGGGACACTGGAGTTTGTCTCCAACAATCCAGAAGTCCTGTTTGGAAGCTTGTTCAGTGTGAGGAGTAGAGAGGTACTGTGTGGGAGCGCTGTGGTGGGTAGGGCCCGCTTGGCACAGAGGGTGGGCCCTACCACATGCAGCAGGAAGCGCACCTTTCCTCGGAGCAGCTGCTGGAAGCTCAGGAAGATGGCATGGGGATCTTTGTGAGCTGTGGTCCTGCCCTGTGGAGGAAGCTGAGGGCAGAGGATGGGCCTGAGGCCAGAGACCTGGGCCAGATCTCATGCCTCCCTTGTCTATGTGGGTAGATAGGGTACCAGCACCCAGGCTTTATGGCTGGGAGGGAGCATTCCTTGGGAGGTCATCTCTTCTATCTCAAGATTCCTAGAATTCCTCTTCCCTCAGGCCTTCTGAGGAGACTGAGTCAGAAAAGAGGGACATTTTCTATAGTTCCCTTGACTGGGGACTTACCTGGGTTCCAAGGAGGCCCTGCAGGGCCCCAAGGAGGAGGCGAACTTGTCCAGAAAGCTGCCCCAGTAAGAATGAGAGGCAAGTGGGTCCCAGCTGTCCCCGTGCTGCCATCACTCCCTCCAGCAGGAGGGTCGTCGCCCCCAGAACGTCCTGTGCCTTGGTCTGCTCCTGGGAAAGAGATGGACGAGAGAAGTGCACTGCTTCAAAGGGCATGCTAATAGCGGGTGGGGAGCTTGGAGGAGTAGCCAGCAGCATGAATCATAGAAGCTGAGAATTGGACAGGACCAAGGTCCCACCCAGCACAGGAATTCCTTCACAGTCTCCCGACAATTGGTCATCAGCCTCTGCTTGAATAACTCCAGTGTCCGGTAACCCTGCCTGGTCTTACACTTACTTTCAGTCAGAAAAGCTCTTTTTTCTCTCTTTCTTACATTATACTGAAATCTGCCCTTTTATGGCATTTACCTCTTGGTTCTAGTGCTGCAAATCTCGTTCTGCTACAGAACCTTAGGATCATGTGATTCTTTTTTAACTGAGTGTAGAGATGAAACCATCATAAAGAGCATAAAGATGAAGGGAAGGGCTTGGGGGCACGTGGCAGAGCTGGAACTAAGGGCTCCCTAGGAGCTGCCCTTCCCCAGCCCAGCCCCCTAGGAGATCTGAGGGGGGAATGAGATTCCAGGGGTCTTGAGGATGGAAGAGTTGACCTACCATGGAGTGCTCCTTCCCAGTGGTTTCCTGAGCCTCCGACTAAAGCTCCCCATGCTATACCACGAGACTGCCACTTCGTCCAAGCTAATCAGACAGGCTTTGTATTTTTTTTTTAAACCATTCCTCATATAACATGTTTTCTAACCTCTTCCTGCTCAGGTTGCTTCCTCCTGGGTACATGCTAGTTTAATAGATCCTCTGAATAAATTAGCGTGTGTCTAGTACTCAGTCCAGTATTTTTAAGTGCAGTCCACTCGGAATTTTATGGGGATATTTCCACATTATTGGTGCTAAACATTGAAAGCTACCCAGAACCACTAGGTTTTTAAATAGCTGCCTCAATAATGTTGTTACATGTGAAGTTTGGGGCCAACTCAACCGTCCTCGATCTTTTTCGTAGTAAATTCTAGGGCCAGAAGTTTCTATGAGGGAAGCAGGGCATTGTGGCCTGCAAGCTGGAGTAGGACTTTACTCAAGTACTTTACACATGTAGAATTTTTAATATATCTCTGTTAAATTCCACCATGTTTTGAACCTCGCCTTTCAGTGATTTGAATCTTGATTCTGTCTTTTGTTATTTTTGTGGTGGTTCCCAGCTTTGTGTCATCTGTGGCTGACAGGTCAGTCTTACTTATTCATGCCAACTTAAGAAGCTTGAATTGGAATAAGTCAAAGGCATGGCCCATGAGAGACCTCTATCCAGCTTTTCATGGTGTTCAGCTTTGAATCTATTTAACACACTGGAACTGCAAGTCATCATCTTGTCCAGAGGATATTATCACAGTAGAATGTAGATTGGGTTAGAGTGGCCAAGCTGAAGATGCGATATTTTCAGAGAGCTCAGGAATTTTAAAGAATCCACAGGAAGCAACAGGAAACTGATGAAGACAGGGCTTAGAGAAGCCCAGGGAAGGGCTGGCTTTCTTACCGTCTGGGTTTTCCATTCTCCCAAGCTAAAGTCCACAGCAGGCAGCAGGACAGGTGTGGACAAAGGGTTAATGTCTGGGCACTGGCTCTGTTGAAAAAATTGGTGGGAGAGGGGGAGAGAAAGGAGAAGGGGACATGGTCACCTAGTGACTAAGATGCTTCCATGAGTAATAGGTCCAGATTAGTTTTAGAGGAGAGCTTGATTGCAAATCATAATCCTTGTCAAGGAGTGCTGATCAGGAGGTCATGGTCTTTACCAAAAACAATATTGGAAGAACAGTGATTGGATCAGGGAGCGAGAGGATTTGATGGGAGTGAGGGTATCTTACCAGTTAAACAGACAGAGGGGACAGTGCTGGGGGGTTCTCACCAGTCTGCCGTGAAGGACATGAGAGTCACGTAGCAGTTTATTTAGCAGTCGGGGGTCACAGGCAGGAGGAGCCGGGCTAGACCGAGTCAGCCGTGCGGTTAGGAGAAGCATGACCACGAGGAGCAGTTCTTAGATTAGGAGAGGTGAGGGTGAAAGGGGTGGGTAAGGCAGAAATCATTGTTGGGTGGTGGTCTGCAATTCACATTTAGGACCCAGACCTGAAATCCAGGCACTCTGCCACTCAGAGGCCTCATTCCTCGGAAAGTGGGTTCTTCCAGCCCCCCCCCCCCACACACACACTGTAGCGCATCTCCTTTCTTTCCCCTTCTACCATGTTCTGATTTGGCTCTCAGCCCCTCAGTGTATTCTTACCAGTCAGCTCCATTCTGGCCAGGCTGTCTGGGTGGAGTGGCTCCCTGTGTGGGGCCTCTCCCCTGAATCCTTCCTGGGGCCATGGAGGCGGCTTGGGCTCTTGCACTTCTGGGCAGAGTGGGGTGGGGCACACAGAGTGGGGTGGGGCACGGCACAGGTGGGCTGAGAAAGAGGGTCTGGAATCTATCCTGCAAGTGACGGGGATAATGAACACTTATTCAAGTTTTAAGGAGGAGACTCTGTCTGGCTGGGGGAACAGAGGCTGGGAGGGCTGGCGATGCTGACCAGCCTAGAACTGCTAAAGCTCTGAGTGCCCCCACGTTTTCTTGTGAATGTAGCATATGGTGTCTCCTCTTTGTCAGGGTTTCTCAGTGAATCTGACCCGAGTTTGGTGCCCCTGCCTCCTGCCGAGAGCAGCAGGACAGGATATGTACACAAACACACATCTTAATTGGCCTCAAATTCTGAGCCACCTTGATTGTTTGGTTGGAGAAAGTCTGGCATGGGGATAGAGAAGGGAAGCACTGTGGCATAACCTGAAGAAGGGGGGGGGGGCGGGAACCGGAATAAGGCCAGGATGGGGAACTAGCAAATATGTACAATGTATCGAGGGGTAGCTTGTGGAGTGGGGTTGGGGATGGAATTAGGCAAAAACAAACAAATAAGCAACACCAACAGAAACCAAAAAATTGGACTAATGTAAGTCATTGATTAAAAGATTAAGAGAAGGTGGCATGGGAGAAATTAACCTCTAATTTTTTTCCCTATTTACCCCCACACATAAAGCCTCTTAAAGTTTTTCTTTGCTCTCCAAGTTCTGAAATACTGGGTTTTTCAAGGCAAGGAGATGGACTACCATTCCTGAGACTTTCTTCCTGAGGCGAGTTGTCCAGGAATGGATACCTACTGAGTGAGACGATGCCCACCTCACATGGCATACCTCCCCACGGCCACCCACCATATCTCTTAGCCCATACCTTCCTCCCTGCCCCCTCTTCAGACCCCTTCCGGTTCCTTCACAGGACCCCCCACATGGCTTCCTCCCTCTTTCACAAGTTGTGCAAAGAGGCCTGCACCTGTTTCAATATTGGGATTTCCTATAGGTCTGTCAACATGCAGGAGCCCTCCTCCCATCACCCTCTCCTTGTGCCCTGGCTTGCCTGACCCAGCTTCCCAGCCCCTGGAGCCAGAACCTTAAGCTAACTAGGAATAACTGGGTAAGAATGAAGATTGGAGCTGTGTCCACCTTGGCGCTGAGTTCCCCAAGTCCTAATAATATACTTCCTTTCTCATTTTCCCCCCGCCCCCCAAAGCCCATGTTTCCTTTCCTTAGTGCCCGCCAGGACTGTGCTGTATTTCACCACGTCTGTGACCAGTCCCTCAGAACCCAGCACCCCACCCCCTACCCCTGCTCTGCCCTACTCCTCCCATTCTGGGAAGGCCACACGCTTCCTGACAAAGGTCAGTGCCTGTAGGTTCCAGTGTGCCCGCCCCTCCCCCAGCTGAGAGCCCAACTCCTCTTTCCTGTCCTTCCTACCCTCACTTAACTGCAAGCCCTGCTTGCCACTCACCGGGTGGAGAAGGGCTCCAGGACCCAGGTGCAGAGCAGAAGGCACTCTGGGGAGCAGATGGGTAGGAAAGCTTGTGGCGTTGGGGCATAGCCCCTTCCCAGCAGTGGGGTCACACGCCTGCCTGGGCCACTTCTGCCCAATCAGAGAACAGGGAGCCACCAGGCACTGCGGAGGGCCCCCGGAAGTGACGCCTTCTCCTCCCACCCTCACTGGACCTGGAGCCCCTGCCTGGACCATGGTCTGTTATCACAGCCCTGCTCCTCCACCCACACACACCACCGGGAGGCTCTGTCTTTTCCTAGGAAATGGCAACCTGGGACCTGGCTGGAGAGGAGATGGGAGGGGAACAGGTTTTTTTTCAGGAGGAATCCAGCAGGACATTTTTGTTTTCAGTTCCTGGCTGGCCAAATTTCTTTTCCCTAGATACCACACCTGCTGCTGAAATCCAATAAGGCTCCTGCTTCCCTGCTTCTCTCTCCTATAGCCCCTAGGGCCGTGGTGGGCAAACTGCGGCTCGCGAGCCACATGCGGCTCTTTGGCCCCTTGAGTGTGGCTCTTCCTAAGCCTTAGGAGTACCCTAATTAAGTTAATAACCATGTACCTACCTATATAGTTTAAGTTTAAAAAATTTGGCTCTCAAAAGAAATTTCAATCGTTGTACTATTGATATTTCGCTCTGTTGACTAATGAGTTTGCCAACCACTAGGGCCTAGGGCAGTGGTTCTCAACCTTCCTAATGCCGCAATCCTTTAATACAGTTCCTCATGTTGTGGTGACTCCCAATTTCATTGTTACAAATTGAACATAATTAAAGCATAGTGATTAATCACAAAAACAATATGTAATTATATATGTGTTTTCCGATGGTCTTAGGCGACCCCTGTGAAAGGGTCGTTCGACCTCCAAAGGGGTCGCGACCCACAGGTTGAGAACCGCTGCCCTAGGGGGTAGTGTCTTATACCCGCTTTCTGAGTGGGAACATGGGTATTGCCTGTATTAGAGAATGACGCTGTCAGAGGTCAGTGTTGTGGGGAAAGGGTCTGGGCAGTTTGAAAGGACTGCACAGGGAGGGTGTGTGTGCTGGGCTCAGGTGCTCCTCTGCTGGGGCCCACTGGCTCAGACAGCTAAGCTCACTTCTCTCTGCCAGTGTACGCCTTTGCTTGCCGGGTCTTTCTCCCTCTTCCATCTCCTACCATTCCACATGTGACAAGAGGAATAACCAGGCCCATGTGTCCCAG
>NW_005364139.1:758900-759216 GCF_000412655.1 Myotis brandtii
TTTTAAAAAGACCCCTCCCCCCCCCCCCCCCCATACCCCCTGCTGGCCTAGCCCCCCTCTTCCTTTGGCCCTGCCTCTGGTTCCTTTGCTTTCCTCTCAATCCCAAGCTCCCCACAGCCTCTGTCCTCAGGGCCTCCTGGCCTGACCTTGTTCCCATCCCCCCTCCCACCCCCCAGTTCTTCTTCAGGGCTCTCTCCTGCTCCTCCTCCCCAGGCAGGATGGGGCTGTCTGCTAAGGAGTATGGCCTAGATCCCGGAATTCTCCATTTCAACCAGATGAGATGCCTCCCAAGATTAAGAAGGAGGGTGGTGGGATG
>NW_005364139.1:759236-759814 GCF_000412655.1 Myotis brandtii
GGGACAGGGAGCAGCCCTGACCAGGAAACCAACCAAGACAGAGGAGTTTGAGGTGAGTGGAGAGGCTGAGGGTCCCCTGGGTGAAGGAAGAGGGTGAGAAAGCATGTCAGGTGGGGATGATGACGGGTGGATGAGCTTGAGGACAGGTTACACAGCAGGGAGGGAAACTGTCACCAGGCGGAAAGGACACAGTCTCTTTCTGGCTAAGCTCCTGTCCTGGTGAACAGTAGAATGAGGAGAGACCTCAGGCAAGAGGTGGGGACACAGGCCAGGCAGTGAAAGTGGGTGGGTGGGGTTTGAGAGGTGCTGTGAGCCCAGAGTCAGGGGGAGAGCAGTTGACAGGCCTCTCCTGCATGCTGTCACCCTTGAAGACAAGTCTTCATCCTTCCCGCAGGAACCGAATCCCAGCGCGGTGGCCGGCCCAGGCCTCAGGCCTAGCCTTTGCCCCTCCCTGGCCTGGGGTTCTCATCCAGGGCGGGACACGCACCTCCTGCTGGGTCCAGCCACCCTGGGGCCACCGGCAGTGGAGGGGGGCTGGGGGGCGCTCCAGACCTGCCTCTCCTCCCCTCTTCGCGCCC
>NW_005364139.1:760585-768015 GCF_000412655.1 Myotis brandtii
CCGGGGCCCCCCGCGGGCGGGGGAGCACGGGGGTCCCGGGGCGTCGGAGTGGACGCGGAGGTGGCGAGGAGAAAGGAGCGAGCCTGCAGATATTCGGGACAGTTTCCTGGCGGAGGACCGGGGCAGGAAGCGCCCCTTCCAGGCTCAGGTGTTGGCCGTTATTGATCGCCCACTATGTGCCGGGCTGTTTGCCAGCTCCATCTCATCAGTCTCTCACTAACTCCTAGAACAACCCTCCTAGATAGATGCTGCCATGAGCCCCACTTTCAGACGGGGACCCCGAGGCCCAGAGAGTGTCAGGAACTTGTCTAGGGTCCCGAAGCTGCGAGTAGCAGCGCCTGCCTCGGTGGGACCCATTGCCTTGCTCTCTGACACATCCCCCCCCCCCCCCCCCCCCCCCCCCGCACATTTTCTTTCGAGAGTGAGTATGGTTGAGTTATCTTTAGGGTTTAGGCAAGAATCATGTTCAGTTTAGTTTTGTTTACTTGACATGTTGTATTTGAACTTTGCCTGCATGCCTAGAAGCTGGAAGGCCATGGACATTGCACCCTAATGAAATCCCAAAGCACTTCCACCTCCTCTCAGACACACACAGCTGGGACCATCCTTTAACCCCATGAAGCAAAATAGGTTGGAAAAGAAAGCTCTTTCCACCCTCTCAAAATTTAAAAAGGGAAAAAACTGTTTAGGAGTGAATATTCATAAAACAACATCTTGTATCCACAAATGTAACAAAATCTCTAGGAGATATTATGAGCAAATTTACTTTTGCATTAGTTCTATCAAATTGTTAATGTCCCTTATAGAGTTGACTGCTAGTCTCAGTGTTATATCAAGAATATGCTTCAGCCCAGCCAGTGTTGCTTAGTGGTTGAGTGGATGGCCACACGGGTAGGCAGGGACCCAGCCAGGACCGGGGTCGCGGTTTTGGCGCGGCCGTCACAGCGGGTGAAGATATTAGGGACATCTTCCTTCTCTCCCAGACTTCGTGGCGCTGCTGACGGGGCCGAGGTCGCAGGCCGTGGCAAGGGCCCGAGTGATACTGCTGCGCTCTAGTCTGCGTTTCTCCATCTCCTACCGGCAGTGAGAACGGGCCAGGAGGGAGGAAGAGCGGGCTGGGCGCTGGGGCGGGAGAGCTGGGACAGGCTGGAGGGGCTGCTTCTGGCCCAGGCTCAGAGTCCGTGCTCCTCCGCACCCTCATTCCCAGGCTGGACCGTCCCACCCGAATCCGCTTCTCAGACTCCACTGGCAGCGTCCTGTTCGAACACCCTGCAGCTCCGACCCAAGATGGCTTGGTGAGATGATGCCATTTATGAGTGCTTATCTAGTTTGGACACTGTGCTGAGAGTGTGCTCTGCATTACCTCCTTTGGTCCTCACAACAGTCCAGTGGGAGGAAGGCACTGACATTATATGCCCATTTTACAGATGAGGAAATTGAGGCTCAGTAGCAGAATGTGATTTGCGCAAGGTCACACAGCTGTAAGTGGTGGAGCCAGGATTTGGACCCCTGGATTCCTTCTTCTTTTAAAAAAATATTTTTTATTGATTTTAGAGAGGAAGGGAGCGGGAGAGAGAGATAGAAACATCAATGATTAGAGAGAATCATTGATTGGCTGCCTCCTGCACACCCCCTACTGGGGATAGAGCCGGCAACCTGGGCATGTGCCCTTGGCCAGAATCGAACCTGGGACCCATCAGTCTGCAGGCCGACACTCTGTCCATTGAGCCAAACAGGCTAGGGGTGGATTCTTAAGCTTCCTAGGAGAGCATGGGGGCTCCTTCCCATATTCCTTCTTCATCAGATAGGCCTCTTCGCTGGCCTATCCTGCATACTGTTTGAGTAGGGTCTTCTTGTCTCTCTGCTCCAGGTGTGTGGGGTGTGGCGAGCAGTGCCTCGGTTGTCTCTGCGGCTCCTCAGGGCAGAACAGCTACATGTGGCACTTGTGACACGTGGATTCCTAGGAGAGCATGGGGGCTCCTTCCCATATTCCTTCTTCATCAGATAGGCCTCTTCGCTGGCCTATCCTGCATACTGTTTGAGTAGGGTCTTCTTGTCTCTCTGCTCCAGGTGTGTGGGGTGTGGCGAGCAGTGCCTCGGTTGTCTCTGCGGCTCCTCAGGGCAGAACAGCTACATGTGGCACTTGTGACACCCACTCATCCTTCAGGGGAGGTCTGGGGGCCCCTCATCCGGCACCGGGCTCTGGCTGCAGGTGAGGGGAGCAACAGCCCCTGGGCATGAAGCTCTGTCTTCTCTATACCGAGGAATGGAGTGGGCTGCGGAGGGGACTTTCTGATGGGCTCTCCTGGTCCTCCCTCTCCCAGAGACCTTCAGTGCCATCCTGACCCTGGAAGGCACCCCACAACAGGGCATAGGTGGCATCACCCTACTCACTCTCAGTGACACAGAGGACTCCTTGCATTTTTTGCTGCTCTTCCGTGGGCTGCTGGAATCCAGGAGTGGGGGTAAGTGGGATATGGGGAGGGCATGTGAGAAGGGCAGGGAGGGCACCTGGCTCTCAGCGGTGTCCACATGTACCATCGTTTCAGGACCAGCCCAGGTTCCCTTGCGGCTCCAGATTCTACACCAGGGGCAGCTGTTGCGAGAGCTCCAGGCCAATGCCTCAGCCCAGGTGAGCGAAGGTTTGGCTTTTGTTGCCACCTGCTCTGGCCTCTTTCTGCTCCCACCGATTATCCTGCTCTGTCCCTAGGACCCAGGTTTCGCTGAGGTGCTGCCTAACCTGACAGCCCAGGAGATGGACTGGCTGGTGCTGGGGAAGCTGCAGATAGCCCTGGAGAGGGCAGGTAGCCCAGGGTTGCGTATCAGTGGACACATTGCTGCCAGGCAGAGCTGCGATGGTGAGGCAGGGTGGAGCCTGGCTCCCTGGGCACACGCCACTGAGAGGCATAGACAAGTGCCAGGGGCAGGTCCAGGGTGGATATGGGAGGGATCCTGGGGGCTGGGGTATGAATGGCCATGGGGCCAGCCTGCCTCCACTTGTCTTGCCCCTCTGCAGTCCTGCAAAGTGTCCTTTGTGGGGCCGATGCCCTGATCCCAGTTCAGACAGGTGCAGCTGGCTCAGCCAGCCTTACACTGCTAGGAAACGGCTCCCTAATCTACCAGGTAAGTCAGGGGCTGCAGGAGGTGGAAGGGCAGTAGATTGAGGCAGAGATTTGGCCTGCAGTTCAGGCCCCAGGCCTTCTCTGCCACTCCAGTTTGCTCTACCCAACTCTGCCCACCAGGTGCAAGTGGTAGGTACAGGCAGCGAGGTGGTGGCCATGACGCTGGAGACCAAGCCTCAGCGGAGGGACCAGCGCACTGTCCTGTGCCACATGGCTGGACTCCAGTCGGGAGGACACACAGTGAGTGATACAGGCAGAGCTGGGCCACAGGGCCCATGTACCACAATGTGGGGTTGTGGGAAGCGAAGTTGGGTGGGCAGATAGGTTCAGCATCATTCACTCATTCACAGGCTCTCTCATTGATACATTGATTCACTGGACACATTTTTAGTGAGACTCAGGCCAAAGAGTACAAAGAAAATCAGATATGGCCCCTGTCCTCAGCAAGCTCATGTCAAATGAGAGGAGTAAGACAGGGAGACCAGTGCAGGAGATCACATACTAATTGTGAGAGCAATGGCTGCCGCTTATTGAGCCTTTCTAGGTGCCACGTACTAGACTGGTTGCCTTATATTATTTTTGGCCCTCGCAGTACCCATTTTAGAGATGATGAAGTGAAGGATCAGAGGTTAACTCTTCAAGGTTATTACATACGTAGGAAGTGGCAGAGAAGGGACTTGAACTTGGGCCTGCAAGGTTCTTATTCAGTGTTACTGGTGTGGGGAAGTGTCTATGGGTGTAGTGGGGGCACAAAACATGGAAAGGCTTCAGAATCTTAGGCTTGTGTGAAAGCTGAGGAGGGTTCACCTGGGGTCTGGCAGGCTCCAGCTAGGGCTCACCCTTCACTGTCCCCTAGGCCATGGGCGTCTGCCCTGGGCTGGGTGCCCGAGGGGCTCATATGCTGCTGCAGAATGAGCTATTCCTGAACGTGGCCACCAAGGACTTCCCAGATGGAGAGCTGCGGGGGCATGTGGCTGCCCTGCCCTACAGTGGGCACAGCGCCCGCCATGACAGTGAGTGCCCATAGGTTTGCCTGCCCTTTGCTACCCTCTAATCAGTGACTCACGTACATAAGGGATGGTGTCAGAGCGCTAGAGCCTGATGTGTCTTTCTCTGCCTGAGCTCTAGGTTTGCATCCGGAGATGTACAGGTGGGATGTAAAGGGTGGCCCTCCTGGGAGACCCTCCCTGTTGCGATGGTGCAGGGGTCTAAAACTTGCTGCTCCCCCAGCCCTGGGCTTATGGGCAGTGTCTGCCAGCTCACGGAGTCTGTGCTGGGCAACATGGGAATGCTGGGGTTGAGTGGCTGCTCTAGGCCACCTTCTCATCTGTCCCCTCTCCTCTGTCTGGATCCAGCACTGCCCGTGCCCCTGGCAGGAGCCCTGGTGTTGCCCCCTGTGCAGAGTCAGGCAGCAGGGCATGCCTGGCTCTCCCTGGATACCCACTGTCACCTGCACTATGAAGTGCTGCTGGCTGGGCTTGGTGGCTCAGAACAGGGCACTGTCACTGCCCACCTCCTCGGTCCACATGGGATGCCAGGGCCCCGGCGGCTGCTGAAGGGATTCTATGGCCCAGAGGTGAGGATGTGATTGGAAAATATCTGCTTTTTAGCTTAAAGGTGTGTGTGTGTGTGTAAGCAGAGAACAGGCTGCCTGGTATGGCAGAGCTGGCATGGGCTCAGGAGTCAGACAGACTGGGCTGTGGACCTGACCCAGCCTTTTATTATTCATCCTCTTTCCTGCGTCCTTCTCTGGTGGGATCCCTTGAATTGTATGTAATATCCTGGACCTCCAGGGGAGTAGGTGGGGTGGCCAAGCCCCCGGAAGTAGATGGGTGGTCAGGGACTTGTTGTCAGAGAGACTGGATTCTGAGCTCCATACCATTGCTAATGAGCTTCGCTATCCTGGAGACCTTATTTCATTTCCCTGGGTCTCAGTTTCCTCATCTGCAAATCGGGAAGAGTAGACTCAGCCCTAGAGTGCCTTGTTCCCAGCCCTTATCCTATCTACTCACAGGCTCAGGGCGTGGTGAAGGACCTGGAGCCTGAGCTGCTGCTGCACCTGGCACAGGGCACTGCCTCCCTGCTGATCTCCACCAAGGGGAGCCCCCAAGGGGAGCTTCGAGGGCAGGTAGGCAGCAGTGGGGATGGGTCAGAGTTGGGCTGGCACCGTGTGTCTCTGTGCCACTTGCTCTTCCCCAGCCCTGGGGGGTGGAAGTATCACACTTGTTTACTGCTTGGGAGGATGAAGCCATACAAGGCACATAAATAACAAGGCTGGCAGCAGGGCACCCTGTGCCTGGCAGCGAGAATGATTGCTGGGATGAAGAGCATCCTTTTGGGGCACAGGGGCACTCAGGGGATGAGGTGTTTCTGCTTGGCGGGCTGGCTGCTGCTGGTGGAGACGCAAGGGGGAGCCCGGGCGCTGCCTCAGCTCACCTCTCCTCCCAGGTGCACATCGCCAACCAATGCGAGGTGGGCGGCCTGCGCCTGGCGGAGGCAGGGGCGGAGGAGGCCCGGAAGCCTGGGGCTCCTGAGGCAGTGGGCGCAGCTGCACTGCCCATGTTGCCCGCTGTGCCCGGCCCTGATGCCCCAGTGCCAGTCAAACCAGGCAGCCCCTGGAGAGCCCGAGACCCCAACACTTGCTTCTTCGAGGGACAGCAGCGCCCCCATGGGGCTCGCTGGGCACCTAACTACGACCCGCTCTGCTCACTCTGCACCTGCCAGGTAGGAGGCGTACTGGGGCCTGGGTTCTGGGGCAAAGGCTCCAGTCAACCTCCCACCTCTCCCTGCAGAGGCAGACAGTGATTTGTGACCCTGTGGTGTGCCCGCTGCTCAGCTGCCCGAGTCCAGTGCAGGTGCCGGACCAGTGCTGCCCTGTGTGCCCCGGTGAGTGCCATGCAGGGGTGGAGACAGTCATGGGGCTCCGCCAACGGCGGATGAGGCCTCTAAGAAGGGAAGGAGGCTGTCACCCTCTGCCTTCACTATTTTTTGGCTCCACAGAGAAACAAGATGTCAGAGACCTGCCAGGGCTGCCAAGGAGCAGGGACCCCGGAGAGGGTGAGCTGGCAGTGTATGAGCCAGGGTGGGGAACCAAGAGGCGCTGTTGGGTGGGACCAGGAGGGGGACGGTGGGGTGAGAGTATATATGGGTGGGTGAAGGCTGAGGGACACAGGTTTCAGTGACACCTGATAGGCTTCATTAGAGTGACTGGCCCGAGAATGGGCCCTGGGGTTAGAGGGTGTGGGGTTGGCCTGAGCCTGAAGCCTTGGTTTTTGGATCCAGCCAATGAGCTCAGTACTAATGGCAGCTGGCCACTGTCTGCCACCAGGCTGTTATTTTGATGGTGACCGGAGCTGGCGGGCAGCGGGTACCCGGTGGCATCCTGTCGTTCCCCCTTTTGGCTTAATTAAGTGTGCCATCTGCACCTGCAAGGTATGGCTGCTCAGTCTTCTCCAGTGCTACACCCCCGTGGGGCTGCGGAGATGGGAAGGGGCCTCCAGGAGAGGAAAAGCCCAGCCTTGGTGAGGGGGGCTCAAGGATCAAAATAATATGAGAAAGTCCTTTGGGCTTTGAGAGCTGGCTTCCTGCAGGAGAAGGGCAAGGGTGACCTGTGTGAATTCTGGCTCTGCCAGCTGACTAGCTCCATATCACCCGGGCACTTCCTGTGCCCCCCTGAGCTGCACTTTCCTCTCCCGTGAGCGGATGTGCTAGCACCTACCTGGCAGGGCTACAATGAGGATTTAGTTCAGGAATATAAAGCACCAGCCCAGGGCCTGAGTAAAAGGCCGTGGATATATTACTCGAGGTATGCGGAAGGAGAGGGAGGAAGCAGGAGTGCTCCCCCTCCTTCCTAACACCCCTCACACAATGGATCCCTACAGGGGGACACGGGAGAGGTGCACTGTGAGAAGGTGCAGTGTCCCCGGCTGGCCTGTGCCCAGCCTGTCCGCGCCAACCCCACTGACTGCTGCAAACAGTGTCCAGGTGAGGGGGGTGGGCACTGAGGCCTCTTGGGGCAGATAGGGCCCTTCACGCCTTGTCCTGGGTGAGGGGATGCACAGTGAGGGTGGATGGAAGGGACTTCTCAGCTAATTCAGCATTTCCTGAGCACCACTCTGTGCCTAGTCTGGAGCCAGGGTTCTAAACACAGTGGAAAGATGTGCATGTATTAGTGGGCTATGATGGGTTCTAGTTCCTGCCCCATCTATCCATTCATCCATCCAACCAACCAGCCAACCAACCAACCCATCCATCCACCCATCCACCCATCCACCCAATCCACCCATCCACCTATCCATCCATCCATCC
>NW_005364139.1:768067-780354 GCF_000412655.1 Myotis brandtii
ATCCATCCATCCATCCATCCATCCATCCATCCATCCATCCATCCATCCATCCATCCATCCATCCATCCATCCATCCATCCATCCATCCATCCATCCATCCATCCATCCATCCATCCATCCATCCATCCATCCATCCATCCATCCATCCATCCATCCATCCATCCATCCATCCATCCATCCATCCATCCATCCATCCATCCATCCATCCATCCATCCATCCATCCATCCATCCATCCATCCATCCATCCATCCATCCATCCATCCATCCATCCATCCATCCATCCATCCATCCATCCATCCATCCATCCATCCATCCATCCATCCATCCATCCATCCATCCATCCATCCATCCATCCATCCATCCATCCATCCATCCATCCATCCATCCATCCATCCATCCATCCATCCATCCATCCATCCATCCATCCATCCATCCATCCATCCATCCATCCATCCATCCATCCATCCATCCATCCATCCATCCATCCATCCATCCATCCATCCATCCATCCATCCATCCATCCATCCATCCATCCATCCATCCATCCATCCATCCAGATTTATCACCTATTAAGGGCCAGAAACTGCTAGGTGCTGGAGATTCAAAGACAAATAAAACCTGGGTGGCCTTCATAGCGCTCAGATCTACTGACCTCTTCCTCTTCATCTCCCTCTCTCCCTTCCAACAGTGGGGTCAGGAACCCACCTCCAACTGGGGGACCCCATGCAGGCCGATGGGCCCCGGGGCTGCCGGTTTGCAGGGCAGTGGTTTCCGGAGAGCCAGAGCTGGCACCCCTCAGTGCCCCCCTTTGGGGAGATGAGCTGTATCACCTGCAGGTGTGGGGTAAGAGAGGCCTGGGGGGCTTGTGTGAGGTGGGCATTGGAGGCCTCACCTGGACTAGGGGGACCTTCCCAGGGAGGGCAGGCTCCTGGGGGCAGCCCTCCCTGAAGCGGCTGAAGGCTGTTGTGCCCCCGTGCCTCTGGGGACCCTCAGGATCTGCTCTGTCCTGCCTCAGGCAGGGGTGCCCCACTGTGAGCGAGATGACTGTTCGCTGCCACTGTCCTGCGGCTCAGGGAAGGAGAGTCGCTGCTGCTCCCACTGCACGTCCCGCCGGTGTAAGTGAGGGGACCCAGGGGCAGCAGCCCTGGGCTGACGGTGGGATGCTGAGGAGGGAAGGAGCACCCGCTGTGTGCCAGGGACAGTGCCCTCTGCTTCACAGTTGCCACTCCATTCTGCCCTCACAGTTGACCTGGTGGGCTTGTTATTGGTAGTCTTTTACTTATTTTTTTTAAAATATGTTTTTATTGATTTTTAGAAAGAGAGGAAGGGAGAGGGAGAGAGAGAGAGAAACATCAATGAGAATCATTGATTGGCTGCCTCCTGCATGCCCCACACTGGGGATCAAGCCCACAACCTGGGCACATGCCCCAACCGGGAATCGAACCGGGACCTCCTGGTTCATAGGTCGATGCTCAACCACTGAGCCACGCTGGCTGGGCAGAGTCCTTTCTTTACAAATGAGATTTCTGAAGCTCGAGGAATTAGGCTACCAGGTTAAGGTTACGCAGCTGTTCTGTGCTGACTTGCTTAGAAAATACTGACCTTTCTGGGACCAGAACAGGGATACTTTGCTGGGCTCTCTGTGCCTCCTCAAAGTTCGCTCCCTTCTGTCCTCAGCAGCCCCAGAGACCAGGACAGCGCCAGAGCTGAAGAAAGAAGCCCAGGGCTCCTAGGGAGCAGCGGGAAGGCCCATGACCAAGAGGACGGGGCCTGGGCTGGGAGAAGGAGTGGCGCCGAGGACCCTGCATCCTCCTGCGGGAAACCCAGTGCCTTTGGCTCCTCTTTTCCGCCTCTTCTCCCTCCCCCACTACCTCTGGGACCACAACTCCACAAGGGGGAGGGGCTGTCAGGGCAGACCCAGGCCATGTCCACTCCAACTCCTGCCTGTCACCCTCTGGCCTCTGCCTTGGAAGCCTAACCCCTTTCCTTCTGTACATAATGTCACTGGCTTGTTGGGATTTTTAATTTATCCTCACTCAGCACCAAGGGTCCCCCCACCACTTCACTCCTGCTGCCCCTGAGCTGAGCAGAGTCATTATTGAAGATTTTTGTATTTATTAAAACATCTTTTTCAATCTTTGAGGTAAAGGTCTTTCTTTATGGCCAGGGACCCCATGGACAAGGGGCTGAGAGTAGGAGGGTGGAGAGATGAACTCTGGCTCCAGGAGCTTTGCTTGGACCCTTGGGGAGCGGGAAGAGACCTGAGACGAAGCAGATGGTACAACAGCTGGCTGGCAGGCCTGATTCCACAGAGAAGCTTGGGCCTATCTTTGAGGTGGACTAGAGCCTCGAAGGCACTCTGAAGCAGAACTTAGGTGCAAGTTTGGTTTCCACTGGTCTACCCGTGGCTGGCATTTTTGCTGACTCCATGTTTGAAGTTGCTCCAAAGAGAGAAAAGTATAACCAGCCTCTATTTTCTTTATCTAAAATGAGGCAAACACTTCCGGTTAATCTTCTTTCCTGGAAACTAAGTGCATTCTGGACCAGTTCTGGGGAAATTCTGGATCAGAGTGGATTGGAATCAGCCCTAGTCCAGTTCTTGGCTGAGCTTATCTAAGTGATGCACGGAGTAAGGCCCCTTGTTCCTTTCTCCCCTTTCCTGCCACCAGCACCTGGGCACTCCCACAGACCGCACAGGCTTGTGGGAAATAAGAGCATCAGGATCGAGAGCTGTCAAATACACGCACCTGCAGGCTTGTCTTTTGTATAAACAATGTGGGATGAAATGAGCCTGGAATTTTATGACCTAGTGGGGTAGTAGGAAGGGGAAACCAGCGCCTTCTTATTTAGGGACAGGCGTGGTGTGTTGTGCTTGAGAAGTTATGGTCTTAGCCCATTGAAGCATCAAGTTCCAGTTCTGCTATTAACTCGCTGAGTGATTTAACCTCCGCGAGTCCCTATTTCCTTTCTGTAAAACAGAGATCTCCCTCACAGGATCCAGTCAGAGCTTGTGAATCACACAGCTCAGTGCTTGGCATACATTCATTGCAAAGACACTCGAGCTGAGGTAGGGTTCCTGGAGCTGGTTTGAAATAAAAGGCAGGGAGAAATCTGGGGAGGAGAGTGGCAATGGGTTTCAACTTTGGTGTGATAGTCTGCCGGGTGCTCAGGCGGAATGGGGAGGCCAGGCTGGGGATGAGAAGATGATGAGGATGGAGAGACTGAACTTGGCCCAGAGCCCTGGCTGTCAGTAGTGGTATTAGAGGGTCAGATAGGGAAGAAAAAGCAGCAGGATTGGCATGGGGCTAGATGCAGGGAACCAAGTACAGCTCCAGGTGTGGTGTGATGGAGGATTTAGCCCAGAAACTGATGAGGGTGTTTGGTGGGAAGAAGGGTTGAGAAAGGAAATTTTGATCCCTAGATTTAACATGAGTTTGCTACTGACACTCACAAGACAAGAGGAAGAGTGCGAATCCACAGGGTGGCTCCATGGGCTCCGAGAGGCAGGGCCTTGCTCCTGGATCCTGCCCCCAGGCACCCAGCCAGCCCTCAGAGCAGCATCAGTGGATGTCAGTTGAGCAAAGGATTGAACAGTGTGAGGTTCGCGGCACAGGAAACTGAGTCAGAGAGTCAGGCAGATGGAAGGAGGAGAATTTATTCTGCGCTCTCGGGCGAGGTCCACAGGTCCTGGGGTTGGGCCAGTAGAGTCACGCCGAGAGGGAGTAGGGGCATTTTTTTATACAGCTGTTCAGTGACGGCGGGGGAGCATGAGCTGTGGGAGTTCCTGCCTCGGGGGTCGTCAAAGTTTCCAGGTGTCGTCATCTGTCTGGTAGCTGACCTGTTAAGAATTCCAGGGCGGGACCGGTATCTGCGTCACCAGTTACCTGGTGCACTGGCCTGTTACGGATTCTAGGAAGGGCCCAGTATCTATGTCACCATCTGCCTGGCGGAGGCATGCACCAGCTCCTGGACCCCCTTTCGACCTAACAAACAGCTAATGGATCCAGGCAGACCATTGTTCTTCTTAGACCACAGTCCTTGAAACACCTTTCCCCTCACAGGCCTGCATTCTAACCAGAGCTGACCTGTGCCCAGATCCTGGGGTCCAGCCCTGGGCAGATGGGAACCACACCTCAGACAACTTGGAAGCCCTGACTTGCAGAGACCTCAAGAAGGCACCCATCCATTCACCTTTAGGCAACTGCATCACCTCAGAGAGGCCTTTGCCTTCCTAAAAAACCAAAAGCAACCCTAAAACCGTAACAAAACCCAAGGAGAGCCCATCCTGGGCAGAGGATTTTAGTGTCTCAGATCAGGTGCTGGTAAGATTTAAAACTGGGTCAGTCAAGCCTTCTATGTGGTAGAGGGTTGGACTGGGCCTCTGAGCTTCTCCTGGGAAAGAGAGGGAAGGTAATACACAGGGGCGCTGGCTGCCAGAGGAGAGAGGGGGTGGTTCTGATACACCCGTTTTTTGAGGTGTCCTTCCCATGCAGTCCTCCATTTTGTGCGTTCTGCGGTGACACCCCTGTGCCATCTTTTATTTGTCACATCCAAATTTTGGTGTCTGGTGAGGGACAGCCATGGGGGCTGTGACATGGTGGTACTGCTGGCAGCCGGCAGCCACCAGTTTGCTTTGGGCCCGTCACCTGGAGCAGTGTCTGTGTAGGTATTTGGGTAGATTACGGCAATGAGTGGTTATTTTCAAACTCTGCCTCAGACCCTCAGACACGTGAAAGGGCCTCCAGGCAGCAGGAGAATGGGGGCTGTGGAGAGTGGAACAGCCCAGGTGCTTGTTGGGAGTGGTGAGTCCAGGGCCCCCCACTCAACTTCCACGTTGGCTGCTGCACTTCTCAGAAAGAAGAGTCGGTGGCTTTCTAAAAAGTTTCAGACAACTGTTTTATTGCATTTCACCCTTAGTCTTTATGAAAACAATGGGAAGTAGACACACAAAAGTGTGACACTTTTTGTTGTTGTTAATCCTCACCCGAGGATATTTTTCCATTTCAGAGAGTAGAAGGGAGGGGGAGACACAGAGAGAGAAACATCAATGTGAGAGAGACACACTTGAACCGGATTGAACAGGCTGACGCTCTATCCACTGAGCCAAACCGGCCAGGGCAAAAGTGTGACCCTTCTGACACAATGACAGTGACAGAAGGGGGTGTCTCATGAAGTAATGGGATTAGGACCAGGAGGGCATTCAGCAGGCATGCTGGAAGGGACACATTTTCGCTCATCAGATTTTCGGCTAGTCAGAGATGAAATGTGAAGGAAAAAACAGAATATGTATGGAACACTGGAAATATATTGTTAAGGATGACAAAAGGGAGGGAATTTTTGTGACTGTTAATGATTATAAAGTTCTGAGAACGAAGCCACCCTTTTAACATTGCTTGGCTCTAATATATGTTTTCATGGATCAAGGGGGCCGCCAGGATTACGTTTGCTCACCATAAAAGTAAATCATTGCGAACAATTATAGTAATACCCAAATGTGTGGGGAAGAAAGAAAAATTCACCTGTTAGAAAGATAAAATCCCAACCCCTGCATAATCGCTATTAATAACTCACTGAGTATTTTTCTGAGTTTTAGTTTGCCCAGCCCTAGCCCTGCCCCCACTCTGGGTCCTGCCCCTGCAGCACCTCTGTCCCCACTTGCGGAGTGGCTGTGATGCCTGTCCTTGCCCCAGTTGAGGGTATTCTTGTGATAACCTCTGGAGCTGGAGCACATGTAAGTCTGCACAAATAAGGAAAGCAGGAGATTGCATTTAAGGGAAATCTGACCCTTTGTATTTAAATTGGCAGGGGAGGCAAAACCCCAGAAATTTGGAAAAAATTTTCACCAACTCAGAGAAGTTGGCAGATTGGTTGGTATTCAGTGATTTAATTTTCAGGGCAGTGACTAGAGTCCATCAGCTCCTCAGCAGAGGGGTGTTGGGTAGGCCTCGAGGTTGTCTGGTCCTCATGTGGGCAGCAGAGGTTGGCTGGTGGGTCTGTAGTTTGAAAATCTCACTGAACGCCACCTAAAGAAGGACCACGCAAAAAACACCATGCAGAAAACACAAATGGGGTCCTGAAACCGCTCAGGAAAGGGGTTCATGCAAAAGAAGGGGGGCAAGGAAAGGTGATAGGGGCGGGTACCTGCCCTGGAAAGGCTCTAGATCAGCAGTTCTCAACCTGTGGGTCGCAACCCCTTTGGGGGGCGAACGACCCTTTCACAGGGGTCGCCTAAGACCATCGGCAAACACATATATAATTACATATTGTTTTTGTGATTAATCACTATGCTTTAATTATGTTCAATTTGTAACAATGAAAATACGTCCTGCATATCAGATATTTACATTACGATTCATAACAGTAGCAAAATGACAGTTATGAAGTAGCAACGAAAATAATTTTATGGTTGGGGGTCACCACAACATGAGGAACTGTATTAAAGGGTCGCGGCACTAGGAAGGTTGAGAACCACTGCTCTAGATGCTGGAGGACAAAAGATGCCTCATTCTCCCCACCCCCAGCCCTTTTCCGCAGCTCCTGCAGCTGGAACCAGATCAGCCCCAGGTGTCTTCCCAGGGGAGTAGGGAGCCCACTTGGGGAGTGGCCCAGCACTGCTCCTCTGAGCCCTCTCCCCCCAGGTCCCAGGAGGTCTAAATCAGAGTTACTTTCAGGACTCATCCCGCTCTCCCCTTGACACAAACATTACTGCACCTGCTGGCTGATGCCAGAAATTCCTTTAGAAGAGTTTTTTCCTTCCACAACCGGAAGATGGGAGTTTTAAAATGCAAACAACTGGTTAAGATATTAGGTCATCTGCTAAAGTATAACCTATCAGTCAACAAATGCAAATGACAATTGTCAGATTCTCTTTCTTTTGACGAGAGGGGAGTTAGAAAAAAGGTAGAGGCTGGGAGACGACGACGGAAGGGTGAGGAGGTAGGGAAATGGGACTGCACTGACAGCCGTCCAGGCAGGGACATTGACAAGGGCCGGGCTGTTACCTTCCAGACCTCCACGAGGAATAGTTGCTGTGTGAGATGGAATTTCTGTCCTGCACATCTGTGCACTCTCCCAGCTTAGCGGGAACTCGGCCACTCAGACATATGATTCACATCAACGATGTTTTTCCTGACTTTCAGAGTTTTTTTTTTTTTTTAAAGAAAGGCTGACGTTATTATGAAGGAACTTTTTTCTCATAGGTTTCAACTGAGGTATCACTTAGGTTCCAAATGAGGTACCACTGGGAATGGCACCAGGGAAGACCTTCAGACGTAGTTTTTTTAAAAAAAAAATATATTTTTATTGATTTTAGAGAGGAAGGGAGAGGGAGAGAGAGAGGTAGAAACACCAATGATGAGAGAGAATCACTGATCGGCTGCCTCCTGTAAGTCCCACACTGGGAACTGAGCCAGCAACCTGGGCATGTGCCTTGACCAGGAATCAAACCGTGACCTTCTGGTTTATAGGTGGATACTCAACCACTGGGCCACGCCTGGGCCAGAGGTAGTTTTTAATTTCCCCAGCCCTCCTCCAGGGATAGGTGAACGAGGGAACTTCCTGACAGGGATTAAAAAAGTAGTGTTTTATTTTCGACTGGTAACAAATTTAATACATTTTTATTGAAAAAAAAGTTTTGGCAAACAGAAAAGGGTAAAGTGAAGAAATTTAATGTTAATTACCTAATAAAATTAAAACACCACCTCAGAAATAATCCTCATTTAACTTTGATTTCCCTCCTAATCTTTTTCTGAACATTAATATACCATGGTTTATTTGAGCATTTCAGATGGTTATTTCTAGTGAACCACCTTTTTAAATTATAAAAGTAATGCTTGCACAATGTAGGAAATCTGGTTAAAGAAAAAAAGCCAGAATTTGTTTTTGCAGAGAATACAAAGTTTTTTGAGATACTTTCTTCCTCTTGTGTGTTTTGGTGAGTTTATCCTGTGTTTATAGTTTTGTATCCTTCTTTTCTCTGCTTGGCCTTATTATCACATATCTCATGAGCTTTTGCCATGGATTGTTGGGGTTTTAAGAGACTCTTTTTCCACATATGGGTGAAGCCAGACGCAGAGGCAGAGGGATAAGCTGAAAGCCCACAGCCTGAGTGCGGGCGTGGGATAAACTTGGCCCTCGGTCTGGTGGGATAACGGCAGGGCAGATACGTGGTGACAGTGCCTGGGATGAAGAAGGAATGAGTTTGGACACCTAAGTTGAACCGCAGTCTGAAGCAGTGGGAAGCCATGAAGATGCTGGCAAGTGGCAGTCAGAGGGAGTCACAGATGTGCCTCCAGGGGGGGAGGGGCTGTCCCCCTGAGATCAGGCAAAGGCTGTTCCAAAGCTTGGAGGAGCTCTCTCCACATAGCTGTGGTTACCTTAATAGTTTGCAACGTGTGTATTCGTTTTGGTTGCCAAGAAGACTCAGCTGAGTGGATTTGGGCTCAGGAGATAACATTTTGTGAGAAGAAGGGAGGCAGTTGTTGGGGATGGTGGTGGGGACGGGCCTGAGGAGCAAGAAAAGGCTGCTTTGCGATTGACCTCTATTGCCCCAGTTTACTTACTTGTAAAAACTTCCCAGAAACATGGCATGTCTTGAACCAGCAGCAGCTTAGTACAACGGTTTGAATCCAGGGCCTGACACTTCAAAAAATTTGAGATAACATTGATTAATAACATTATGTAAGTTTCAGGTGTACAACATTCTAATTTGATATCTGTGTACAGTATAGCATGCTCACCACCTAAAGTCTTGTTTTCACCCATCACTGAACATTTGACCGCCTTTAGCCATTTCACTCTCCCTCATCCTCTTTCCCTCTGGTGACCACCAATCTTTTGTCTGTATATGAGTTTGTTTTGTTTTGTTAGTTTATTTTTATTGATTTCATAGAGGAAGGTAGAGGGAGAGTGAGATAGAAACATTAATAATGAGAGAGAATCATTGATTGGCTGCCTCCTGCACGCCCCCCACTGGGGATCGAGCTCGGAACCCCGGGCATATGCCCTTGACCGGAATCAAACCTGGGACTCTTTGGTCTGCAGGTTGACGCTCTATCCACTGAGCAAAACCAGCTAGGGCTATCACATCTTCTTTATCCAATCATCTTGGCTATTGTAAATAGTGCTGCAGTGAACATAGGGTTGCATATATCTTTTGAATTAGTGTTTTCATATTCTTCAGATAAATACCCAAAGAGGAATTGCTGGCTATATGGTAGTTCTATTCTTAATTTTTTGAGGAAACTCTATACTGTTTTCCATAGAGGCTGCAACAATTTATAATCCCACCAACAGTGTACAAGAGTTTCCTTTTCTCCACATTCTCAAAGACACATGTTATTTCTCATCTTTTTGATAATAGCCATTCTGATGGGTGTAAGGTGATTGATACTTCATTGTGGTTTTGACTTGCATTTCCCTAATAATTAGTGATGTTGAACATCTTTTCATGTGCCTGTTGACCATCTGTATGTCTTCCTTGGGAAAATATCTATTCAGATCTTTGTCCATTTTTTTAAAAAATTGGGTTTTTTTTTAATTGTTGAGTTGTATGACTTTTTAAATATATTTTGGATATAACTCCTTTTTGGGAATATTATTTGCAAATATCTCCTTTCATTCCAAGGCCTGACAGTTTTTGGCTGTGTGGTCTTAGGCAAGTCATTTGGCATATGTGAGCCTCAGTTTCCTGCAAAATGGTGATAATGATGGTTTTCTGTATGATTGTTATAAGGCACATGCAGTCCTGGCTGGGTAGCTCAGATGGTTAGATAGTTGTCCTAATACACCAAGGTTGGAGGTTTGATTTCCAGTCAGGGCACATTTAAGAATCAACCAACGAATACACAAATAAGTGAAACAAATCAATGCTTCTCTCTCTCTCTCTCTCTCTCTCTCTCTCTCTCTTTACTCATCAATAAATAAACAATTCTAAGAAAAAAAGATATGTAACATGCTTGGCATAGAGTTGACACTCAGTGACATCACTGTAATTAAACCTGATTTGGATGGGATTCATTAGGGAGGTATAAAGTGCTATGCATGCCCATGGAAGGGTGAGGTTATTCTGGGGTAGAGGAAACGGAGTGCTAAGGCCTCTATTGTGTGATAGGACAGAAATTATTACTGCCTTTCTACTGTCAAAGAGAGTCTTTCGTAGCCAGCCTAATCCTCACCCTCCTTTCCCAGCCCAGAGAGGAAACATTCTTTCTTGCTGGGAGTGAGGCTAAGCCAATCTACCTAATCAAGTGGTGAGAGAGATGGGGGGCAGGGCCAAGGCTCTGGGGCTGGAGAAGTGTGCAGCAGCAATGTGAATGAAGGGAAGTAGCCATGAGAGCAAAGAGGCTCTAACAGGTTGCTGTGGGCTGTGTTTATAGGTTTCCTTTAATATTTTGCAAGATATGAATAAAAATAGAATTCCTTTTCTGTGGTAAAATATGTAGGGTGTCCAAAAATGTATATACACACATTGAATAACTATAAAGTCACTATTTTATTAAAATACATTTCATTTTCAAAATTGAGCTATCAGCTGTTAAAGTGTATATACCTTTTGGGGGTCACCCTATGTATATAACATAAAATCAACCATTTAAACCATTTTTAGGTGTATAATTCAGTGGCATTAAGTATATTTACAGTGTTGTGCAACAATTACCACTATCCATTTCTAGAACTTTTTCATCATCCCAAACAGAAACTTTGAACCCATTAAACAATAACTAACTCCCCACTCTCCCTCCAGCCTCTGATAACTTTTATTATACCTTCAGTCTCTTTGAATTTGCCTATTCTAGGCACCTGGTAGAAGTGGGATCATACAATATTGGCCCTCTGTGTTGGGCTTATTTCACCCCACATAATATTTTCGAGGTTTACCCATGTGGTAGCATGTATCAGAATTTCATGCTTTTAAGACTGAATAATATTCTATTGTATGCTTATTTCACATTTTGTTTACCATTCACCTGTTGATGGACATTTGGGTTGTTTCCACTTTTTGGCTCTTATGAATAATGCTGCCATGAACACTGGGGTACAAGTATCTGAGTCCCTGCTTTCAATTCTTTGCATGTTTACCCAGAAGCAGCATGGCTGGCTTATATGGCAATTCTCTGTGTAACTTTGGTTATGCATCTTTTGTTCTTATTATGTTTCTCAAGTCTTATAATTCTGTTATAGTCTCCCCTTTATTTCATGCCAGTGATTTGTTGGAGAAACTAAACTAGCTCTACAGAATGATCCACATTCTAGATTTATTTATTTATTTATTGGCTCCTCGTAGTGCCATATAATTTGTTCCTGCGTCCCCTATGCTCCGGAAAACTGAAAGTTAAATATAGAGTCCTGATTGGATGCTGGTTCAAGTTTTCCACAGGAATATTTCATAGGAGTGTTCTGTATTTCCTATTGGGTCTTATCCGGAGGCATGAATTGCGCTTCTTAAATATAAATCTATTCTGAGAATGAACCACCCAGGTATCTAGGCTTTTAGGATTAGAGTTCTTGGAGCTGCATTTCATGGGGGAAGGAAGTAACAGTCAGTGGCTACAGGGCTCCTTCTTCAGGTTTTCTGGGGAGAGTGTCTTCTCTCCCACCCAAGCAGCCCTCAGGACCTGGTCTTGCCCAGGGCTCTGAGGTGAAGCTTCTTTAGCTCACCAGGTGGGGCCAGGGGAGACCAGCACCCTGGCCAGAAGGGGAAAGTTGAGGGTGGGAAGACAAGGCCCTATGCTTATCTTATCTTGGGCTGTGTACAGCTGATGCCCAGGGAGTGTTGGTCTGTAGTGATGTTGGTCCATAGTGATGGCGGTCTACCCTTTACTTTCACTATGTACCTAATGAAAAGAAAACCATGTTTTCACAAAACTCTGCACATGAATGCTTATGGAAGCTTTGTTAATAACTGTCAACAACTGGGGACAACCCAAAAGTTTTCAGTAGGTGAACAGATGAACAAATTATGCTGCATCTGTAGGTGAAACAGCACCACTAGGCAATCTACACTAATAAAAGACAAACATGCAAATTGACCATACCTTCACTATGCCTTAAACCACGCCCACCAGCCAATCAGAGTGACTATATGCAAATTAACCCAACCAAGATGGCGGCCAGCAGCCACGGAGCTGGAGCAAGAAGGAGGCTTGCTTGCCCCAATGATGGAGGAAGCCAAGCTGCCATGGCGGCTCTGAGCTCCACTCAAAGCAACAAAGTTTCAGTTATAGAAGGTAAATAAGTCCCAGAATAAAAAAGAAAAAAAAGAAAAAAAGGAGAGGCTGGGAGCTTC
>NW_005364139.1:781080-791019 GCF_000412655.1 Myotis brandtii
AGCTTGGGCCCGATCCCCCAGGGAGTGGGCCTAAGCCAGCAGGTGGACATCCTCCGAGGGGTTCCAGACTGCAAGAGGGCATAGGCCGGGCTGAGGAACCCCCTTTTTGTGCACCGGGCCTCTAGTAAACAATAATGAGCTACTAAGACACACAGCAACTTGGATGAATCTCAAATTCATTATGCTCAGTGAAAAAAGCCAGCTCAAAAGTATGATTCTATTCATATGGTATTCTAAGAAAGGTAAAACTATATGGCTAGAAAAGAGGTCAGTGATTTCAGGGACTGGGGCTGAGGAAGAGGTTGACTACACAGGAGCACAGGAGAATTTTGGGAGAATGGGACAATTTTATATCTTGATTGTAGTGGTGTTTACATGATTATATACATTTATCAAAAACTCTCAGAACTGAATTCTAGAAAGGGTAAATTTTATCACATGTAAAATATACCTTAATACAAACTGGGTGATGGGGGATGGTAGTGTAGTGATTACTTGTCATTTTGAGGCTGCCAATCAAATCTCCCAATCCTATTACCTCCCAGATCACCAGGATCACCAGTTCAGAGATCACCCACAGCCTCCCAGTTCTCCACTCAGTGAAGTCTTGATAAAAGGCATAGGCACAGTCCCCTGTATAAACCAAAGAGACCATTTACCCCTCTCTCGGGGACAGCTGTGAGTGGGCAGGTGAGTTGGGCTCAACCAATTGGATACCCTCTCCTGGGCTGTGACCAAAGGTTTGAGGATGGTGGTAGGTGAATCTGTTGTGTCAACGGCAGCAGCATGTGGCTAGATGGTCCTGTGCTGAGACCTTGACATTTTTACTGCTCTCAAGAATGTCCCTGCTTCCTCCTCCTTGTCATACCAATTCCCATTTTGCTTACAATGGCTAGGATAAGTTTCTGTTGTTTGTAAGTCATGAAACTTTATGATACAAATAGGGTAAGAGCAGGTAGAAAGGAGGAGAAGGGAAAAAATAGAAGTATCAATGGGGAAAGAGGCAGATGGGAGAAGAGGAAGATAAGGACCAAGTAATGAATCCAGGGCAAACCCACATCAGGGAGGCCAGTCATTGGTACAGGGGAGTGTCTATCCTTGGTCCTGATAGTGCCACATTTCAGGCAGTGGAGTCTGGTCCCCCCACTGTTGTACTTTGTGGAGGTGGTGATATGTGTGCGGGGTTGTTGTGGCAGATGTGCGAATGGGCTCATTCTGTCCTTACTGGTTTGGGGTAATAATATAATGAATGACAACAGCTATTTTTTATTACATGCCTACACTGTACCATGCATTCTTTAAAACAATTTTTTAAATTGATTTTTAGAGAGAAGGAATCATCAATCGGCTGCCTCCTGCAATCTTTCGGTGCACAGGATGACGCCCAACCAACTGAACCACACTGGCCAGGGCTGTGTCATGCATTCTTAATTTCATCCATAATGCCCTGGGGTAGGTACTATTATCCCCACTTATTAGAAGAGGAAACTGAGGCTTAGGAGATTAGGCAAGGCATACAAAGACACACTGATAGTAAGTGGTTGGGCGATGGCTCAAATGCAGATCTGATTCTGGGGACATGTATTCAAGGGATCGTTTTATTTTATCTTTTTTTTTTTTTAAACCTCACCTGAGGCTATTTTTCCATTGATTTTTAAAGAGAGTGGAAGAGAGAGGGAAAGACAGAGAGAAATATCAATGTGAGAGAAACACATCGATTGGTTTGCCTCCTGCACAATCCCCAGCCAGGGCCCCGGGCCGGGCTGAGGAGGAGCCTGCAACTGAGGTATGTGCCCTTGACTGGAGTTGAACCTGGGACCCTTCGGTCCGCAGGCCAAGGTCCTATTCACTGAGCCAAACTGGCTAAGGCTACTTTATCTTTTAAAAAATATGTTTTTATTGATTTTTAGAGAGAGAGTAAAGGAGAGGGATAGAGAGATAGAAGCATCGTTGAGAGAGGAACATCATCGATTGGCTGCCTCCTGCACACCCCCTACTGGAGATGGAGCCTGCAACCCGAGCATGTGCCCTGGCTGTGAATCTAACCATGACCTCTTGGTTCCTGGGTTGACGCTCACCCACTGAGCTACACTGGCTGGGTGGGATCATGTTAGTTTTAAGGGGAGGGACAGGATGTCTAAGGATCCCCAGAGTCAGTGTCCCGGACCTGGGTCCCCTTGGGGAAGGCTCCATGGGGCCTCATCCAGGTCACAGCATTCTCGAGCAAGTCGTGTCTGTTTCATCGCAGGTCTTTAAAAGGTCTGCAAGGTCCAAATTATGTAGAGGAGTAGTTCTGACCTGGGAGTTTTTACAAAACACCTATGCCTGGCTCCTAAACCAGTCTCTGGGGGTGGGAGTCTGGCAGTAACAGTTTTAAAAAGCTCCCCATGGGATGCTGATGCAGGTGAGGGATGAGGACAAAGGCAGGCCTTAGAGGCATGGTCAGGCGATGTGACCATGCTCAGAGGTCTCCCTCAGAGCAGCCAGTCAGAGAAGGGTGCAGCAACTTCGGTATACCATGGTCAGAAGCAATGGTGATAATCTGCTCTCTGTGCCCAAGAGAAGATTGTTCTAGGGTAGTACCAGAAGGTTCAGGGATCTCCCATAGAAGTCTCCTAAACCCCACACACTTGTGGGTTCTGGGTAAGGTTACTAGTTTACCCTCGCCCTCCCCTCCTCCGCCCCCAGTGTACTGGGTCAATTGCCATTAACTTTCAAAAGGTAGGACCATAACCTTTCCTCTTATTGTATTTCTCCAGGTGTCCTGGGATCAAAGATGAGAATGAAGACAGGGGTAGGGTGTGTGTGGGGTGTCTCATTTATATTAGAGTAGGCCCCTGAAGCTCTTCTCAGTTGCTGCTTTCACCATCTCTCTGCTGTATTGTCAACTATCTCCTACCTCCCTGCCATGGGCGTCTGTCCCTACTGTTTGCCGATCATCTCTGACCCCCAGTCTCTGCCTCCTCCTGTACCTCTTGGTACTGGCTGCCCATGCAGAGATGATGATATATCTTCACCCTGTCCTTGGGTCTTGGGACAATACTCACTCTTTTGCCTGTGCCCAAGAGTGCCTTGTCACCTATTCCCAAATGTCTGGGCTTACAATCCTTCTATTTCAGGTTATCTTTTTAAGGGGAGAAGATGTGTATGTCCCATGCTTGAGTTCCTAATGGTGTTTCCTCCCCTCACCGCTCTGGCCCCAGTTTTACTCTGAGCCTTCTGGGATGAGGCCTGCTTCCTTCATCATCACCATCATGACCATTTACTGAATATTTACCATGAACCAAAGAGCACTATGATAAGAGTTAACATACTTGTGGTCCTGCAAGCAACCATGAAATTGTTACTATTATCCTCCTATCCCCATTGTGCAGATAAGAAAAACAAAGTACATAGAAGTAATTTTCCAAAATAACATAGTTGAATAGGTTCCCCATGATATATGTCTCCCTCCCCCTGCCCCTTTAACCTCAGATCTTTGCATTCCAAGTGGAGCTCAGTTTATAGTAATCAGGAGCCTTTATCTCACTACTGCCCCTGACCTTCACATTGTGGTGTTGAGTCTTGGCCCACTTCCTCATGGTAATTTCTTTCCTGGGGTTCTAGTTGCTGCTCCTATTATGGATCTTATCACCCTCCCCCCTCAACTATGCATTACAGCTTTCCATACACATGTGAATCTTAAATATGATTAGAGTTAAAATTATTTTCCATGGGGCCAAAAATACTTCTTTTAATGTCTCCAAGCACTTTATGACAACATAAAGGGCACCTATAGGATGGTGTCACTCAATTCCACAGGTCACAGTGTGCGTGTGTGTGTGTGTGTGTGTGTGTGTGTTTAAGAAGCCAAAACATAATAGTCATGATCCCTGAATGTCAGGATTCTTGCTGAAAAACATATTGTTTTCTTTACATTTTTTGTTATATCAATATTTAGTACTTATATATAAAGGTAAAATAAGTATAATCTGGAGAAACTTCAAAAACTATATAAAGAAGAAAACCAAAATCATGTATAATTTCAACCCTAACCCTGGTGATTCCCTGAGACCCTCCCCCACCCAACTTTTGGGCCCACCCAAGCTGTTTCCAGTGGCTTTACCATAGGAATGGCCTGTCCTGAGATTTTTCTAAATTCTCTGAAACAAGTAGCATCTGGGCTCAGCAAGCCCCATACCTCTTGTTAAGTGGCTCCAGGTCTGGCACTAGTAGCAGCTGACCTTGGTCTCACCTGGGCACCGTCAAGCACAATACAAGAAGCAGCCATCTGCAGATTGCTTTGTAGCTTATGCTACACAGGCTGTGGCTGACCTTGGTCTGCATCTCCCAGGAGGCCCCAGAGACAGTGCACCCAGGGGAACAGCTTCATACCACATTGAAGCACCACCACCCAATCATCTCCACAAGCAATACATTCAAGGGGGGACTCAGTGGGTATCATATCCCCTATAAGGTAAGTCCTGCTCTGCAGAGTGGGCCTCTGCACAGCTGATCCTCCAAGGTGGTGGGAGGTCGGTGATAAGTAGTCACAGCCCATCGTTGTAGCTGATCAGCCTGGGTAAATCCATCCCATTGACATGCCAACAGCAATCAAGACTCACTGACAACAGAAGGGTGTACAGCCCACATAAAGGGGTGCATCTCAAGTACTCAGCTGGGGTGATCAGGAAGGCTGTGCCACTAGACCCTACAGGACACTTACTGCATTAGGTGATGTTACCAAGCCTAGGAGATGTAGCAAGTCTACCTAATACATAGAAAAAAACACAGGGAGGTGGCCAAAATGAAGCAACAAAGAAACATGGCCCAAATGAAAGAACAGTACAAAACTCCAGAAGAAGAACTAAACAAAATTGAGACAAGCAATCCACTATAAACTGAGTTCAAACCACTGATTATAAGGATGCTCAAGGAACTTAGTGAAAATCTCAACAGCATAAAAGAACCAGTAAGAAATGAAGAATAGTCTAAGTGAAATAAAGAATAATTTACAGGGAATCAACAGTACAGTAGGTGAAGCTGAGAGTCAAACTATTAATTTGGAATATAAGGAAGCAAAAAACACCCAATCAGAACAGCAAAAAGAAAAAAAGAATAAAAATAAATTTTAAAAAGAGAAGAGTGTAAGGAGCTTCTGGACAACTTCAAGCATACCAACATCACATCATGGGGATGTTGGAAGGAGAAGAGAGAGAGCAAGAAATTGAAAACCTATTTGAAAAAATAATGACAGAAAACTTCCCTAACTTGGCGAAGAAAACAGACATACAAATCCAGGAAGTGCAGAGAGTCCCAAACAACAAGACACATCATAATTAAAATGCACAAGGTTAAAGACAAACAGAGAATCTTAAAAGCAGCAAGAGAAAAGCAGTTAGTTACCTACAAGGGAGGTCCCATATGACTCTCAGCTGGTTTTTCAAAATAAACTTTGCAGGCCAGAAGGGAGTGGCAAGAAATATTCAAAGTGATGAAAAGCAAGGACTTCCAACCAAGATTACTCTATTCTGCAAAGCTATTATTTAGAATTGATGGACATATAAAGAGCTTCCCAGACAAAGAAAAGCTAAAGGAGTTCATCACCACCAAACCAGTATTATATGAAATGTTAAAGGATCTTCTTTAAGAAGAAGAAGACAAAAATATGAACAATAAAATGGCAATAAGTACATATCTATCAACAATTGAATCTACAAATAAAATGAACAAGCAGAATAGAAATAGACTCATAGATACATAGAACTTCTTGTTAGTTTCCAGAAGGGAGGGGAGTTAGGGGGATGGATGAAAAAGATGAAGAGATTAAGAAGTACAAATTGGTTGTTACAGAATAGTCATGGGGATGTAAAGTAACAACATAGGGAATATAGTCAATAATATTCTAATAACTAGGTGTGGTGCTAGATGGGTGTGGGATTTATTGGGATGATCACTTATTAAGTTATGTAATATCTGGTTATTTGGGTGTACACCTGAAACTAATATAATGATGCATGTCAATTGTAAGTGAAAATTAAAACATGATTAAAAAAAAGATTTTCATGTAACCATCTAGTCTTTTGCCTGTGCTGTTATAGATGCATGTAATGGGGTTGCCTTGCTATTCTGGTTACATATAACAGAAATCATCTCCAATAAGATGATGCTTGGCTTTCTGAGATTGTGAGGGTCAGGCATTGCTGTCTTTGCTCTGAATAGGACTGAGCTCAGTGGACGTTTGGATTCTCACCATGTTTGCTCAGCCAGACCCCCTTCTTCTAGTGCTTTTGGGGATTCCTCTGCCAGCCCACCTCCACCCCCAGACACAGGTAGACACACCAGGGGAGGGCATCCATCAGCATACTTTGGCTCAAGGCTGGCATGTGGTCCAAGCAGTGTCAGCTAGAATCTTCGTGGGCAGAGCCGTGAACTTGAGGGAAGGAATTCTCATTTCCCTGGCACTTCTAAAGGCCTTTACATCTATGATGGGAAAAAACTAGATCCAACTAGAGTCAAGAGGTGGAGAGAGGGACAAAACTCTGCTACACAGACACAGCTGGGCCTAACACAAAGCAGTATTTTGCTTAGCAGTTGGTGAGCCAGAGCGGCCCCTTTTTGCTCCATCTGGTTTCATCTGGGTTTCCATCACTTGTTTCTAAATGAGACCTGGCCAATACCTCTTATCTTGGCTCATCTTCTCAGTTCCCTTTTATAGTAAAAGGTCTTTGCTGCTTTTCCAAGGGTAGGGTGGGGTTTATAGAGACTCAGTCCTAGCCGAGCTCAGAGATTCCCTGGCTGTGGTTGAATCCCAAATCCCTGGAGCAGGAATTTGTCCAGAGAATGGAGTCACACAGGAAAATGTGGCTGCTAGGGAATTACCTCTGTGGGGGTGTGGGTAAGTAGGTGGGCAGAGGAATTCATAGTGAGGACCATTGTGAGCCGGGCAGGCACCTTAGAGATGTTTCCTAGGAGCCAAAGAGTCCTTATGTGACAGGTACATTTTTGTGTGGGCAACAATAGTCCTGGTGCCACCAATAACTTGGTTCCTTTTGTCTATAGCTACTAGAACCTGTCTTTCACTATGGGTCCCCTCCTCCTGTCTCCTTCACTGGGCCCTTTTGCTATTTTCTTGGGTTCCTATTCCAACCATGGCTCTGCTCCATGGAGACCTGGTCTTCTGGATGTTTATTGTCTAGTTAGAGAGACCTGACATATGTATAAAGTCCCCATGACACCAAGTGATGAGAAAGACAGGTGAGGCCAATAGAGACCTGGGGATAGACACACTCCCAGCTTGGGGAATGGAGACCTCACAGAGGAGGTAGCATTTCAGCTGAGCCTTGAAGGATTGCTAAGCTTTAGATGTTGCAAGTGGAGGGAAGGCCTCAGGGCCCTGGGATGGGAAATCACAAGAGTGTGGGCAGAAAAGAATCTTTGTGGGAAGAGCCGTAAACTTGAGGGGAAGAATTCTCATTTCCCTGGCACTTCTAAATGCCTTTACATCTATGATGGGAAGAAACTAGATCCAAGTAGAGTCAAGAGGTGGAGAGAGGGACAACACTCTGCTACACAGACACAGCTGAGCCTGATGCAAAGCAGTATTTTGCTTAGCAGTTGGTGAGCCAGAGCGGCCCCCTTTTGCTCCATTTGGTTTCCTCTGGGTTTCCATCACTTGCTTATAGAGACTCAGTCCTAGACTCAGTGGGGTTGGAGAAGGAATAGGAGATGATGGGATGAGGTTGAACAGACAGGCCAGGGAAGACTGTGGAGGAGGACCTTGAATATCATACATACCTGCACCAGAAGAACTAAGGACCCCCAAAACTCAGGGCTGAGAGGACAGCTTGGAGGTAAACTGGGCCAATACTGCCGTTAGAGGTAGGCAAGCAGGTCCCTGCCCCGGGCCAGGCCTCAGAGGACTCAGTGCTTCTGAGTGCCTTCCTCAAAATGTTCTAACCTCTCCTCCATCCCCTTGGATGTCTGGGTTGGGCTGGCAGCACCAGCTGGGCTATGTGCCCTGAGCCTGCACTGGGCCTGTGTGGCCCATGGTCTCCAGAAGCCTGTTCCTCAAAATTTTTGAAGTCTCACTCTGCCCACTTAGACCAGTCAGAGCTGCCCTCCTAGCAGAATGGTTGAACCAGGACCAGGTGTCATCCTGGGGCCCGGGCATGGGCCCCATTTCCAGGAGGGCAGCCTGGTGAGTGGATTGCTCCTGTAGCCAGCACAGTATTTTTTTTTGTGGGATCATATAACTGAGTCATTCAGGATACAGGACAAATTCAAGGCTCTGGGCTAATGATGGTCAACTGCCAACTCTTGGGCTTGACTGTGTGTGTGGCCAGGCTTCAGTTCTCGCCTGGCGGTGCTCCAACTGCAGTGCTGCCTCAGGTCGACAGCACCTGAGCTGGTGGGGTTGGCAGCAAGGGCTCTCTGGGCGCCCTCCCTACCTTGCCAATGGCACTAGGATGGTCACTCCAGGCAGTCTTCTGGGTGTTACTCATCTCCTCCCAGGGCTTTCAACACCAGCTCAACGACAAGGGGCTTTTCCCATGGATGCTTTTACTTGCTGTGATGTTATGGTGAGCATGAATGAGAATGCTCTTTGCACTCTGGCCATGGGCCCTCTCACCTTTCCTTCCTGTGGAAGGCATGGGTGTGGTCAACAGGGAAAGAGATCATATTCTAGGAATTCAGTGATTATGGCCTAAAGAGTTCTAGAGGAGTTATGGTTGGAAATGTGCTGTCTGTGTTTATGCTATAAAGTCCCCAGGCAGGGGTAAATTTAACATGATCTGAAAAGAAATAATTGCACATATTTTTTTGCATACTCTAGGAAGACTTACATATGTGATCATTACCAAGGGAGCCCCGTACAACCTTTGAAGAGTCCTAGAAGCCAGCACTCATGGCTGCACTGTGGGTGATGCAGTGTCATGAGTAGTGATGGAATTGGCATGAATTAAACAGTGTTAGGGAACTGCAGTTTCCATATTGTCTATACCAGTGGTCGGCAAACTGTGGCTTGCGAGCCACATGTGGCTCTTTGGCCCCTTGAGTGTGGCTCTTCTTAAGCCTTAGGAGTACCCTAATTAAGTTAATAACAATGTACCTACCTATATAGTTTAAGTTTAAAAAATTTGGCTCTCAAAAGAAATTTCAATCGTTGTACTGTTGATATTTGGCTCTGTTGATAATGAGTTTGCCGACCCCTAGTCTATACTAATAAAAGGGTAATATGCTAATTAGACTGAGTCAATTGGACATCTTCCAGACTTCCGACTTCCTTCCAGACAAAGCCACAGTGGTGGGGGCCAAGGCAGAGGTGGTTAGGGGCAATTAGGCTGGCAAGGGAGCAGTTAGGGGGTGACCAGGCCAGCAGGGGACCAGTTAGGGGGCGATCAGGCCAGCAAGTAGAGGCAGTTAGGGGCAATCAGGCAGGCAGGCAGGCGAGCAGTTAGGAGCCAGTGGTCCCGGATTGCGAGAGGGCAGTCGGACATCCCCCGAGGGGTCCCAGATTGGAGAGGGTGCAGGCCAGGCTGAGGGATCCCCCACCCCCCGGTGCACGAATTTAATGCACCAGGCCTCTAGCCCTATATAATAAAAGAGAAACATGCAAATTAACCGTCCCTCTGCTATGCTCAAGCCACACCCACACGCCACGCCCACAAGCCAATCAGGAGCAAGTATACAAATTAACCCAACTAAGATGGCTGCGGCCACGGAGCTGGAGCGAGCAGGAGGCTTGGGTTGCCCCCAGCGATGGAGGAAGCCAAGCTTCCTGCCTGCCCTGGCTGGCCTGGGCTCCGCTCAAGGCTACAAAGTTTCAATTATAGAAGATAAATAAATACCAGAAAAAAAAGAAAAGAAAAAAAGGAAAGGCTGGGAGCTTGGGTCGCCGGGGGGCATGGCCAGCCTGAAAATGGCCCTCAGCCCCTCACCCAGGCTGGCCAGGCACCC
>NW_005364139.1:791240-793610 GCF_000412655.1 Myotis brandtii
GCCCCCACCGGTGCACCAGGCCTCTATCCTATATAATAAAAGGGTAATATGCAAATTGTCCCTAACAGCAGAACGACTGGGAATGACTAGTCACTATGACACACATTGACCACCAGGAGGCAGACGCTCAATGCAGGAGTTGCCCCCTGGTGGTCAGTGTGCTCCCACAGGGGGAGCTCTGCTCAGCCACAAGCCAGGCTGATGGCTGCCAGTACAACGGTGGTGGTGGAAGCCTCTCCCACCTCCTCAGCAGTGCTAAGGATGTCCAACTGCAGCTTAGGCCTGCTCCCCGCTGGCAAGTGGACATCCCCCGGGGGCTCTTGGGCTGCCAGAGAGATGTCTGACTGCCAGCTTAGGCCTGATCCCCTGGGGAGCTGGCCTAAGTCAGCAGGTGGACATCCCCCGAGGGGTCCCAGACTGCGAGAGGGCACAGGCCAGGCTGAGGGACCCCCCACCCCCGAGTGCACAAATTTTTGTGCACCAGGCCTCTAGCTTTAATATAAACAGTTCCTGAAGAACCAATGCACTGTGAGTAATAACAGCCTTGCTATCGTTTCCTCTCAGTGAGATTCACAGAGCTAGCCAGGTCGAAAGTCAGGAGGAAGAGATTGGTGAGAAGGCATGGGGGAAGTCTCTTTTGGCACCAGATGAACAGAAGCCAGGCACTCTCTGGGCTTCTCCCCTCCCTGACCCCCTGTCACCAGATCTAGCCAGTTCGCCTCAAGCATGGATGTGGGACTGGGATGGGTGGGGCTGCTTCACAGGAGTGTGACTATCAGAACTTTTAGGGATTTCTTCTTGAGCTGGTCAGATTTCTGGAGATGTCTGTTCCAGTGTCCTGGCTGGGGGTTAGGAACCTGACTGCCAGTGTGCGGGAGGGAAGAGGTGGCGGGGTGGGGGGGGGCACGTCTCAGCATTTAGCACATAACCCTGCATTGGACCCCATTTTCAGTGTGGTGCCCTGCCCTCACTCTGCCTGCCATGCCAGTTCAGAAAAAAACAACCACCTCCAGTTTGTTGAAATGAGGGATGGAATGGGATGGGCAGGACCCTCAATCCTCCTGCTTTTGGCTCCACCTTCACCAGTATCCCTCCTCACGCTCCACTTTCAGAAGTACCTGGTGCCACTGATTCCTGAACCATTTGGCAGTTCTTTGGCTTTAATAGGATATTTCCTTTACTTGCCCCACAGCTCAGGATTGAGTTTTTTGTTTTGTTTTTTTTTTTAAGTCTGGCACATTGGTTACCTTTTGTCTAGTTGCTTTCCAGCTTCTAACATGTTGCTATTGACACTTCTATTCTCTTTTCCTTATGAATTTTTTAACCTTAAAAAAAAAAGATTTCAGCCTGGCTGGTGTGGCTCAGTGGTTGAGCGTCGACCCATGTACCAGGAGATCACAGTTCCATTCCCAGTCAGGACACATGCCTGGGCTGCGGGCTTGATCCCCAGGAGGGGGCGTGCAGGAGGCAGCCAGTAGCTGATGTTTCTCTCTCATCGATGTTCCTATCTCTCTATTCCTCTCCCTTCCTCTCTGTGAAATCAATAAAAGCATATTAAAATAAATTGATTTCAGAAAGCACGGGGGATGAATGGGTTGGCCCGGTCTACCACTGTTAAGCTAATGGAATGATCTCTCTAACATTTAATCTGATCGCTCTAACATTTAAATCTGATTACACCTCCCTTCTGTTCAAAATACTTCCATTGCTCCCCATTGGCAGCAGGATAAAAAAAATAGAAAACTGTGCATGACTTTCTGAAGGCTTTGTTCTAAAACAGAGTTTTTATTGGATTCTATTAATTTTAATGAAACAGGAATCTCAGGACACCTAGAGATAGAGTCAAAAGTTCACTTTTGTTCTCTGCTAAATGTCAATGCTGAACAGTGTTTGGCGCTCACCTGCATCACTTCTGTCCCTTTTTCTCTGGGAAACTTTAAGTGCTGAATTGCTCTGAGCCCTGAGTTGGTCGGAATTGGGGTGCAATGATGGTGTAATGGTGTGTGTGTGTGTGTGTGTGTGTGTGTGTGTGTGTATGTTCACACCTGTGGCCGCAGCCCTGAGCAGCTGCAGGAAATTTCCGGTTTATGTTGCCAGCAGTGAGAAGGCAGACTCTTTTTTTGTATTCTTTCTGGGGCATAAATTACAGCTGGTGATAAAACTTGTTCAGTCTCCCTCACTATGCCATCACATTGGACCACACAAATACTTGGCTTAGGTAATCCTGATAGACTAGAGTAGTGGTTCTCAACCTTGGCTGCACATTAGAATTACCTGGGAATCTTTTTAAAAAGCTTTCCCCCAGATGGATTAGGGTGACACATCCACAGTGTGAGCCTTTTGGCAGGATCACCAAAAGGTGGGGGCGGG
>NW_005364139.1:793700-798797 GCF_000412655.1 Myotis brandtii
ATTGGCATCTATTTTCTCTTTTCCCTTAGTGATAACACGAAGGATAGTTATGAACAAGTGAAGTTGCGTTTGGTAGACCTTGCTCAAAAAGAGAACGTATTGATCTATTTACTCCCTTGCCAGATAAAAGTGCCATCCTGAGTGGCTCCAACAGAGTGTTAGGACCCAGGGTGATTTTGCTAAGAATCTCTCAAAAAAGGCAGACTCTTCGTGGTGTCTTTCCTTTGTACTTATCCCTCTTCCCCAAAACAAAACACACTGACTTTCCAGTTCAACCACACGGAACCCCCCGTACTTGCCAGGCAATGGCTTACTTTCTTGAACATGCAGTTTTGCTGTCTGCTCCCTCTGCCTGGAATACCCACTGTAACTTTCCTATTCCAGCTGGGTTAGCCTAGTTGCTGTTTTTCAAACATGCTAGTCATATTCTCACCTTCGAGCCTTTGCATTGGCTGTTCTCCCTGCCTGGAATATTCTTCCGCACGTCTCCACGTGGCTTGCCCCTCATTTCATTGTCTCCACTCCAGTCCTACCTCTTGGTCATCACTGTCCATGCCCTCCACCCAAAGACCGGCAGGAACCCACCTGCAGTGGAGCGAGTTGGGTTTATTGCTAGATGCAGTGAAGGAGAACATCCACCACCGGGAACTGGGAGCTCCTCAGTATGGGGGCGTCAGGAAGGGCCTGCAGGGTTTGGGCTTGTTTTTGTCTAGATCCATCATGGTCACAGAGTGGCCTTGTCTGGGGTCGATGTTCTGTGAAATGGTTTATATTCAACAGGAGAATGCCACGGCTTGGCTGTGGGTGCCAGGGCAAAACCTGGATGCCAGGGATTGCTTTCTCTTCATCATCATTGAATCCTTAGTGCATAGAACAGAAACTGGAGGAGAGGGCAGTAGGTATTGAATAGAAATGTGTTGAACGAATTGATGAAGTCTGTGCTCGGCAGATTCTTACCCCACATTCAAGTGCCCAGCCAGAGGCCCCTCTGCTGGGAGCCGTCCCTGGTGACTCTTAGCCTACATTCAAGGGCCCCTCTACAGCCAGAGGCCCCTCTGCTGGGAGCCGTCCCTGGTGAGCCCAGACCGGCCTTGATCTATGCTCTTCCTGTGCGCACTGCAACCCTCTTCAAAGCAGTTATCAGAGTCTTGCCATGAGGGTCTGCATGCCAGTCTCCCCACCCTGCTGTGAATGCCTTGAGGACAAGGATCACCTCTTTTCCCTTCGAACCCAGGGCCAGCACAGAGCAGGCACCTAACAACTTACTGACCAGCTGAGTGCCCAGCATGGCTGTGCTTGAATCGTGCCTCTGGCTTGGGCTCCAGAATTCTGCCTGTGTCTTCTGAGAATATGGTTTGCAGGCCACTGGGTGGGAAATAGTTAAATAGGAGCCACCCAGGCACTGTCAGTCAGTGAGTTTCTGATACTCAGGTGCAGTTTTAGATAGGACTTTGGCCTTCATGTGGGGCCTCTGCAGTGTGGATTCCACCTGGGTTTGGCTTATTCTAAAAAATTCCCCCATCCCTGCTTCCCAAGGGCCAAAGGAGGCTGATTGAAGACTTCAGGTCCCAGGATTGGGATGGGAAGGGGCTGTAAGAGCCTAGGTACCACCAAAACAGGGGCCGCATATAGGGGACACAGGGAGTTACCTGATTATCTGGTTCTGTTCTCACAATGACCCATTAAAGTATGTGTAGCCAGTATCTTTATTTTACAGACGGAGAAACAGAGACACAGAGAGGTTAAGTAACTTGTTCAGAGATACACAGCTAGTGAGTGACAGAGGTATGATTAGGTTGATCTAATCCCCAAACCCATGTTCTGACTTCCCATAATCCTCTGTGTAGCCTTCATGGGACAGTCTGGACATTTGACTTAAGGAACCCATTCAAAGAGCTCTCTGAATCAAGTGGCCCCTGGAGTAAAGGTTCTGATACTTAGAAGGGCAAGACAGAAAGTGGCAGCCTTCACAGAATAGGCCCGAGTAGGGTGGGCTACATTTTGGCACACCAGGGGAGACAGTAGAGAGAATCCCACCTTGGGGCCTGTGTAAGTGGTCCTTTGGGTTTACTGTGCCCTCTCCACAGGTCAGAAGTGGGCCAAGATTGGATGTATGTGGAAAACCTTAACTCCTGTGGACATTTCCTTAGCTGCGAGCACTGCAGCTTCCTCTTTTGGCCACTAGGGGGCGGCCCCCTTCAATGGCACAGGGCCACTCCCTGCAGTTATTCTCAGGCCTACTTCTGCTCTGAGGAGAGAGGAGTGGATGCTGTTAAGACATTGTCTGCATCCATCCTGTGGTCTTCCCTTTCAAAGAACAACCCACTATGAGTGTGTGTGTGTGTGTGTGTGTGTGTTGTGGGTACATAAGTAACTGAGGACCTCTTTTTAAAAAATATATATTTTATTGATTTTTTACAGAGAGGAACGGAGAGGGATAGAAACATCGATGAGAGAGAAACATCGATCAGCTGCCTCCTGCACACTCCCTACTGGGGATGTGCCCGCAACCAAGGTACATGCCCTTGACCAGAATTGAACCGGGGACCCTTGAGTCTGCAGGCCGATGCACTATCCACTGAGCCAAACTGGCTAGGGCTGAGGACCTCTTTTATCTCGAGGAGGAGGAAATGTGTTCCATCAGAACCACTGGCCCTCAGACAGTATTCATAGCAAAGCCCACGTATAAATGCCTACCGAATTTCTACAAAGTGACATATTGTCTTTTACATTTAATAAAAGGAAACATGGGATTTCTCTGTAGGTATGGCTATCACATAATTCAGCTCTCAATTCCCAGCCAAGATGGCATAGTGAGTTCATGCTGTGGCCTATTCCCTGTCCTCCAAACACATAACAATAATAAACACAATTTTTACCATGATAAATAAAAGGACAGAGTTGGACCCCAAATCAAAATGGATGTCTTTGTGTACCAGGAGCAGATCAGAAATGTGGGGCTGAGGGCAGGTTGGCCTCGGGGTCTAAAAGCAGCAAGAGCTGCCAGAGGCATAGCTCCTGGTGAAGAACTAAAGTGCTCCATGTAAGACAGGGGACAGCAGCCTGGCTCTGTGTAGTCCGAGGTGGGGTGAGGGTCCCTCTGTTTATGAAAAGAGGCAAGAAAAAAAGCCAGCTGTTCCTATGCAGTCTGGGGCTTGAAATGTGGGAAGATGAAGACAAACTCTTGACTAGGAGCAGAGCCAAGCCGTCCTCTGGCTATGTTCCTGGATCTGTGATGTCCTCATACCACAGCAGAGCAGGAGCCCTGAAGCACTATTATAAGACCTGGTTTTCAACTGAGCCTGAGGTCTCAGCTCAGGACATGTAGAAACAGATTAAAAAATAGATGTAAATACAAAATTTAAAAATTCTTTAACTCACTATGAGATTTTAAACCAAAATATATAAAAATGTGGCAAGAAAACAGTCAACAGAATCAACATTTGTAATAGGAATCCATCCTAGATTAAATTAACTTTGTGAAAATCTTATAAATAATTACAAAAAATGTTTAGTATGCCTAAAAAGGCAAATGAAGGCTTAATATCCATTGAAATTTAACAAGACATGAATGAGGGTAGATACAAAAAAAATGAGAAGTAGATGTAAAAGGAATCAATAAGAAATCTTGGCAATGAAAACAGTGATCATTAAAAAATACACTAGACAGAATAAACTGTTAGACTAGACACAAGAGGGATTTAGTGAATTAGAAGACATTGCTTAGGAATGAACACTAATACAGTAAACAGAGACAAAGATTAAAAATATAAAAGCACTTATGAATCATGAAAGATGGCATGTAAAATGACAATGTATGTCCAATAAGAATTTTGGAAAAATAAAAAAGAATGGAATCACAGAGAAGTGATATATGAGGAAATAGTAGCAGAGAAATTTCCCTGGGGAAATTACAGAACATCAAAGGCAAAGAGAAAAAGACCTTACAATAGACCCGAGGAAAGACAGATTACTTACAAAGGAACTTCTAGCCTCAGCAAAAAAAATAATACTCCATCTGGAGTAGTATTTTCAAAGTGCCACTGGACTTTTATACCCAGTGAACTTACAGTTGACATTAAAGACAAAAAGGGGACAACCAAGATGGCGGCATAGGTAAACACCTGAACTTGCTGCTGCGCACAACCACATTAAAACTGCAACTAAAAGACAAAACGAATATCACCCAGAACCATGGGAAGGCTGGCTGAGTGGAAATTCTAGAAGGAAAGAGAAAAGCGCATTGAGTCCAGTAGGAGGTGCAGAGGTGTGGAAGTGTGGAGGTACGGAGTCGATCACGAAAGGGGCTGGCAGCTGGGTACACTGTTGTCTTCTTCAATCGGGAGGGAGATACAAGCTCCTGACTGCTCTGAACTCCAGTTATGGGCGAGAATTTGGGGACCTAGACTTATACGGAGAGAAACTGGACTGTCTGGCATCATGCCAGAACGTGAGGGCAGCTTTCTCACAGAGGTGCTTGCAATGTTCATTGTTCCTGCACAGGACCAAGGGACACAGACCCCGGGACCTCTCTGAGGCAAAGCAGACTGGCAGCCATTGTGGTTTGCTCCGCCCTGGTGATTCCCTGAGACCCTGCCCCACCCAATTTACAACCCCACCCAAGCTTTATGCAGAGGCTTTTGCATACGAATGGCTTGGCCTTTCTCTGCCTAAAAACCTGTCAAACTGTAGCTGGGTCAGAGAACCTCAGAGTTTCCAAAAGAAGGCCTAAGGCTCCTCAGCAGCCTGCATTACTTCACAGCTGCACCTCATCTGGGCACCTCCAACAAACCCCAAAATAGGAGGAATCTGCAGAGCTCTCTGTAGCTCCTGCGGAGTGGCCTCAGGCAGTGGCTGACTTACTTTGCACCTCCTTGTTGGTCCAAGAGCCAGTCTACCCAGTGGTCAGAGTGAGACCATCCAGATTACAACTCTTCACATCCATAAGAGACACACTCAGGGGGCAGACTCAGTGAGTGCCAAAGCCCCACTGAAGCAAGTCCTGCCCCATAAGGGTGTCTCCAGCACAGAAGTTCTCCTATTGTAGACACAGCTGATTCTCACAGCCAATTGACCTGGAGGTCAATTCCTCCCAGT
>NW_005364139.1:800755-803271 GCF_000412655.1 Myotis brandtii
TTTCTATTGTTAAACAAAGCAAATAAGTACAGAAGCCAAACAGCAGGGTTAAAGTTAAACTACAGTTTCTACCTGAGATGATTGCTACCATACTTCACATTCAAGATCTAATGTACCTTCTTCACGAAACCAAGGGTTATGTTCTATAACATCAAGCAAAAACTGTAAGAGAATACCTTCTGAAACTTTAATTCCTTACGCATGCAAACCAAAAGTCTTCAATAAAGTTTCTTACTTTTTAAGTCAAATTCTGCCCCATTAGCCTGGCTAGAAAGACACATTCCCACCCTACTTGCAGATCGCGATTCTGCAGCTGATCATGGACTTTGCGTGTGGTAAAATATCTTCCCACCTATACGGTGTGTCCAACTATACGGTGAATTCTCCCCCACCTATACGGCGAATCTTCGTTTTTCCGCTCTAGGCAAAGTCTTCTCTTCCAGATGTCCCATTGAGGCACCAGATGTGTAATGTTCCCCCATGTCCCGCGTGGTTCAGGGTTCAGGATCTGGAAGAGGGGCCGCACACAAATGAAAGAGATGAGACAATAAATAATTTGGAAATTAGGGGGCCAGGTGAGAGCCCATCCAAAGAGGATGGACTCCACTTGTGCTCAGGCCTTGTCATCCTTTTATTCAGTTTGGGATATACCTATAGCCCTTAGGCAGGCAAGTTCCAGTAACAGGCAGACTATCTTATCAGTAAGGATTTACATGACTATCTGGTGGGGAAGTTGCTTCAGCTACCATTATGGGTACATAGCTCTGACCTTTGCCGGAGCTCAAGGGTCACCAGAATTCGGGCTCCTTGTCCACACCTCTCTGCTAGAGAAGACAATAGGTGGTTTCCCACAATTCCTAAAAAAGTGAGTTAAAAATAAATCACAACAAAAATTATCAAATATTTAGAACCAAATGATAACAAAATACGATATAGCAAAACTTATAGATTAAAGCAAAAACAATTATAATTTTAAGGCATTTATTACAAAAAGAACAGGTTTAAAATTAATTAGGGAGTCAATACAAGGAGCTAAAAAGGTATTATGAATAAACCCAAGGAAAGTAGGGGGAGAGAGTGAAAATAATGGTGGTTCATTGAAAAAGACAACTAACAAAATAGACAAGCTTCTAGCAAGACTTATCAAGGAAAAAGGTCATAAACAATATTAGAAACAAAAATAGGCAAAACTAGAAATGGAACAGAAATTTAAAAAAATAGTAAGAGAACAATAGAACAACTTCACATCAATGAAATTGAAAATAAGAAATGGATACTTTTCTAAAAAATATAAGTAATCAAACTTGACTGAAGAAGAAATAGAAAGTTCGAATTAACTGATAATAATTGTATAATTAATCAAAAATCCCCCTTCAAAAGACATGAATTTTGCAGGAAGGTTTTACTGAACTTTCAAAAATCTGCTTCAGAAAATTGAAACAGGGAAATGAATTTTTGAGGCTAGTATATTCTTGGTACTAACCAAAAAAGGTAGGTTCAAGAAAAGAAAACTATAAACCAATCTCACTGGTAGCCAGCCTCCAAGATGGCCCCAATGACCTTCATTTGCTATTCACATCCTTGTGTAGTACTTTCCCCCAATGAATCATGGCTTGTCTGTGTGTCCAATAGGATACTGCAGAAATGATTTGGGGGCTTGTTCATAAAAGACACTACAGCTTCTTTGCCTTACTCTTTTGGATAGCTCGCTCTGGAGGAAATAGCTGCCATGTCATGGGCACACTCAAGCATCCCTATGCAGTGGTTCTCAACCTTCCTAATGCCGCGACCCTTTAATACAGTTCCTCATGTTGTGGTGACCCCCAACCATAAAATTATTTTCATTGCTACTTCATAACTGTAATTTTGCTACCGTTATGAATCGTAATGTAAATATCTGATATGCAGGATGCATTTTCATTGTTCTCGACCCACAGGTTGAGAACCGCTGCATCCACACGATGAAGAACTGAGCCTTTTGCCAACATCCAACACCAAATCACCAGTCATGTGAGGAGTCATCTTAGAAGTGGTTCCTCCAGTCATAGTCAAGCCTTCATATGACTGCAGCACTGGCTTGATTGTAAACTCATGAGTGCCCTAAGACAGAATCTCCCATCTAAGTTGCTCCCATTTTCCTGAACCACAGAAACTGAGAGATAATAAATGTTTATTGTTGTTTTAATCAGCTAATCTGGGATAATTGTTATTATTGTCATGGAGAACTGTTACTCATTTAAGAACCTAGATGCAAAAGTTATAAATAAAATACTAGCAAAATGAATTTAGCAGTGTATAATTAGAGTTTATTTCAGAATGTGAGAATATTTAATTTAGGAAAGTTTATTAATGTGATTTACCATATTAAAAAAATAAAGGAGAAAATATATGAACAACTTAACAGATGCAAAGAAAGCATTTGGGCCCTGGCTGGTTTGGCTCACTGGATAGAGCGTCGGCCTGGGGACTGAAGGGTCCCAGGTTCGATTCCGGTCAAGGGCATGTACCTTGGTTGC
>NW_005364139.1:803352-807618 GCF_000412655.1 Myotis brandtii
TGTAAAAAATTAAAATATATTTAAAAAAAGAAAGCATTTGATAAAATTTTACATCCATTCATGACAAAACTCACCAAATTGGGCATAGAAGAAAACTTTTTGAACAGGATAAAGGTTATCCATCAATAATCAACAGGATGCCCTAGCCGGTTTGGCTCAGTGGATAGAGCGTCAGCCTGTAGACTGATGGGTCCTGGATTTGATTCTGGTCAAGGGCATATATTCGGGTTGCAGGCTTGATCCCTAGTGGGGGTGTGCAGGAGGCAGCCGATCAATGATTCTTTCTCATCATTGATGTTTCTATCTCTCTCTCCCTCTCCCTTCCTCTCTGAAATCAATAAAAATATATAAAAAAATCAACAGCAAGCATACTCACATGGTGCAATTTCAGAAACATTTCTTTTATATTCAGGAGTAAGACAAGATGCCTACTATTATCACTTCTTTTCCACATTGGAGGACTTAGCCTATGCAACAACTCAAGGAAAAAAAGAAGAGGTATAAAAATTGGACAGAAAGAAATGTAAGTGTTTTGTTATGCAGACTGTAATCGTCTACATAGATAATTCAAAAGAATGTACAGATAAACTATTAAAAGTATTAAATTAATTCAGCAATATTGCTGGACACAAGATCAACACAGAAAAATTATTAGTCTTCCTACACATCAATTATGGACAGTTAGCAATGTAATAGGAAAAACAAACATCTCATTCATAATGGCACAATAAAGTATGAGATGCCTCGTGACTAATCTAACAGAAGATAGGAGGATTTTTATGGAGAAAATTGTACAACATTGTGGGAAGAATACAAAAGAAGACCTGAAAAAAGTGAAGAGACATAGGTTCATGGATCAGAAGACTCAATATCCTCAATATGCCAATTTCTTCCAAATAATCTAGAAATTCAATTAAATTTCAATTTTAAAATCCCTATAAAGTTTTTTTTTTTTTCTGGAACTTGACAAACTGATCTTAAAATTCATATGGAAGAGCAAGAGCTAGATAATTTTAGAAAAGAACACAAGGAGGTGGGATGGGAGGAAGACTTAACCTAGAAGATAACAGGACTTAGTGATATTACAAAGGAATGATAATTAGAGAGTGGGGTGATGGTGCAGAACAGAGAGCCCAGGAAGGGACCCACGCACATATGGAAATGATATACAACAGTTGGCATTTCAAATCAGCAGGGGAAAGAAATTACTTTTAAAAATAAGTGATGCTTGGAAAATTTGTTATCCACATGGAAAAACATTAAATTAGGTTCTTAGTTCCATCCTCCAAAATAAATAACTAAAAAGCTAACCTTTAAAACTTTTAGATGAAATACGGAGAAATCTTTATGACCTTTGAGCAGGTAATCATTTCTTAAACAGGACACAAAAATCAACCATAAAGGGAATGAAGGACATTCACAGAACAACTTCTGTTCAAAAAAGACATCTTAAATACATTTGAAGGCAAGACTCAGGCTAGGGGAAGGTATTTACTACTCAAAAAGAAAACTGAATGGGCAACTTTACTAATAATCAAAGAAATAAAAATTTAAGCTATATGAGATACCACTTCACACCCATTGGGTTGGCAATAATTAAAAAGGGATACTACTGAATATTTACGAGGATGTAGAGTAGATAAAGAGAAACTCTGATGGGCTGCTGGTGGTACAATCACTTTGAAGAGCAATTTGGCAATGTCTAAGGAACGTCTGTAGATAAACAGAAACTCTGATGGGCTGCTGGTGGTACACTTTGAAGAGCAATTTGGCAATGTCTAAGGAACGTCAGATATGCATGTCCTTCAACTCTACAATGGACTTCTAGAGAAATCCTACATGTGCACAAGGAGACACCTATGGGACATGCATAAAAATTTATTATAACATTGCTCATATTGGAAAACCTGGAAATCGCCTACATATCCATCAACAGGAGAATAAGTAAATGAAATGCCACAAAGCAGTGAAAATACTCCTGATGTAAACAATGAATACATCTCAAAAACATAGTGTTGAGAAAAAATGTCATAAGGACATTCTACATGAAGTTTGAAAACATGAATATTATAACAGATACATATATATTTTATAGTATACAGGGGAAAGATAAATATCAGAATTCCAGAGAGCTGGGTGTTTAGATGTAAGATATGTTGGTGTCTATACTTCTTTGTTTGCTTGAAATATTATATAAAAATCCTCTCAGTTCAGACAGAAGGACTCCTGAGCTCCTGTGTGCATATTTCATGACCTGGACTTCTGGGTGGCCCTTTCTCACCAATCCCGAGCTCCCTCGGGGGCATTGTCTTTTTCCTTTCTGTATCCCTAGGGCCTAGAATATTGTAGATGTTCAACCTGTGTTTGTTGGTTGACTGACTGACTGATTGAATGAGTAAACAGATCAAGAGGGGAATGAAAAAGGAGGAAAGTTAGGAGGAGGATGGATAAAGAGATTGAGACAATGCTTTCACTGCCTGCATCTGACATGGCCTGCTATGGAGAGAAGTGGATGGACTTGAGAAAAACTAGGAAAATGATCTCTGCTGGACTTGAGACATGACTAGAAGAAGAAGTCTAGGCTGTTTCCTGAGGCTCTCGCTCAGAAGATGGCGATGGTGGATGGCCATGACAGTTTTGCCTGTTTAAGCAGGGAACCTGAAGGACATGTAAGTTTAAGAAGACAGTGAGTTTAAGTTTAGACCAGCGGTTCTCAACCTGTGGATCGCAACCCCTTTGGGGGTCGAATGACCCTTCCACAGGGGTCGCCCAAGACCATCAGAAAACACATATAATTACATATTGTTTTTGTGATTAATCACTATGCTTTAATTATGTTCAATTTGTAACAATGAAATTGGGGGTCACCACAACATGAGGAACTGTATTAAAGGGTTTTGGCATTAGGAAGGTTGAGAACCACTGGTTCAGACAGTGCTGCGAGACCTCCAGGTGTAAATACCCAGCTTGTACTAGGATAAATGGGCTGTAGCTTAGGAGAGAGGCCAGAGCTAGAAGTGTAATTTGGTTGTTATAGGAAAACGAGGATAAGTAGTCTGGCAGTGCCTATGCTTCCTTAGGGAGAGAGGACAGAATGAGGAGGGCAGGCAGCTGCACACAGACCTGGGGGAGCATCAACGCTCGAGGACTGAGTGACGAGAAAGAACCCAGGCAAGGAGGCTGAGATGAGAGTCCAGAGAAGGAGGAGGACAGGAGAGGCAAGGAAAAAGGTTTCAGGAGAGAGAGTGGGGTCAGATAAGAAAGAAAGGTCCAGAAAGATAAGAACAAAATAGTGTCTTTGAATTTGGTAAAAGCATGCCATTTGTCTTTGCTGGAGGAGTTTCACTGGAGATGTGAGCGAGACAGCAGATTGTATTATATCATGAGTGACGAAGTGCTGAATGTGAGTAAATGTGGAAAGTGAACCTCAAAACCCACTTCTTTCAGACGTCTGGACTTGAAGCGGGGAGAAAGAAAGGTTAGTAAAATCAAGGGTGGAGTTAGGGGTTGAAGATTGTTGACTCTAAATAAACTAAGGGAAGGAATCTGAAGAGAGAGAGAGGTTTAAAATATAGGAGGGGAGTTCTAGCCAGTTTTGCTCAGTGGTTACAGTGCTAGCCTGCAGACTGAAGGGTCTCAGGTTCGATGCCAGTCAAGGGCATATACCTTGGTTGTAGGCTTAATCCTTGGCCCTGGTCAGGGCCATGGCAACCGATGTATCTCTCTGATATTGATGTTACTCTCTCTCTGTCTCTCCCCCTCCTTCTACTCTTTCTAAAAATCAATGGAAAAATATGCTCTGGTGGGGATTAAAAAAAATCCTATCTAATAAAGCAGAAATATGCTAATTGACTCTCATGCCATCACAAAGATGGCAGCACCCACAGCCAATAAGGAGGGAATATGCTAATTGACTGCCTCTCCCTCAAAGATGGCAGCGCCTACAGCCACAAGATGGTGGCGCCCAGGCCCCTCAGCCCCCCAGCTGCCCAGGGCTGGCCCAAGACGCAGGTAAGCCTCAGATGTCGGCTGCCCAGCTGCCCAGGGCTGCCTGAGGTGCAGGTAACCAAAGCCGGCCTAGGTGTGATGGGGGCTTCGTCTTCCCCTGATCACTGGGTCGCCTCCCGCCCCTGAGGGCTCCTGGACAGTGAGAGGGAGCAGACCGGGCTGAGGGCACCCCTCTCCAGTGCATGGATTTTCATGCACCGGGCCTCTAGAGTGTGTGTGTGTGTGTGTGTGTGTGTGTGTGTGTGTGTGTGTGTGAGG
>NW_005364139.1:809724-812874 GCF_000412655.1 Myotis brandtii
CCAATGGGCAGTCAGACATTCCTCGCGGGGTCCCAGATTGGAGAGGGTGCAGGCTGGGCTGAGGGACACCCACCCCCCATGCATGAATTTCACTCACTGGGCCTCTAGTGCACTAATATTAATACTAGCAACACTAATTAGTACAGTAATATTAACACTAGCAAACACTTATAGATACCTACTGTATATCAGGTGCTCTTCTAAGTCCTTAACATAAAATTAACTCATTTAATCTTTACAATAGTCCTATGAGGTAGGTACTATAATCACCCCATTTTATAGATCAGTGATGGCGAACCTTTTAAGCTCGGCGTGTCAGCATTTTGAAAAACCCTAACTTAACTCTGGTGCCGTGTCACATATAGAAATTTTTTGATATTTGCAACCATAGTAAAACAAAGACATATTTTTGATATTTATTTTATATATTTACATGCCATTTAACAAAGAAAAATCAACCAAAAAATGAGTGTCATAGGTTCGCCATCACTGTTGTAGATGAAGAAACTGAGGTACGGAGAGACAAAACATTATCATCTTCATTACTGTGCTCTTTTTATTTATCAGAAGTATGACTGCTGACAGCAACTCTGTAATGCATGGATAGGTCAGTTTTACACGTTAGGTATAGTTAGAACACAGAGAGAGGTAATAAGGACATGGAAGGAGAGTTTGCCTCAGTCTCTGATTTTGGAGGGAAGGAGGGAAGGATGCATGTGGTCAGAGATGGATGAGAACTTAGGGGAGTGGTGTAGAGAAGGCAACAGGAATTTCAGTCAGCTCAAGCCACTGGCTTCAATTTCTTTGGCAAAATAGAGAAGGAAAACACAGGTAACAATAAAAAAAGAATATTTTAATTTCAAGTCATTTCCATAACTACTTTAAACATTTTGTTGTATTTACTTCCAGAATTTGCTCTAAGCATACATATACCGGCATAAATACGTAACAAGGAAGTCAGCCCTCCTTCTAATGGAGAGAATAAGAGTCAACATAAACCCAACAGAATCCAAAATCCAAGCCCTGTAATTTTGGAGCGACCAAAAGTGTTGAGGAGATAGCTGTTTGACCTCTCTTCCTTGTCTTGAGCAATCTGCCTCCAGGTCTTTCGTTAGGAGTCCTGTAGCCTCTTCTGGCGTGCAGAGGTCTGAGGCGCCGAGACCTGGCTGCCCCGCCAACGTATTGAAAGATCATCTCATTAGGGATGCATCTCTGCAGACCGTATCCTTGGAGAAATGTCTCAGTCCTAAGCAGGAATTTAGCTCAATCCTAGTGGCAGACTAACCTATTATGAGCCGATTGTGTGTAAAAACAAAACCCAAACAATATTTATATGTGTGTTTGTGTTAAGGTAGATTGTCCTAGATGACGGTAAACAAGAGCGTGCGTGCGCCTGTGTTCGTGCCGGTTTCTCTTCTTCACTGAGAAGTGCCAAAAACACATTCTGGCCTCAGGGATGTAGCCCCATCAGAAATTGGGGGTAGGATGGGGCAAGGCTTCCTCACCGAAGGGAGCATTCATCAGAGTGAGCCCAGTTGTCTGGGACTAATGCTGTGGGGAATGATAACTCTGTATTTGAAGGGTGTAGAAGACCAGCCGACAGATCCCCGAGAAAGGATGTGGGAGAGATGGAGGTGAGGTGTTCCGACCTTAGGAAGTGGAAGGGGCTGGGCCCTGTCCTGACTTTACACCTTTGGGTGAGCCTGAGGATAAGAAGGAACTTAATTGAAGGGTGTGATCCCAGGACCCACAGGATCCTGCTCTCCACATTCTTCCCTTGATAATCTTTCCGTATAATTAAGTGTGCTATGTCGTGCTCTTCAGTGGCCTCTCTTTGTGGAAGGACCATGGCTTATTAACTAACTTCCTGTGTTGGAAACACCCACCAGACTGGACTTCCTTGAAGAGCAAACTAAGCTCATTTTGGGAGCTGGCCACTGCCGTGTTCGCCCCCTCCCGTAAGGACCCTAAGTCAGTTCTTTCATATCTCCCCTCTCAACACCTTTGTGTGGTGTTCCTGCGCCACCAGCTGAAGCCCTGGCATGCCTTGTTCCCAAGCACACAAAATTCATGGAGAAAAAGAGGCCCAAACACTCTGAGAAAACATCGAGGCAAAGGCATGGCTGGGATCCCAGCACAGACTCCCCGTCCTCCTGCAGTTACAGTCTTCTTGGCTGAGCTGAGCCCTTTCCTCAGTGTTTGGCTTGGATGTTAGACTAGGTGAGTCAGCCCTCCTGGCATCCTCCTTCCAGTCGAAAGTCTCACTGAGATGGGGTCGCTGCCAGATCAGTAGAATTATTTATTGGTCTCTCCCACAACCCAAGTCTTACCAGTCCTCTCTCTGAAACTAGGTCCCAGAAGATGTCCTGTGAGGGTGTGGGCAGGAGCAAGCCTCAGGAGCCGTCTTACATCAGCTCTCTAGTGGCCTGGAGCCTCTTGCTGTGACTTGGGGCCTGGGCCCTAAACGAAGGAAGCACTTCCCTCTGTGTCTCTAAATGCTTTCCTTGGGTACAAGGCCAGGGAGCACACACCTCCCAGATGTTGCGGGACACACCTGGTTGGAATTCCAGCTCCATCACTGACTGGCTGGGTGACCTTGGCCTTACCTCTTTGAGCCCCCAGAGATACGTTTTCCTCATCTTTAAAATGAGAAATCATGCTATCTGTACTTATGACCATAAAAATGGTCAATGCATTTAAGTATAACAGGGCCTTAAAACTAAAATTTCCACCAGACACCAATATGTATCATAGATGCGAAAATCCAAATGGAGGTGCCAAGTCACCTATGGAAATGTCTAAATCTGTCCCAAGACTTTTTAAACCCCTTCGTCCACTTTGAGACTCTGTAAAAGGAAAAATAGAGGAGACAGGAGGAGGATTTCGTGAGGGCAAATTTGCTTGAAGAAAGCTGTGCTGTGAGTCCCATCTTGGGGACAAGTGAGTTCCTGTTCCCCTACCTCAACCCTCCTGAGGTCTTGTGTCTGGGGGACAGGGCTTCTCTGAGAGCAGCCTGTGTGACCCCCTCCAGCTGGGCGTTTTGGCCTGGGCTCTGGTCCCACCTGGGAAATTTGGAAAGTGAGAGGAGGGCCCACAAGCTGCTTTGGTTGGGCTGCTGCCACTATGCTGGGACCAGCCTGCACTTGCAGA
>NW_005364139.1:813023-819251 GCF_000412655.1 Myotis brandtii
GGGGGATGAGAAGCATGCGAGTTTCCTCTGGACAGATGTGGGCCTCACAGTAGAGAGGTCCTGCAGGGACTCCATGTCTTCGTTCCTCTGTGGGGCTCCCCAATAGCTAAAGGCTGGAGCTGAATGCCCAGGGGCTGAGGACGGGGTCTCAGGTGACCACCCCAAATGAGGTTGGACTTGAGATCCATCCACAGGTTAGAGAGGACTTTGGGAGAAAGAGCCCGAGTGGGGAACCCTTGGAGAGGGCATTAAAGCACTTGGCGAGAAAGAGGCAGAATTTAACATCTGCCTGGCAAGAAAGCCTGAAGTCAACTTAACAGCTGTTGCTGCCCCTTTCCCGACTGCTCCCACAGAGCAGCAGTCATCGTAGCCATGGTAACTGGCCGGGGAGGCCGAGTGGAAAAAGAGAGAAGAAGCCAGCCCCTCTACACTGTCCCCACTGTGGGCTTCCAGCTGGGCAGGTGTGGGGAAGAGTGGGATTTATGGTAAAAAGTTCAGACTGTTGATGAATACCTGGCATTAGCATTCTAATTTCTGAACGGAGACTGGGTTTGCAACCAAAGTGACCACAGACACTATTCTAAGAATGAGCAGAAAATTCTCAGGCCGGCTGGAGTTGTCATCCAGGCTGGGGAGGTTTCCTTCCTGGAATACTGTTGGTGCAAGGAAATAGCACGCCAGCTACTTCGGGCTCTGAGCATAGCCGTTAGCAGCTGGGACACACAGAAATCTTTCTCCCCGCTCACCTGATCCTCTCTGGCTTACAGTCTGCTCCTGCCCTGACAGACTTTTCTCCAGCTCATATGTTATGCTTGAAGCATGTTGTCTGTCCCAATGTCCAGGCCAAGTTATCTTGGCAAAAGCCATTTCTTGGCACGGATGATCTTGAGCCTAAACTCCCTAGAAGACAGATGACTCCGTGACAGACATAGTCTTCCTCAGGAAGAGAAGAGCATGAAGTGTTTTCCCTATTTCTCAGATGGGGATAGGAAGTTGGAGCAGGCAAACTAACCGCTGCCAGTTAGCCGTCATAAGGCCCCATCGGCAGACGTAAGCTCCCTGCCACACTGGTTGCTCATCTGTAGAAGACATTCATGATAATAATGTGTATCTCACAGGATGAGGTGAAATCTTGGATTAGGTTGAACCCTAAGACATAGCCAACAAACATTCAATCGTTGCCCTAACTGGTTTGGCTCAGTGGATAGAGCGTCAGCCTGCAGACTCAAGGGTCCCAGGTTTGATTCCGGTCAAGGGCATGTACCTTGGTTGTGGGCACATCCCCAGTAGGGAGTGTGCAGGAGGCAGCTGATCGATGTTTCTAACTCTCTATCCCTCTCTCTTCCTCTCTGTAAAGAAATCAATAAAATATATTAAAAAAAATAAAAATCATCATTCTCCCTTTAAAAAAAACCACACAAAAAACAACATTCAATCGTTTTTTACTCCACAAAAATGCCAACTTCGGATGGTTCATCCTCATATGTAAACAATGCTTTGTGAACTCTAAACTGTTAGATATTGTTTAACAGTAACAACAAACGTCTTACACCCATGCTTCCTAATGAGTCTCCAGAATTCTGTTTGCAGGAATGCCTCAAGGTCCCTGGTGATTTGTGAAGCAGTCACAACTGACAGATTGAGATGGTGAATGCTTCTCAGTTCCTTGCCAGTTTCTCCCAGGACCCAGAGAGCGCCCCCTACCCCACCTGCCCCCTTTCTGGTCTCATTGCAAAAGCTAGCACAAACAACAAGCCCCACCCCCAAAACACTAAACCCCTCAGACAATCATATTCTGAAGTTTCACTGCACTGTGTCTAAATGGGCATTTGCTATATTCACCCAGTTGAGCACTCAATGTATCCTCTCAATTTTGAGGCCATCCATTCTTTAAAAAATATATCTTCCATCAGATTGTTAAATCTGACAATATAAAAAAAAAATTAAAAACTGCCCTGGCCAGTGTGGCTCAGTTGGTTGGAGCGTCGTCCCCAACACCGATAGGTTGCAGGTTTAATTCCCTGCTGGGGCACATACCCAGGCTGCAGGTTAGATCCTGGGTCGGGAGGCAACTTCTCTCTCTCTCTCTCTCTCTCTCTCTCTCTCTCTCTCTCCCTTCATCTCTCTAAAAATCAATAAACATATCCTCCAATGAGGATTAAAAAAAAATAAAAAGCTTTTGTATGAAAAAAAGACGCTATAAATACAATTGAGAAAGAATTCAGGGGGTGGGCGAAATGGATGAAGGGGGTCAAAAGGTATCACTTCCAGTTATAAAATAACTAAGTCATGAGGATATAATATACAGTATGGGGACCTTAGTTAATAATACTTTTTTGTATATTTGAAAGTTGCTAAGAGAGTAGATCTTAAGAGTTCCCAATACAAGAAAAAACAATTTGTAACTATGTGTGGTGATGGATGTTAACTAGACTTATTGCCATATATTGGATCACTATGCTATACACCTGAAACTAATATAATGTTATATGTAAATTACATAGCACTTAAAATAAAAAGGATTCAGAGACAATTTATAGAAAAGGAATGCCAAGTGGCCAATAGACGATGAAAGGATGGTCAAACTTACTAGACATAAGGGCCATGCAACTAAAAATTGTAATGAGGGACAATTTTGCACCCATCAGCTGGCAAAATTAAAAAGTCTGAAAATATTACATCTTGATGTGGTTGAGGGAAAGTGGAGACAGGCATATACTGCTTGTTGGAATGTAAACTGAAGAGCAGTTTCACAGAACCTAGTAAAATTGGAAATGTGCATATCCTATCTTCCTGCAATTCTACTTCTGGATACACACTTGGAAAAACCGTTACCCATGTGCGTAGGGCTCATATTAGTACATTGTTTCATGATGGTAAAAAGTCCATTTATAAATAAAAGTATAATATAAAATATGGCATAGTTGGTAATACAATGAAATATTCTACAGTAGTCCCGAGAAATTAACTGGCACTCTCTCCATAAATGCAGAGAGAGATAAAACTTACACTGCTAGTAAAAAGAGTGAGTTGCAGAGCCCTATGTTCGGTATATTATTACTTAAGTAAGATTTAAAGCCATATGCAAAAGCATCATCTGTATTATGCAATACACATTATTGGCCTAGAAAGATACATACAAATTCATGACGGTGGTTGGTGCCCTAAGGAAAGAGGTGAGGAAGGGAGATTGGGGTCAGAAAGACCATCAGCTTTATTTGTAGTTTTATTTCTTTAAAAATATTACTAAAGGCACATCTGGTAAAACATTATAAATTGTCACTACTGATTTGTGGAAACACAGTATTATATTATTTTCTGTTCTATTTTGTAGTTTTAGCATTTCTTTAAGAATTTCCTCTCTTTTATTTTCTTCTTCTGGAACACCTATTAGAGAAAAATTGGAACTTCAGAATTTATTTTCCACATTTCTAGCTCTCTCCCTTTTTCTTAAAACTTCTGTAAATATTTATTTTTTATTAATTTTAAAAATAAGTATAGTTGACATACAATATTATATTGGTTTCAGGTGTACAACATAGTAATTTTTATGTACCTTGTAATGTGACTAACACAATCAATCTGGTAAACTGTTACATACAAAGTTATCACCGTATTATTGACTATAGTCCCTGTGCTGCAGTTCACACCCCCATGCTTTATTTATTAACTAACTGGAAGTTTATACCTCTTAGACCCATTCGCCTGTTCACCCATCCCCCGACACCCTTCCTTTGCTGGCAACCATCAGTTTATTCTCTGTAACTAATGAGAACTTGTTTTGTTTGTTCGTTTGTTTTGTTTTTCTAGATTCTATATATGAGTGAAGTCATATGGTGTTTGTCTTTCTGTCTGACTCATTTTATTTAGCATAATACCCTCTAGGTCCATTCACTTTGTTGCAAACGGCAAGATTTCATTCTTTTTAATGGTTTAGTAATATTCCATTATTTACATCCCAGTCCACCCTCCACACACATTACATCTTTATCTGTTGATGGACACTTAGATTACTTCCATATCGTAGCTATTGTAAATAGTGCTGCAATAAACACAGTGTTAGGGTTTCGGAAGGAGGAACGCATGAGGCCAAAGTGGTAAGGGATTATAAATTTATTAGGTCATCTGGATACCAGATGGGCTGAACCCCAAAATGGTGCCAGCACCCAAAGACAGGGAGTCAGAGCTTTTTAAAGGACTCTAGGCGGGCTTTTTCTGGGCGGAGAATTCTCTGTGCGGGTCGGATTCTGGGAAACTCCAGAGGGGAGAGATAATGGTCTTAGCAAGTGGAATGTGGTCTAAGTAAGTGGAATGCCCATTGTGAAGTGGCCTGAAGGTCAGTCAGTTCTGGGGGATGGGGTGGGTGGTATCAATTCAATTATTTGATCAGACCTAAAGATAGGAGTGCATATAACTTTTTAAAATATTTTTTCCTTTTTCTTCAGATAAATGCCCCAAAGTAGAATTGCTGGGTTGAATGGCAGTTCTATTTTAAACTGTTTTCCATAGTGGCTGCACCAGTTACACTCTCATCAACAGTGCGCAAGGGTTCTCTTTTCTTTACATACTCACCAACACTTGTTTGTTGGGGTTTTGCCTGCATTTTAACACTTGCCTGCAGTGAACTACTGCATTGTCATTGAACAAGTTTATCGCAAGGTTTGTTACTTCTTTGTCATAGTGATATTTCTCAATCAATATTCACAGTACAATTCCCTGAGACATTAACAACATCAGGTTTAGCGGTAAAGTGACTCACACTCGTGCATTCTCTCCTTTGTTTGTCACCTGAGAGATGCATGACTCATTATGCAGGTATCAGCATGAAAAGGTTGTTGGGTCCAGAACTGAAGTTTTGTTCAACAACTGAGACATATTTCAATGAACAACTTGGTCGAGAATTGAATTGTTCCAGATGGGAGACATTTGAGAACCGAGGTTTGACTGCACAGGTCTTTTACCTTCTTGGTTAAATTTATTCCTAGGTATTTTATTCTTTTTGATGTCACTGTAAATGTGTTTCTTTTCATAATTTCTTTTTCTGATAGCTCATTATTAGTGTATAAAAATGCAACAGATATCTGAATATTGATTTTGTATCCTGTAATTTGACTGCATTTATTTATTTGTCTTAATAGTTTTTGGTAGAGTCTTTAGGATTTTTTACATATAGTACAGTGATGGCGAACCTTTTGAGCTCAGCATGTCAGCATTTTGAAAAACCCTAACTTAACTATGGTGCCGTGTCACATATAGAAATTTTTTGATATTTGCAACCATAGTAAGACAAAGACTTATATTTTTGATATTTATTTTATATATTTAAATGCCATTTAACAAAGAAAAATCAACCCAAAAAATGAGTTCGTGTGTCACCTCTGACACGCGTGTCATAGGTTCGCCATCACTGATATAGTATGTCATCTTGTCTGATTGCTATGCAATTTGAATGCCTTTTATTATTATTTTTTCTTGTCCAATAGCTATGACTAGGACTTCCAATACTACGATAAACAAAAGTGGTGACAGTGGGCATCCTTGTCTTGTTCTTAATCTTAGAGGGAAAGCTTTCAGCCTCTCACCGTTGAGTCTGATGTTAGCTATGGGTGTATCAAATGTAACCTTTATTATATTGAGGTATAATACTAAAAAAACCCTGCCACTTTGTTGACAGTTTTTATCATAAATGAGTGTTGAATTCTGTCATATGCTTTTTCTGCATCTATTGAGATTATCATATGATTTTTATCTGTGGCTTTGTAAATGTGGTGTATCACATTGATTGATTTGTGGCTATTGAATCATCCTTGCATCCCTGGAATAAATTCCATTTGGTCATGGTGTATGATCATTTTAATGTATTGTTGAAATTGATATGCTAATGTTTTGTTGAGAATTTTTGCATCTATGTTCATCAAGAATATTGGCCTATACTTTTTTTGTGGGGTTTTGGTATCAGGTAATGCTAGCATTGTAGAATGAATTTGGAAGCGTTTCTTTCTCTTAAATTTTTGAATAGTCTGAGAAGGATCGGTATCAATTCTTCCTTGAATGTTTGGTAGAATTCACCTGTGAAGCCATCTGGTCCTGCACTTTTGTTTGTCGGGAGTTTTTAATTTAATTTTATTATTACTGATTCAATTTCATTACTACTATTAAGTCTGTTCAGATTTTCTATTTCTTCTGGTTCAGTCTTGAAGGTTGTTCATTTCTAGGAATGTATCTATT
>NW_005364140.1:0-457 GCF_000412655.1 Myotis brandtii
TTGCTATGAAGATGAAGCATTCTGATCTGGAGGCTACCAGCGAGTGTGGGGGTGATCTCAGCTATTGATAAGATGTAGCCTGTCGCAAGCAGAAGCACCGTCCTGAACTGAGAGTCCGAAGACAAGATAACTTTAATCTCTATCAAATCGGTAGACAGAAGACTTAGACCTACTGGTATTTAATAGGATTCACGATTTATACTAATACTAGAGGCCTAATGCACGAAATTCATGCAAGAGTAGGCCTTCCTTCCCCCGGCTGCCAGCACCGGCTTCCCTCTGGCACTCGGGACCTGGGCTTCCATCTGGCACCCAGGACTCAGGCTTCCCTCGAAGCCCCGGCTTTGTCCAGAAGGTCATCTGGAAGGACGTCTGGTCTAATTAGCATATTACACTTTTATTACTATAGATAGAAACAACCATATTGATCTTCATTTCATACAAATAAACTCTATTT
>NW_005364141.1:0-829 GCF_000412655.1 Myotis brandtii
ATATTCAGTGAAATTTTACTATTGCTGGAGTTATATTATTTGTGACTTGAGCTGCTCTAAACTGTTAAGTAGTACTATCTATTAGTATTGATATTTTTAAAAGAAAGACTGTAGAAAGATGTTCTGATGTATGGAAATATTTAATAGGACCACACTTACTGTCACTTCTTTTCCTAGCATACTTATGGTATGCCCTTGTTCCATACTAGGGAGCTCAGAAGCTGCTAGTCCCTCTCTCCCGTCTTGTAATTTCACATGTGAAACCAAACATGGCCAATGGGGAGGTGGGTATCATAGACCTACCAAATAGAAAGCAATTCTCTATCAAGTAATGTGGCTATTTTTTTTCTGATATTTAGGAGAAGTGTTATTATTTTCAGTAGTGATGTGCTTATTAGCATACTCAGGAAAGAAATGGGCAGCCAAACCTACAATCGAAAAACTTGGAAATCAGGGTAATATGTCAGATAACATTTAGACATGTAATCAAACAAGGGCTTGTTCTACATCATCAGTTATTGACAACACAGGGAGTGGTCCTTCTTCACTTTATAAATAGATCCAAGTACAACCTAGACTGGGGCACAGATCGGCAAGACTCAGCCAGCCGAATTGGAGAATTTTATTTCCAAAGAGGCAAGGACTTCAATATGTTTAGATGTAGAATCGCCCCTATATCCCTGGAGAAGCAGAGCTAGTCTCTCTGGCTGTACTTTGCTTGAAGTGCAGTGTTGTATATTAAAAGCACTGAAAATAGATCTCAGAATGGAGGGCCCAAGGCCATATTATCAGGAATCTTTCACCTTTGCTAATCTTAACAATCAGAAAT
>NW_005364142.1:0-506 GCF_000412655.1 Myotis brandtii
AAAATAAAAATAAATTAAAATAATTATTCCTTTGTTCTTAGTTCTTCAAATATTTTCAGAAACACAAAAGGTATTTAATGGTGAGTGTATATTCTACAATAAAATCTGTAGTTTTCTAGGACTGCACCACAGAGAAAAAAAATCCTAGGACCTTCTATATGATTTAAAATATAGTCTTCTGGTGTAAGTTTTGAAACAAAGGGCTAGTGAAAAGCAAAGTTAGAAAAAGCAGGGTAATTTATTTTTCCCTTTAATTCCTGTCAAATAAAACAAGATAGTACCACGTTATCAAGCACAACTAGATTCCACACTGATTCTCTTATACTTGTTTTTATTACATGGCAGTACTTTATTTCATTACAAAATTCAAAAACATCCTTTTGAATCAATTATAATACATTCATTAGATTTTCAAAAGTTCTCTAAAAAGTCAGGATCCTTTTCATCTCTAGCTCTACTTTTTTCTACTTTGACCTCATTATTTCCAATAGGCACCTTAGTGTACC
>NW_005364143.1:0-860 GCF_000412655.1 Myotis brandtii
ATCTCAGTTTCTTTTCCTGTGAAAATAGGAACAACAGCGCCTGTTCGAGAATTACATTAAATGACAATATTATCAATGTTGTAACAACACAGTGTCTCAATTTGTGTTGTGCTTTTGGCATCCTATCATTCATTTTTTGCTAGTTCAAAAAAAGTTTTTTATAAAGGTTTTCGAATGGTTTGTCACTGAATGCAGCCTTTCTATTGATTGTGATAAATTACACAACAACTAATATTGTTCTGTCCCCTTTGAAGATGAAAAATAATAGGCAGTGAGTTAAATTTTAGTCCAAACTGCAAGAACTTTACCGATTTTTGTAAAAGGATATCCAGGAAAATGTCCTATATTGCTAAAGAAAGTTTTGATGTCATGTAATGATATGGTCACTGTGCATCTGTTATTTAATAGAGTTTTTATGATGGTAAGCAGACAGCGCATTTAAAAAAAACTGATAAAGTGACATGCCAATGACTCGTCAGTGTTGTCAGGGTAAATGCTATGTTGATAAGCAGCCCAGCCATTGGCCATCAAACCAAAGGAGTGAATAAATAAGCCACCCAGCACCGGCCATTGTGGCTCAGTTGGTTGGAACATAGACCTGTGCACTGAAATGTCGGGGGTGTGATTCCTGGTTAGGGTGCATACAGGAAGCAACCTACCGATATTTTCTCTCTCTTTTCTCTTCCTTTCCCTTCCCCTCTCTAAAATCAATACAGATAAATAAATAATAAATAAGCCATGCAATCTTAGATGAGGTGTCAGATCTTGAACAGCAAGGACAATAGAGATTTCTAAGGGAAACTATTTTATAATATATAGAACGTCATTATAAAATTTTCTTTATTAATCCTCATATTATA
>NW_005364144.1:0-830 GCF_000412655.1 Myotis brandtii
AAATTTTCTCACTATCTCAGGTACAATTTGCTTTGCTCTAAGTCATTGTTCTCACAGTTATGGTCATATAAATGAGAATCTCAAGTTTTAGTCTCATTTCCAATTCAGGTTTTTCAATCTTTTGTGTTCATTATCAGAGATATTGATCTCCATATTGATGTGAGACGGAAACATCTATTGGCTGCCTCCTGCATGCCCCCACTGGGAATCAAGCCCTGACTGAGTATCAAGCTAGCAACCTTTCGGTGTATGGGACCATGCCCAACCAAATGAGCCACACTAGCCAGGGCAGTGTGTCCTCTATTATAATACACATTATTGGATGCCTGTGCACAAAGAATCTAGCTCCTTTTCTTAGTAACAGCCAGCATATTTCCATCAAATATTCATAGTTCATCAAAGGTGTCCCTATCTCTAATAAAAGGGTGAATTAGAATTAGTCTAAATAAAGTATATCATTCCCATTTCCATGGGAAATGATAGGTTTGGGGTACGATAGTAATATTTTTGGCCAAATGAATGTAACAAGATATTTATTGTAGAGATAGAGTATGTGTGATTATCTCACACTTAACAAATAGACAAAAATAAGGTAGGTTTTATTTTTTCTTTTAAATTTTTTTTAACTCTGAATGTGGTTATTGTTGGTTGTAACACTTGTAATTACTGCATTTGTCTAACTATGAGACTAACTCAAAATATTACCAACCTACTAAAAAGAAAAAAGAAAAAAAAAGAGGGGGGTAATCAGAGTAGGAAGAAACTTAAACTAAGTGTAAAATGAAAAGAAAGGCATGGTTTTAAAAGACTGAATATAGTAATTAGAAACC
>NW_005364145.1:0-842 GCF_000412655.1 Myotis brandtii
AAGCTGAGCTACCAGCTGTGAAAGTGTGCATACATTTTGGGGAACAACCCGTATTGTCCTCACCGTGTGACCACCCCTGATTCTACTCAGCTGGCGAGGTAGGGCCAAGCGACTGTGGGCTGTGCTCCGCACCCTCCTCCTGGGTCATCTCCGCTTTGCAGGTGAGCACCGTGAGCCTTATGGAGGTTAAGTGCCTTCTCTCAGGCCATTGGGCTTGTCGGGGGCGGGCTGAGGATGCACCTGGGTCCATGGCTCTGTGCTCTCCCACGGCCTGTGGTGATGTCAGGAACTGTCACTACAGCAAGTCCACAGAGGGCTGTGCTATCCAGAGAACTGCGTGTGGGTTTCCCTTCCTGATGACATTTTGTCTGATGCCCACATGGAAATGCAGCCGACCGAGAAAGGTGGAGGTCAGGTCAAGCCCTGGAGACAGGCTGTGACGACCCGGTTCGCACCCAGCCTGCCTCACGTGGCTCCTTCTTTCTCTAAAGTGGGAGTTTTTGACCAGAATCTGTGGATGGGTCATGGGCCCATGAATCGCCCCAAATCAAATTAAGTGCAAGATAATGTGTGAGTATCTGCTCCTTGACTCTTTCGAAAGAAAGGGTTTCTATCACATTCTGACCTCTCCCCAAAGCTAAACATCAAATCACTAGTCCAACTTTGGTTATTGCCACGAGCGACCCCTGAAAACCACATCTCCGTGGCTCTCTCTGTCTGTGAGTGCACTTCATTTCCATTGGCCATGGACCACAACAATCTAGACATGACCCTTTGAATCAAACACTATGACCAGAATCTTGCTTTTTGGTGGCTTCCTTACTGAATTGCAAGTGAACGAA
>NW_005364146.1:0-777 GCF_000412655.1 Myotis brandtii
CATGGAGGGTCCATTCTCTAGTCACCATCTGCCTTGCAGTGGCATGCATCTGATCCTGGGTTCCCTCCAACCTAATAAGTTTCTAACTTTTAGAATGCCCACTTCAAAGAGAGGGCTTCCCTAATTCATTGATTGCAGTGGTCCCCACTCCCTCTTATCACATTATCCTACGTTATTCTCCACACAGAACTTATTCTTTTATTTCTCTCTCTCTCTCTCACTATATATATATATAGTGTCTACTTCTCAGATATGATATTTGTAATCAGATTCATGTCTCTCATTCATCATCACTTAATCCACAGATTTTAGAAAAGTGTCAGTCACATCATAGATGCTTTATAAATATGGAATGAGTGAATGAATAGATAATGCCTATGGCATTAGCTCTGGGATCAGAGAGATCAGAGTTAAATCCCCAGCTCTCTCTTTTTTCTAGCTAAATAACATTAGGTTCATTGCTCAGCCCCACTAATTCTCAGTTTTGTCACTAGAAAAGTGGAAAGAATAACAATTCCTACCGTGTAGGGCTGTGTGAAATAAAAATACAGTAAATATTGAAGCAGGAATCTTAGGGGGAACCTAGGCAGGCTTAGGGATTTTTTAGAATTGGGGTCCATGGAAAAGCATGGGGCTGCAGACTGGGAGAGAGTACATTTCCACATGCAGTTACATCTCCATAAGACAAGGGAGCAGCAACAGTGGCATTTTCATAAGACAAGACAACTGGAAGTAGCCAGGAAAGGACTATATTTACAAAATAAAGAGAAGGAAGCC
>NW_005364147.1:0-782 GCF_000412655.1 Myotis brandtii
CTTCACATCTCAGTGCAGGCAGGGGTTTTTATGAGCAGGAAAGGGGAAAGCAGAATAAAGGAAACCAGAGGGAGAGAAGGAGCCAGCTGTGGGCTCTCTGTTGAGGGAGTCAACACAGTCTTCTCAATAACCATCTTGGAGCCAGTCAAGTGATGGTCTGGTTTTTGTTATCCTGATTTTAGGGTCCAAGGTAAACAAATCTGGAACTGAAATGCCTCAAGGCTTCCTTTCCTCCTAGAATCCTTTAAGCAAACAGGCTGTTTATGTAGCTACATGTCAATTTATAAGTCATAATTTACAGAAACAATGAGTTTTTTGTTTGTTTGTCTTGTTGTTAATCCTCACAAGAGGATATTTTTCCCATTGATTTTTAGGGAGAATGGAAGAGAGGGGGAGAGACACAGAGAGAGAAACATCAATGTGAGAGAGACACATCCATTGGTTGCCTCCCGCACACCCCGCACACACCCCATTTGGGGCCAGGGATCAAGCCTGCAACTGAGGGACGTGCCCTTGACCAGAATCCAACCCAGAATTGACTGGAGGCCCTTATTCTGCGGGCTGATGCTCTAATCACTTAGCCAAACCGACTTGTGCCAGAAACAATGTTAAAAGAATGGTGGGGTATGTGACAAGGACAATAATAAAATTGTCTGCAAAGAATAGAAGTTGCCCAGAGGAGGAACAGGTTGTATCTGTTCAGGGAAGTTGGTTAGGAAAGACGCCAATAGAAGGGGTTCTGTCCGAGCTGAATTTTGAAGGATGAGTAGGAGCCTTCTAGG
>NW_005364148.1:0-819 GCF_000412655.1 Myotis brandtii
AACTTCTGAAGTTAGGTCACAAGAAGACTTGCAGCTTTGGAAGGGCTCCTTAGAATGCTCTTTTTTAAAAAAAATTTTATTTGTTGATTTTAGAGAGAGAGAAAGGGAGAGGGAAACATTGATGTGAGAGCAAAACATCGACTAGCTGCCTCCTGCATGCCCCCTACTGGGGATCAAGCCCACAACCCAGGGCATGTGCCCTGACCAGTAATCAAACAGCAACCTTTCGGTGCATGAGATGATGCCCAACCAACTGAGCCACACTGGCCAGGGCAGAATGCTCACTCTTGGAGCTCTGAGCTACCATGTAAAAAGTCTGACCACCCTGCTTCAGTGACCATGTGGAGAGGCCCTGAGTCTGCATGGAGTGGGGAAGGGCCCAGCTGAACCTACCTATCAGCTGTGCCCACCAAAGCAGCATAAATGTAAGTGAAATCATTTTAGTCACTTCAGACTAGGTCATCTGTCAGCTGACTATCATTGGAGAATGACTCCAGTTAATGCCACATAGAGCAGAAGTATTAACCACCCAAGTTTTGCCTGAATTCTGGACTTAAGAAATTGTGATTTTTTTCAAGCCACTATGTTTTAGGTTGTTTTTTTGTTTTTGTTTTTTTAACACTACAATAATCAGAGCACTGAATAATAATCTGAAGTAACAAGATAAACTATTAGAAAATTATTACCACTACCACTTAATTACCTTGTGGATCCGGCAACAGAAATGGAGAACATATGATACAGAAATAAGCTAAGCATCACCCTAGCTGGTTTGGCTCTGAAGATAGAGCATCAGCCTGCAGACTGAAGGGTCTTGGG
>NW_005364150.1:0-828 GCF_000412655.1 Myotis brandtii
CCATAAAAGTAATTTATAGCAATATGAATGAAAAATATATAGTTCACCATTCAAATATAAGGTATTCATGTCACCCACATCCGTTCAAGTGCTTTATCTTAGTTGATGTTCAGACAACTTACTGTGATCAGTTCCCTTTCATGTCTTCTAAGAAGCCAAGGGCATTGGTTCATTTCAATGAATGACACTATTCTTAAATTGATCACCATAGAAAAATGGGTCTGCTCTGTAGATAGCAATTAACATGGTAGTGACCCTTGCCCATTGCCAAATGACCAGCACCACTCTATCACCCTCCCTTCCAGTTCTCATTCAATTAAACAGGGTAAAGGTTACATCATAGCAGCAGTTTCCTCTAACGTTCAAGATTAGGTTAGCCTTGTTTCCCATAAAACAGAGGCCCAATGTAACTGTTAACCAAGAAGCTGAAACAAACTGCCCAAGAATTACCCTTCCCCTCCTCTTGCAATTAGTAAGTGGCCAACTAAAACCACACACACACACACACACACACACACACTATGATAGCACAGGAAAATCTGACTTAGTGTTATAGGAATGTTGTCCCCCTCCTCCAAGTAAATGCAAATGTGTGTCTCATTATGAAAGAACTCTTCAGGAGGGTTAGCGGGCTCTGGTGTTAAGGAGCCTGCTGACCTGCCGTTCACCAGCCCCAAACAGGAACACAAGGGAATGAATAGAAATGATAGAGGGGTTTTTTTTTAAGAGTGAGATATTGAGAGTTGGCTCCCATTCCATGAATGTGGGGCTTCCTTTAAGTATAAACAACTGCAAGAGCTGAGAATGACTGCCATCCTTGAATGCCAA
>NW_005364151.1:0-4838 GCF_000412655.1 Myotis brandtii
GCATAGGCTCACTTCTGTCCCATAAAGTTTCCAGAGAACCAAAGCAGCCACACCTTGTCACTGCCCTACTGCTTCTTTTATAGCAGGCCCTTCCTTGTGCCACTGCATGCAGCTTTAATAAACCTGGTCTCAAAATCACCTGAACTCATATTCTGCAATCTTTCCTGCATGAAATCAAGTACCTGCACACTACCAGCTGGTCTTAGGCAAATTCGCTCAGGGCCTGGCTTTTATTTCTGATAACTTTTTGAAATGTAGAGGGAATGCTACTGCAAAAGGAGGAAAGGGATCTCGGAGTGTTCTTTAAAAAATATTTTTATTGATTTCAGAGAGGAAGGGAAAGGGAGAGAGAGATAGAAACGTCAATGATGAGAGAGAATCATTGATTGGCTACCCCATGCACAAACCACACTGGGGGTCGAGTCCACAACCCAGGCAAGTGCCCTGACTGGGAATCAAACTGTGACCTCTTGGTTCATAGGTTGATGCTCAACCACTGAGCCATGCCAGCTGGGCTGGGTGTTTTTAAGAGAAGTTAAAAGTAAGTAGTTTGACCTAACATGTTAATTATTTCTGAATGAGTAAAAAGAGGCAAACAAAAATAGGAAACCTGTATATATTAGTGGAAAAGGAATATTGAGAAATTTTATGTAGAAATGCCAGAACATAATTATGGGGATATGCTTATACCCTAAGCCAAGAAAGACTACTAACCATATTAATTTAAATGAGGCTGAAGTAGTTATAAAACATGGCCCTCTATAACTGCTGCTGAAGCACAGGAAATTTACTTATGATATTCTTACTGTCTTCCTGGTCTATGAAATTTTTAGAAGATAATTGTAATAATATACATCATTGAGTTCTTACAGCCTTTTCTCCAAATATTATTACAGTTCCAAATTGCACAACCAGCAGGAATCAGATTAATAATGAATGACCCTTGAGTGTTTCCAATGGGAAATAAGCGGACCATTGTAAATGAGAACCCATCTCATGATCAGATTTTGAAAACTGAAGAGGTATATGGTGTGCCCTAAACCTATAAGCAAATGTGATACTAGATGAAAAAGACAGAGAAATGAGACAGACAGCAATATTTGGATCATGATAGCTTATAGGTTAGGAATGACCCAAAATGTTTTTATTTTTTATTGTTTTTTTGTTTTGTTTGTTTAAATCCTAACCCAAGGATCTTGTTTCCACTGATTTTTAGAAAGAGTAGAAGGAAGAGAGGAGGGAGGGAGGGAGATAGAAAAAGAGAGAGGGAGAGGAACATCGATATGAGAGGGACACAATTGGCTGTCTCCTGCATGCATCCTGATTGGGAACAGGGATTGAACGGACAACCCAGACACATGACCTTGACCAGGAAATGCAGGCTGATACTGGAATCACTTAGCAACACTGGTCAGGGACAAAGTGTTTTTCTTTTTTTTTAAACAATAGTAAGAATGTACTTTATTTAGTCATTTTTCTTTACAGCTGGAACTCTAGGAATTCAAAATTATCGTCCTTGCCCGTGAGCTTCTTATAGACACCAGAGAAAGTTTCAACCTTGTGCTCCACGTTGTTTTGCTGCGCTTTGTGCAGATGCACCTTGATGAGCCGGCTGCCATCCAGCTTCACGCGGATCCTCTTGCCCACGCCCACGATCTCGCTCGGGAAGACCAGGTCCTCCAGGATGGCGTCATGCACAGCGGTCAGCATTCGGCTCCTGGGACGCTTCTGCTTACTCTTTGTTCGGCTTTTTGAGTTGGCTTGGGCAGAATCCTTCTCTGAGCGATGAAGATCACGAGCTTCCCACTGAACTTCTTCTCCAGCTTGCGTACCAGCCGGACCTGGATTTCCTGGAAAGACTGATGTACCTCTAGCCAGACTCACCAAGAAGCAAAGAGAGAGGACCCTAATAAACAAAATCAGAAACGATAGATGCGAAATAACAACAGACCCCACAGAAATACAAATGATTGTTAAAAAATACTATGGACAGCTCTACTCCAACAAACTAGACAACCTGGAGAAAATGGACAAATTCCTAGAAAAAAACAACATTCCAGCACTCAATCAGGAAGAATCTAAAAATCTCAATAGGCCAATAACTATGGAAGAAATTGAAGCAGTCATCAAAAAGCTTCCAGCAAACAAAAGCCCAGGACCAGACGGCTTCACAGGGGAGTTTTACCAAACATTCAAGGAAGAACTAAAACCTACCCTCCTCAGACTACTACAAAAAATTCAAGAGGAAGGAACACTTCCAAGCTCATTCTATGAAGCCAGCATCACCCTAATACCAAAACCAGGTAAAGACAACACAATGAAAGAGAATTACAGGCCAATATCCCTCATGAACATAGATGCCAAAATACTCAACAAAATCTTAGCAAATCGGATCCAACAGTACATCAGAAAGATCATACACCATGACCAAGTAGGATTTATCCCAGGAATGCAAGGATGGTACAACATCCGTAAATCAATAAACGTAATACATCACATAAACAAATTGAAAGAAAAAAACCACATGGTCATATCAATTGATGCAGAAAAAGCATTTGACAAAATCCAACACCCATTTTTGATAAAAACTCTCAGCAAGGTGGGAATAGAAGGATCATACCTCAACATAATAAAAGCCATATATGACAAACCCACAGCCAACATCATACTCAATGGACAAAAACTAACACCATTTCCCCTAAAAACAGGAACAAGACAGGGATGCCCACTCTCACCACTCCTGTTCAACATAGTACTGAAAGTATTAGCCATTGCAATTAGACAAGAAGAAGAAATAAAAGGCATCCAAATTGGAAAAGAGGAAGTAAAACTGTCCTTATTTGCAGACGACATGATATTATACATACAAAACCCTAGAGACTCCATCAAAAAACTACTAGACTTAATACATGAATTTGGCAAAGTAGCAGGATACAAAATTAATGCCAAGAAATCTGAGGCATTTCTATACACCAATAGTGAACTTTCAGAAAGAGAGATTATAAAAACAATCCCATTTACCATCGCACCAAAAAAATTAAGCTACCTAGGAATAAACTTAACTAAAGAGGTAAAAGACCTCTACTCAGAAAACTACAGGACGTTGAAAAAAGAGATAGAGGAAGACATAAAGAGATGGAAGAACATACCATGTTCTTGGATTGGTAGAATCAACATCATTAAAATGTCCATACTACCCAAAGCAATCTATAAATTCAACGCACTTCCCATTAAAATACCAACGGCATACTTCACAGATCTAGAACGAACTCTCCAAAAATTCATCTGGAATAAAAAAAGACCCCGAATAGCTGCAGCAATCCTGAGAAAGAACAAAGTAGGTGGGATCTCAATACCAGATATCAAGCTGTATTACAAAGCCACTGTTCTCAAAACTGCCTGGTACTGGCACAAGAACAGACATATAGATCAATGGAATAGAATAGAGACCCCAGAAATCAGCCCGAACCAATATGCTCAATTAATATTTGACAAAGGAGGCAAGAACATACAATGGAGCCAAGATAGTCTCTTCAATAAATGGTGTTGGGAAAATTGGACAGATATATGCAAGAAAATGAAACTAGACCACCAACTTACACCATACACAAGAATAAACTCAAAATGGATAAAGGACTTAAATGTACGACAGGAAACCATAAAAATTCTAGAAGAATCCAAAGGCAACAAAATCTCAGACATATGCCAAAGCAATTTCTTCACTGATACAGCTCCTAGGGCAGTTGAAACTAAAGAGAAAATGAACAAATGGGACTACATCAAAATAAAAAGCTTCTGCACAGCAAAAGAAACCATCAACAAAACAACAAGAAAACCCACTGCGTGGGAAAACATATTTGCCAACGTCATATCTGATAAGGGCCTAATCTCCAAAATTTATAGGGAACTCATACAACTTAACAAAAAGAAGATAAACAATCCAATCAAAAAATGGGCAAAGGATCTAAATAGACACCTTTCAAAAGAGGACATTCAGAAAGCCAAGAGACATATGAAAACATGCTCAAAGTCACTAATCATCCGAGAGATGCAAATCAAAACAACAATGAGGTACCATCTCACACCTGTCAGAATGGCTATCATCAACAAATCAACAAACGACAAGTGCTGGAGAGGATGTGGAGAAAAAGGAACACTTGTGCACTGCTGGTGGGAATGCAGACTGGTGCAGCCACTATGGAAGACAGTATGGAGTTTCCTCAAAAAACAAAACATGGAACTCCCATTTGACCCTGTGATCCCACTTCTAGGAATATATCCCAAGAAACCAGAAACACCAATCAGAAAGGATATGTGCACCCATATGTTCATAGCAGCACAATTCACCATAGCTAAGATCTGGAAACAGCCTAAGTGCCCATCAGTAGATGAATGGATTAGAAAACTGTGGTACATCTACACGATGGAATACTATGCTGCTGTAAAAAAGAAGGAACTCTTACCATTTGCAACAGCATGGATGGAACTGGAGAGCATTATGCTAAGTGAAATAAGCCAGTCAATGAAGGAAAAATACCACATGATCTCACTCATACATGGATAATAAAGACCATTACAAACTTTTGAACAATAATAGATACAGAGGCAGAGCTGCCTCAAACTGATTGTCAAACTGCAGTGGGAAGGCCAGAGAGGGTTGGGGGGCAGAAGGGAGGGGAGTAAGAGATCAACCGAAGGACTTGTATGCATGCATATAAGCAAAACCAATGGACATAAGACACTGGGGGATAGGGGAGGCCAGGGGATTGTCAAGGGCGGAGGAAAAAGGACACATATGTAATACCCTTAGTAATACTTTAAGCAATAAAAAAGAAAAA
>NW_005364151.1:5586-7838 GCF_000412655.1 Myotis brandtii
TTCTCTGGTGCATGCATCTGGCAAAGCTTAATAATTTGTATACTTTCAATATGGTAAGTTTATTACATGCCAACTAAATCAATAAATATGTTAAATTTAAATATACACATATGAAATATTGCTTAAAGTATAAGTTGAATATAAAATTCAAAACTGTAACATGACTTTTTTCTTGCATATTTCTCAGCTTGTCCATCAAAGGAGGGTGAGCTACTCCACAGCCTGCAGCCTCATCAGGTGTCTGCTGACCCCACCTCAGCAGCACCCACAGCCCAGCAGGGTCCAACCTCACCAGCATTACTCAGTCCACATTCCTTCTCACTCTTCACACTGCCCACAATAGACTGCAAATCTCCTCTATCCAGTCAGGTATCTGCCCACCAAGTTCAGTCCTGTGCAGGCAGCTCTTCCCCACCACCCACTGTCCAAAGGGTGAATGGCCACCCATGCTTCAGGTCTCAGCAAAGAGGTCACTTTCTCAGAAATGATCTCTGTGATCCCTAGACCAGCTGAGAGTCAAGTACATACAACTCTTTCTTCCTGGCCCTTCTCTGGATTATAATAAAGTCCTTAGTGGTGTGATTTCTCTGAGAGCCTGTCTTTGTTACAAGGTAAACTCCAGGAGCACATGTCCCACATATGTCCTGTTCTCTCGGGTACCAGGGCCCATTCCAGGCCTGGCACATCACATATGCTCAGTAAACACTAATTAAATGGATGAGAGAAACCACACAATGTAAGCCTGTCACCCTGTGTGACACTAGTGATCAAACTATGTTCCTTATAGGCACGAAGGTATTGGTATCAGCATGGGAGGAGGTCACAAGTGTGTGGAGATGACCCAGGGATGGGATTTTCCCCCCTCACCCAATTAGAGGGGCGGGAGATAGGACCAACTAAGAGTGAAGAGGCAGACCTTCCTTCATTCCCAGAAAATCACAGCCCTCCCCATTTCCACCTTGTGAGTGAGGTCTCATATTCCTGGGGCCTGGACAGTAGCCTCTGTTCTTTGTCTTCTCACAGAGCTGTGATCTGGCAGACACTCTGGATCTTTCACCCCAGCTGGGTTTTGGCACAAACTCCGCCCTGGTCCACGTGACCAGGTAAGTGATCTTGCACCAGGAGGAGGCCCAGGGCACAGTGAAGAGGGACAGCAGATCCCACCAGCTTCTACAGTGGTGCCTTTGAGCTTTCCTGGAATCCAAGTTCTTCTCATAGAGGGAGGGACAGTGCATGCAGCAGACACCATGGAGTCACTCTCAGCCGCTATATGCAGAGGATCTGTCCACTGTCAGGGGCTCCTGTTGGCTGGTAAGGAAGGAACAATCCCTTCCTTACCGGCCAAGATTGCCTTTCCCAACACACCGGGGGTGGACTGAAGGGGTAAAGACGGGGAGTTCCTGGGGTCTCCTGGAGAAAACAGCGCTCTGAGAGTTTAGGGAGGGCTTCTGTGTGGACCTGAGGGGAGAGGACAGGGGGGCAGAGTAGGATGCATAAGGGAGATGGGTAACAGGTAACTGGGAAATCTCATGACCTGGAATTGGAGTGGGGCAGGGAAAATTCAGTTGCTGTTAATTCCTAAGTTATTCATCACTGATTATTGAATTTTTGAAACTGACCATAATAATAACAATTTATGTCAGGTGGCACCAGAGAAAAACTTAATCAGGTGTGCTAAACAAACCAACAGCCTCAGGGGAAATACACCCCAAGAGGTGAAGGACTCTGGGATCATTCATTTCATTCATTCACTCACAGGTATTTGCAGCCTGTTACAGGCACTGGGGATGCAAGATCTAACATGTCCCTGTCCCCATGGAGCTCAAGTTCTCTGGGTAGTGAGAGATAAGAAAATATCTACATGTGATGTCAGGTATCCATAAGTGTTATAAAAAGAATAGAGCAGAGACAGGTCAGAAAATGATTAACAGAGAGTCTTTAGGGAAGTGTTCCTTGAAGGTGCCTCCCATGGACACCCCTAAGTGTCAGCAGGGGTCTGAGGGCAGTGAGTGGGTGAGCCAAACAGACACCTGGAAAGGATACTGAGAAACAAAAAAAGTCACAGGTCACGGGTGCTGAAGTATTGTTGGTCATGCTGTTGACCTTGACCACACTCACACACACACTCATACACACACACCAAGGCTGAGATGAAGAAACTTGTTCCAAATCCAGGGCCTCATTTTTCCATCCCGACATATACTTCCAAATATTGATCAATTTCTCTCTTCCCTCCTAGTTTCACTCTTAAA
>NW_005364151.1:8607-9343 GCF_000412655.1 Myotis brandtii
ACCCTGGGGATCCTGTGTCAGGTTGGGGTTTACCTCCTTGGAATGGCTGAGTGGGCCCAATGATATTTCCCAGGTCTGATTCACAAGGCTTTTGAGCTGCTCAGAAGCCAGAGCTCAGGCCAATGAGCCACATCTGGATAGGGGTGGTGCTTCCCCTGAGACTGAGTGCGGCTAGCACAGATGGAAAAAGGTCACCAGGCAATTTGTGAATTACACTGAAACATTTAGGAGAGTCCAGAGAAAGGTCAGAATCACAGGGAACAAAAAAAAGGAGGAAAGATGCTCCTGGCAGCTCCTCATCCACCAGGAATCAGCCCAGGAGATTCTCTCTTCGGAGTTGATCAATAAGAGATGTCCCTCATTTGAGCAGCTCCCCTGTGCCAATGTTTAGTCAGATACTGTGAATATTTTATTGTTAATACACTGACACCCTTGCAGTCAAATGTTCATCGTACTGCATTGAGAGTAAACCAAGGCACAGGGAGATATAGTCACTAGAGCAGAGCCACACAGACCATGGGAGTGACTCAAGGTCTGTCTGCAGCCATTACCTCTCCTCCATCCCAGAGGGGTCACTAAAGCAAACATTGGTAGATCTTCCCTTAGGCATCCCCAGTTCCAAGAGAGAGACTGTGGTCTAGAAAATAACACCAAATGGAGAATTAATTTATTTGTACTCTTGAACCAAATTACCTGCAGTAACAATCAGTCAGTGCTGGGAACACCCAGACCTTCC
>NW_005364151.1:12554-24178 GCF_000412655.1 Myotis brandtii
CAAAGATGTCTATGGGAACAGGTCAGGGGTGATCTGGGTTCAGAGAAGAGGTGCAACCATTTCCCCACACATCGTCCCCTGAACAGAGACAATTGTCATTCTGCAGAGATCAGAACCGTCCTCTGGTGACCTTACAGAGTTCACAGTGGACTCTGAGTGGCTAAGATGTCTGAGGAGCTAGCATGGCCCAGGTCCCAAGCCCACTCTCAATTAGCCATGCCCTCTATTTCACCACAGAGTGAGTGAGAGTGCCCACCCTCCTAGCCAGCAACACCACAGTCACCGAGCATAAGGATTCCGTGGTCCTGACCTGCTACAAAAATGCAGTTTCCACCCAGTGGTTGATCAATGGCATGGATCTGCGGCTGCCAGAGCGGATGAAGATGTCCTGGAACAATAGAACTCTCAACATACACCCCCTCAGGAAGGAGGATGCTGGGAATTACCAGTGTGAAGTGCCCATCCCCATGAGTTCCGCTGACAGTGAGCTGGTTGAGCTGGATGTAAAATATTAGTGACCCTCCTGCTCTCGTATATGTTACTAAACTCTGAATATTCTTTTGTGCCATTTAAATAGATTTGGTGTGAAGGTGGAAAGTACTTAGAAGATTTGCATTGAGTCAAGAAATGCTCAAAAAAGAGAGCTGACATTGTCGTTATTGTTGACTTAAGGTGATTGTCTATACCAGATCCCACTTCTGTGTGGTCTAAGTTGTACCATCTCCAATGTGGAGGTGAAACCGAGTCTTTCCAGAGAATCACCGTGGCTGTGTGATTACCCTGGGTGAACGTGATGAGTCTGCATAAATCCAAGCTCTGTCCCTCCTCCAGGGGGACATGTAGTGGATGCACAGCCATTGTTGTTGGCCATGGAAATGGACAGGAGGACACCCATGTGGTAATAACACTGATATTTTTTCTCCCTGTTTGACTTATTTCACAAAATTTCTTAAGTCTTTTTGAGTATTTTTATTTATATGGCTATAGGCTTATTTGCATAAAGTAAATAGATCTGTCTTCCTTATTAATAGAGTATAATTGGAAACCTAATAATACAACCAAGGTTTTGGCTCAAATTTCCTAGTTCAGACTGATGCCCACAGAATTAGAAATGACCTCAACTTTTATGGAGCTAAATTTGACCTGCGTGGTTTTGTGGAATCTCTTGTAGATGAGGGCATTACCCAACGCTAGAAGGTGAGGCTTCCTTACCTCAAGAGGCTTTTAGAACTCCCATATTCGGTTTCATAGAAAAACCTGCATCAGGGCCTTTTATGTGGTTAATGTCAGTTCCTCTGCACTTAGGTCACTAATGAGGCCAAATCCAGTGACACCAGCGATGTTTTATGATGGAGAATACTCTTCATCCTTGGAGGTGACCTGTGGTTAAAATGAAGGTGACTGTAGAGAGCAATGTAATGTCTCCATGGAGAACTCTAGAAGCACAGTATTCTGGGACATCAGATCCTGGCAGTGTTCAGGAACTCTCAGGTAATTTGCATCTGTTTATAAATTGCTGAAAAATTGCACCTCTTTATAAATTGCTGGAAATTATAAAAATGTCAACTGGGACTTGGCTAAAAGAGATTTAGTTGTGTTTCCCTCCACTGTGCAGAAAGCAGTTTTGTTCTGATCTAGAGGCCTTAATGTTCCCTCAGAGTCATTAACCCATACACAGTTTCTTCCTGACAACATGCCTCCTTTGTCTTGATTTAGACCATTTCTTTTATAAATGTAATTACTAATTGCAGGTTCTTTCTCTGCACTTTTGAAATATACATAAGTCTCCTCAAAAGCTTCTTGCCAGTGTTATGACCCAGAGAATAACTGTCTCCAGGACCTGGCCCCATCTGTTTGAAATATAATCCTCCTGGTGTCCCTGTGTCCCATTCTCTGAGGGAGAGTAGGAGCCTAACTTGGGTGGGGACATTTACAACCAAGATGTGAAGAGACCTCCTGCCAGGTTATCAGGAGATGGTTTATATTTCCTTTCTGTAAAGGCCATTAGCAATCACAGATGCCTATAATTCCTTCTTCTTTCTTAAAATCTCCCCAGCCTTTTCTTTCAGGGGTGTTGAGTTTCATCTCACTGCCCTATTTCATGGTTCTGAAGAATGTCTTCCTTGCCTCTTTAAATGTGTTGGACACCTGGTTTACTTTGTCATCATCTACCTGTAACTAGCTGATCCTGTCATTTTGCTCACATTGTCGATCCTTACCTTATTTTCAAATCTTCAAATTTCTTTCCTTATCAGGCTAAAGTCCTCCACATAAAGTTATCCAGTTTTCCTGCCTTCCTTCTGACTTGGCATCCACAGCAGCATCTGGCGTGATTTCTTAGATGCTTTTGAGGGTGCAAGTTGCCTCTGGATGGCCTTTGCACCAGAATCTGAGAAGACATGCAGGCCTGAAAGGGCACAGGTCCACAGGGACCAAGCCATCAACAGTGTTCACATTCATTGTCACTGCACCTTCAAAGAACAAGATCACAGAGATTTTAACAAATATTCTATCTTAAACCTTACAAACTCTAGTAAACATGCAGGTCCCTGACATGTCAGCCACCCACAGGCTATCAATGAAAGATGCTGTTTTGTGTCCCCCATGACCTGGAGCTCAGGCCAGACAGGTGTTCTCATACTTTGTTTTCTTCATTGTTTTTACAAACACAATCGCCAGGTGCCTGTTCATAGAGAATCCACATCTGGAACCTTTGAAATGCAAATAAATCTTTCCTGTGCCTTGTGGCCTCTTTGGTATTTAGTTATACTCCTTTGAGAGCTGGCCAGTGGTGGATTGTTGGTAAGCAGAAATGGGCATAGAGGGGAGCTGTTAAGTGATAGGATCTGTTCAGAGCCAGGATGATAAATAGTAAAGCCAGGGGGGTTTGGAGATGTTAGGCATTATATTAGGTCAAGGGGACCTAAAGATACCCTGCAGGCGGGTTCATTTGGGGAGGGTTCAATGGGGGTGAGGGATATGAATGAGGGGCTACCTTATACTTCTTGAGAGAGAAGCCACTGGAGCTGGTGTAGTTAAGTGGGAATGCCATTCTTCGAAACTTGGATAGGCAAACGCTGTGAGACACAGGTTTGTGGGAAAGGATAAGGTTCTTGAAGATTCATATTAGTGTCCTGACATTTCTGACAAAAGGGAGCACCAAATATACTAGCTGGCAGGAGTTACAGAATAGACATTAAATAAGAAACAAGAAGGAAAAGCAGATGAGCATCTTGTAGGGAGTTAGGAGTCTGAAAAGTGAGGAGGGAGAGGGACACCGTGAATGCAGAAGATGTGTCTAGGGAATGTGGTATTTGAGCCAGGAAATTAGTTGAAGTCCAGGGTAGTCAGACTAGAACAGGGCTTGGCATGGAGCCTAGGAAAGTGGGGAATGCAGGGCAGGCTTGAGGGTGAGGACCAAATTGAGGGCCAGAGGTTTCCATCCTCCAGCTCCAACCCAGGAGAGATGTCTGCATTTGGCTCTCAAAGCAGTTTCCCCACGGACTGGGAGAGCCATGAAAGGCCAATCTCCCCTCTATGCACCAAGACGTGCCTCAGCTGAGTAAACACATTAGCCATGTCCCAGGGGATTTGTGTGTCAGTGAGTAAGTCTGACTAGGAGCCTGGGTACAGGCAAGGAAAAGGCTGATGGTATGTGTATGTTGGTGGAGAAGAAATTGAGGGATGGCTTGAACTTGGAATGTGTGGAGCATTTTCCTTCTTTGTTGACTAGTGATAGTAACTTTCTGTGATTACACAGGTAAGAGCTCTGTGGTAGGTCACAGGGATGGAGTGGAAGGTACCCACCTTTCCTTGTCTAATCCAGGATGTGTCACTTCCATCTGTGATGGATGCTTCTCTCCTCATCTGAACTTATGTTGTTGGGTGTGGTAGAACCCAGGTTATGATGGGCAGTTCTGCCAACCTGGTCACATTACAGACCACATTCAGACTCTCCATCTCTCCTCAGGCCTAGAAGCTTGTTGAGAGCTGTTGTTTTATTGCTGTAGGAGATATGGCCTTGTTCACAAGGAGTGTGCCTAGGAGTAATTATTTTATTAGGTCTCACCAGAGGTTTCACAAAGCACCTTTCATTCTTCTAACATCAATTAGCAACTTGTCCTTTTCTCCGGAGGGTACATCCACCATGGCCCAGACTAGTGGAGCCATAGATGTGGCAGATCCCTGAATGGTCACAGATGTGGATGGACCTATAGCTCATGCTTTCCTTAAACTGCTGATTACAAGAGTTGATTCTGTCTCTGGTGTCACTGTCATCACTTATGGCATTGTCTTAGATCATCAACGTTAGCAGGCATCACTTCCACTCTTTGGAGCACAGGTGTCTTACTAAGGCATTGAGAAACTTACAGTTTTGTTTTTCTTTAGCAGGAAAGCCTCTAGTTCTCGCCATTTTTATGACTTGAGTTTGGCATTGAATTAACTTGGAGAATGAACACATCCATTGGCCCTGGTAGGGAGGGCCGCTTCACAGGCTCATAATTTGTACAGCCACTTAGAAGGGCCTGTGGCCGGTTTCATAGTCTGCTTTTGTCATCCTGAAATACTTAACTTGAACAAAGAGCCCAGAACTTTCATGTGACTTTTCATAATCCTGCCCCTACACCTGACCATTGGTTGGGAAAATTTTGTAATGTGACCACCAGAGACAGTACAGCAACAAGGAAACCTGGAGAAGCTGTGAAGGGATGTAGAGAAGTATTTGGCTTTTTCTACTCTGTTTATGGCATTACAAGTGTCTAATGAGCAGGACCATCCCACGCCTACCTCTGTAGCTCACAGAAGGAAGGTTCTCTGTCTATGATGTTCTCTGGAGATTCATATTTAAAGAAATCTCAGGTAGTTGGCTCAAATGTGAATGGCATTAAACAGACACAATAAGCCTACACTAAATATTGGTCTTTAGAAAAATATGAGAGAGAGAGAGAGAGGTAATTGGTGATGAGAAAGAAAGCAGGTGAGTTTTCATCTTCTAAGAAGGAAGGCCTTGCAGTAGATAATGCAAATAAATAGTAAACTCAAAGAATTTCATTGGGAGCTCTCATTGTTTGGGGCAGATACCCTCAGTATGGCCCAAAGAAACTAGAACCTTCCTGTGATAACTTTTAAGAGTACACACAGAGACACAGGGCTTATCAGGAAACATTCAGTGTTGTCACAAATACTATAAAGAATATTCAACAGGAGAGAGCTGTGACCTGGCTTTGCTAACTATTTCATGTTCCACCCGCAGAGGGAGTTATAATCTCCTTGGGTTGTAGAAGGTCACCTCAAAACAATTTACCTTCTTTGGGTCTTAAAAACTGATTAAGATTTGTCCTTGAAGTCCAAAGGACTTGGTTCTTTGTCCAAATGATATATAATGGGCACTGGCATATGTTTTGTATTTGTTTTGTTATTTTTTTATACTTTAATTTTTTAAAATTAAAATAAATGGTGATAGAAATAAAATAAAATAATGTAAAGTGAAAGAGACAAAAATTACTATTTTCAGTTCATTAACCAGACCATAAGTGGTCTACCTTCCTTTTCAAGAAAAGTATTACTTATTTAATTTAATTTTTATGTACTGGGAAGCAGACTAAAGTTGTAGTTTCCCGAATGATCTCTAAGGGCAGGAATGGAAGATTGATTTCCTAAAGTGTTGCTGTTACTTCCTGGATGAAAACACTGGGAAATGGACATACTACATTGGTCTTGAGTAACAGTCCCTCTGCAGTCTCCATATCCACAGTCCAAGACCCACCAGCTCCATGGCCCTGATTGTGGGAGAGTCACAACCCACACCGCACAAAACTGCTTCTCTTCTCCAGAGCTCTCACATAGATTCTGTTGTCATAGATTCCAGGAATTGCTATCTCCAGCTTCTGAGCTGTTGTTTTTTTGTGTGTTTGTTTGTTTTTTTCTGCTTATGTTTTTTTTTGTTTTGTTTTTTGTTTGTGTCTGTGTGTGTGTGTGTGTGTTTCCCAAAGGGTTTAGGAAAGAATGAGTTAAGCCGATCTGGGGTATCTTTCCTACACATAATTTGGCACCTCTATTGTAATGTGTGCAAAACAAAGATCTTTATCCTTCCAACCTCCCAACCAGATCCTCCCCAAATCCTCCTCTTCTCAGTCAAGGTCAAATCCATCCTTCCAGGAAATCTTGGCATTATCCTTGCTGCCTCTCTTGCTCTCAGTGACCAACATTCTTTGCTTCTGTAAATTTGAATACTTGAGATACATATAAGTGGAACACACTGTTCCTGTCTTTTTGTGCCTGGCTTGTTTCATGGAGCATACTATCCAGAATTACCATTTTTATAAGGCTGAATAAGGTACCATTGAATATGTTTGTGCTACATTTTTCACGTTCTCTATGAAAAATAGAGTTGCTTCCACCTCTTGGCTATGGTGAATAATTCTGCAATGAAAATGGATGTGTAAATATCTCTTCAAATCCTGCTTTCCATTCCTTTGGATATAAAAGCAGAAGTGAGGTTGCTGGACCACATGATACATGGTAAGTCTATTTCTTATCTGCCTCCAAATTGTTTTCTATAGTAGCTGCACCATTTTGCGTTTTCATCCACAGTGGGCCTGGCTCCAATTTTTCTATTTTGTGCCAACACATGTTATTTTCTATGTTTCCAACAGTTACCATCCTAATGGGTATACAAAGATATCTCATTGTTTGGATTTGATTTCTCTAAGGATCAGTGATGTTGGATATCTATTCACTAGAGGCCCAATGCACAAAATTGGTGCAAGGGGCTTGGCCCTCACAGCCCGGGCTGCCTCAGCCAGCTTCCTTGCGGCCTCACCCCTGCCCACTGGTGATTCTGGAAGTTCATTCCACTGTCCGGTCTAATTAGCATATTAGGTCTTTAGTACATAGGATAACCATTCTGGCCATTTGTATGTCATCTTTGAAAATATATGTGTTCAAGTGTTTTGACCATTTTTTAATCAGGTTATTTGATTTTGTTGTTAAGTTGGAGTAGTTCTTTTTATATTCTTGATATTAACCCCTCATCTTATATGTGACATGCAAAGTATTTTCTACCATTTCATAGGTCACCTTTCACTCTGTTGATTGTGTCTTTTGATGAATAGAAGTTTTCATTTTGATAATATGCAGTTTACCTATTTGTCTTTTTTTTACCAGTATTCTTAGGGTCATATTGAAGAATCATTTCAAATTCAATGTCATGATGCTTCCCTCTATAATTTCTTTAAAGAGTTTTATAGTTTTAGGTTTCACATTTAGGATTCAATCCCATTTTGTCTTCACTGTTGTTTATGGTATAAGCGATGGTCCACTCCATTTGTTTGCATGTGGATGCTGCTGTTCAACACCATTTGTTGAAAAGACTGTCCTTTCTCCATTGAACAGTCTTGGCTCCTTTGTCCAAACCATTTGACTGTGTCTTTTGACAAATAGAAGTCTTTATGCTAGTGTCACCATATTTTGGTTACTTCAGCTTTGTAGTAAAATTTGAAATTAGTAAGTGTAAGACGTCCAATTTTGTTCTTTTTTTCTAAGATGATCAAAACAATTGGTGGGTCCATTGATATTCCTTCTGAATTTTAAAATGGATTTTCCTATTTCTGAAAAAAGTCAGAGAATTAGATAAGGATCATATCAAATAGGAACATAGTTGTTTTTCAAGGTATTTTGTTTGTTCTTTACCTTCTTTCAGAGACATTTAATAGTTTTCTGTGTATATATCTTCATCTTATTCATTAACTTAATTCTAAGTATTCTAGTCTCTCTGATGCTATTTTAAATGAAACTGTTCTCTTAATTTTATTTTGGCATTGTTCATCTTTGTTGAAAAAAGTGGAAATGATGCTGAGTGTTGATTTTGTCTCCAACAACTTTGCTTTTTTTATCAAGTCTTAAAATTTTTTTTGGTGTGTGTATGTGTGGTGAAATTTTTAGGGTTTTCTATATATGATTATGTTGTATTTTTTAAAAGACAATTTTTCTTCTACCTTTCAAACTTGGATACCTCCTATTTTAACATGTTGCCTGATTTTCCAGCCAGTTCTTCCACTACTATAGTGAATCAGTAGGAAAAACAGCATCCTCGCCCAGCGGGTTTGGCTCAGTTGATACAGCACTGGCCTGCGGACTGAAGGCTCCCAGGTTCAATTCCGGTCCAGGGCATGTACCTGGGCTGTAGGAACATCCCCAGTAGGGGGTGTGCAGGAGGTAGCTGATAGATGTTTCTCTCGCATCGATGTTTCTAACTCTCTATCCCTCTCCCTTCCTCTCTGTCAAAAATCAATAAAATATATTTTAAAAAAAAAAGAAAAACAGCATCCTTGTCTTGTTCATGATGATAGTAACATTTTCCAAGTTTCTCCATGGAATGTTGGGTTAGCTGTGAGCTTTCATGTGTAGCCTTTATCATATTGAATGGTTTCCTTCTATTCCTACAGCTCCTGTCTTTTGTTAAAACTATAACAACTTCTCTCTAGAAACTTATTTTACCATGATATTCAATCTGCAGGCCAGGAAATAAAGTCCTTTTAGACTGAAAAGTCATTTAGCTGGAACATCTCCACTTCCAAGATTATGAAGACTGGGTTGGGTCATCTTTACTGCCCAATGAATTATTTTAAAAGAGGTAAAAGCCTTTTCACTTTCTATAAAGTTTCCTTGACCCCAGAGATGGACCGAGGTAGTAGCCTGCCTTCCACATCATACATGGAATTTTACATAAAGAGTGGGACCTCATCTTTTTTGAAGTTAATGACAGAAAGAATAAATAAAAGCTCATGAGAGGAAAATACTACCTGATGATGAGGTCATAGGAAACATCAGTGGGGAAGGTGTCCCCTATGCTGATATTACAGAGATGTCTGGGGAACAGGTCAGGGGTCACCCTGGGGTTATGAGGGATCAGAGAAGAATTGCAGCCCTCTCCTTACACATTGTCACCTGAACAAAGACAATTGTCCTTCTGCAGAGGTCAGGACCATCTTCTGGTGACCTTTACAGAGCTCAGTGGTGACTATGAGTGACAGAGATGTCTCATATTGTAGCAGGACCCCAAGTCCCAAGCCCACCCTCAATCAGTCCTTGGTCTTTTTGCAGAGCCCACAAGAGTGCCCACCCTCCAAGAGAGCAACACTCAGTCAGAGAGCATGAGAATGCTGTGGTCCTGACCTGCTACTCAACTGTCATCCTCACACAGTGGTTCTTCAATAACATGAGTCTGTAAGAGCATGAAGCTGTCCTGGTGCAACAGAACCGTCACCATTGAACCAGTCAGTGGGAAGGATGCTGGGGATTACGTGTGTGAAGTGTCCAACCCCATCAGTTCTGCTGAAAGTGAAGGGGTTGAGCTAGATGTAAAATATTAGTGACCCTGCTTTCTTCCTCTATGTTATTAAACCCTGAATAAATTTCCTTCACCCTTGAAATAAATTTGTTGTGAAGGTGGAAAGTCCTTAGAAGACTTGAACTCAGTCAATAAATGCTCAAAAATGAGAGCTAGCAGTGAGGTTATTGTTCAGTGAAGCTAACATCCCACACCAGATCCCACCTCTGGTTGGTCCCGTTTGCACCATCTCCACAGTGAAGGTGATACAGATTCCCTCCCAGCAAGGGCAGTGGTCATGTGATGACCAGTGGGAGCATGTGATAAGCTTCCAGGAGTCCAAGCTCTGTCCCTTCTCCAATGGGTCCTGTAGAGGGTACCTGGACACTGTTTTGGACAGCATGCCATGTTCAGACTTTCTGTCTCTCCTGAGGCCTAGAAGCTGGTCACTGTCTGTTGCTCTATTGCCTTTGAAGACATGTCTTTGCTCCAAACAATAGGAATGTGCATGTCATTCTCTATGAGGTATGACAAGAGGCTTAACAAAGCACCTTTCAATCTCCTAACATCGATTAGATGAAGGTACAAGCACAGCAACTTCTCCTTTACTCTGGAGAGTACCGTTCAGCATAGCCCAGACTATTGGAGCCATTAGGGCCTCATAGATGTGTAAGACTCTTGAATGGTCAGAGTCGCGGATGTCCTTACAGCTCATAGTTTGCTTAAACTGCTGATCATTAGAACTGACGCTGACACTGTTATCACTGTCATCACTGATGTCATTGTCATAGAGCATCAACATCAGCAGGCATCCACTTCCACCCTTCAGAGCACACGTGTCTTACTAAGGCACTTAGAAATCTTATCGTTTTGATCATCTTTAGTGGGAGAGTCTCTAGTTCTCACATTGAGGATGACTGTAGGTCTCTAGGTATTTTATGACTTAAATTTGGGGGAAAATTAACCTAAAGGATGAACACATCCTTTTACCCTGCTAGGGAGGACCACCTTCATTAGATTCCAATCTGTGAAGTCATTTAGAAGGGCCAGCAGTAGGTTTAATACTTTGCTTTTGCCATTTTGAAATTCTTTTTTTTCTTTATTGATTAAGGTATTATATATGTGTCCTTACCCACCATTGTTGAAATTCTTAATGACACTCACTTTACTTGCTTATGTCCCTGGCAGAGACCCCGGCCTGCAAAAAAATGGTTTGAGCCTGGCCGGCGTGGCTCAGTGGATGAGTGTCCACCTATGAACCAGGAGTTCATGGTTCCATTCCCACTCAGGGCACATGCTCAGGTTGCAGACTCAATCCCCAGTATGGGCCATGCAAGAGGAAGCCAATGATTCTCTCTCATCATTGATGTTTCTATCTATCTCTACATCTCCCTTCCTCTCTGAAATCAATTTAAAAAAAATTTTTTAAGAAAAAAAATTTTGGCCCTATTTGGGCGGTGCAAATTGTAATGTGATCACCAAAGGGCGGCACCACCAAAAAGTAACCTAGAGGAGCTGAAAAGGAATGTGAATGGGTTCTGTCTTTCTCTACTCTAATGAGCAGGACCATCCCTCTCCCACCCTTGCAGCTAGAAAAGGAAGGTTCTCCATCTATGATTTATTTCAGAGATTTGAATTTAACGAAATCACAGAAAGTTGGCTTAAATGTGAATAGCATTAAAAAGATACAATAAAGTCTTCACTAAATACTGGTCTTCAGGAAAGTACTGGGGAGACAGGATAAGAAGACTGTGTGTGTTTGTGTGTGTGTGTGTGTGTGTGTGTGTGTGTGTGTGTGTGTTGATGATGACAATGGGACAGAAAGCACCTGAGTCCTCATCTTCATAGAGGGAAGAACTTGATTAGATAATGCTTAAAGAGGGGGAAAAACAGTAAGTAGCCTCAAAGCACGTTGTTTAGAGAAGACTTTGGTTCCATCTAGGGGAGCTGTTGTTGATTGGGACAATGTCCTCAGCATGGCCCAGACAGGGAAGCCGGAACTTTCCTATGATCACTTTGAACAGAACATTGAGACACAAAGCTTATCACAGCAAAATCCAGTGTTGTCACACATGCATACAGGAAAGAACATCCAAGGAGAGGGAGCCTGGAACGGGGTTTGTTCATAGTGTGAATATTAGACACAGGATAACAATTTCATGTTTCTCTTGCAGGAAAAGTTAAAATATCTTTAAGGTTTTACGTGATCAAATCTACACAATATTCCCCCTCTGGTGTCTTACGTACTGATTAAGTTTTGTCTGAGAAACCCAAACTTCTTGGTTCTTTGTCC
>NW_005364152.1:0-492 GCF_000412655.1 Myotis brandtii
AAATGGGAATACATCAAAATAAAAAGTGTCTGCACAAGACACTGTGATCAACAAAAAGAAGTGATCATCAAAATGAAAAGGGAGCCCACAGTATGGGAGGACGTGTTTGGCAAGGATCCATGTGATAAAGGGTTAATATCCAAAATGTATAAGAAACACATACAACTTAAGCAAAGGAAGACAAACAATCCAATCAAAAAATGGGCAAAGGACCTTAATACACACTTTTCCACATACAGATGGACAAGAAACATAGGAAAAATGCTCAAAGTCACTGACCATCAGAGAGATGCAAATTAAAAGGACAATGAGGTATCAGCTCACACCTGTCAAAATGGCTACTATCAACAAATCAACAAATGACAAGTGCTGGCGAGGTTGTGGAGAAAAAGTAACCCTCATACTCTGCTGGTGGGAATGCAGACTGGTGCAGCCATTATGGAAAATGAATGGAATTTCCTCAAAAAATTAAAGATGGAACTGCCATTTGAC
>NW_005364153.1:0-388 GCF_000412655.1 Myotis brandtii
GATTATCAAATGAGGAGACTAAATGGCAGGAATACTCCTATAGTTAGGTTCCCAGGATCAGCCAATCATTCACATTTACATGGCTGCCAATCATATTATGTGTGGACAGAATGTCAGCGATTAGTGCCGTCATTAAAGATCTAAACTATGTACAGGTGGTGATCTCTGTAAGAGCATAGGTTTATTCACCAGCTGGATTCTGAAGAATGACTTTAGACTACCACAGCCCCCATTTTGTCAGGTGTAAGTATTATTACTAAAGCAGATTACAGTGGGGCCTTGACTTACGAGTTTAATTCATTCCGAGACCGAGCTCATTAAGGAGCTCGTTAACTCAAATTACTCTGTCAACTCAATGCAAAAAATCGGCTGAGAGACAGCTGGTATC
>NW_005364154.1:0-286 GCF_000412655.1 Myotis brandtii
TCAAATAGCTAGTGAATTATACAACATATTGGAAGCTTTCCTATATAATAAAAGCCTAATATACAAATTAACCGAATGGCAGAACAACTGGCAGAATGACCGGTGGAACAACCTGTTGCTATGATGCGCACTGACCACCAGGGGGCAGACGCTCAACACAGGAGCTGTCCCCAGCCTGCAAGCCCCAGGCCAGCCAAGATGGGTGCCAGTGGTGGCCCCCCGATCACCCTGCTGGTCACCCCGCAGAAAGAGGCGACCTGTGGTGGTGGCAGGGAGTGGGGCCAGC
>NW_005364155.1:0-757 GCF_000412655.1 Myotis brandtii
GCTAGAAAAAATTGCAGTCAGCTGGTCAGTGAAGAACCAGTAGAGGTGTGGGAGGATTAGGGGGAAAGGGGTTTCTCTAACTGTAGGTTCTCTGTTTTTCCACAAGCAAATGTGGCTAATCCATTGAATGGCTCCCTTCATTTGTTTAAAAGACTGTCCTTTCTCCATTGAACAGTCTTGGCTCCTGAAAAAGGCTGTGCTTTCTCCCAGACATAGAGGATTTAAGTTCTCTGAGGGCTCAGATCCCCAGGCATTTGTCTTGTGATAAATAGACCTGCCTTATTCCTTTAAGTTGACTGAGAGGTGAGAGGTGCCAACTCTGATTGAAGAAGGCTTGGAGGACTCAAGTGTCCCGCAGGGCAGTATTCTCCTGATCCCTGCCTAGTGGAGTTACCCACACTCAATATCACAAGCATCAACTTTGAGAGATTTGATTAATATTTTACTAATGATAGTGATGTTGAGCATCTTTTCCTGTGCTTATTGACCATTTGTATATCTTCTCTGGAGAAATGTGTACTCACAAGGTTTGCCCATTTCAAAATCACCTTATTTGGTGTTGCTGTTCTTGAGTTGCAGGAGATCTTTATATATTCTGTATATTAACCCATCATCCTATTAATGATTTGCAATGTATTTTCTACCATTACACAGATCACCTTTCCCTCTGTTGATTGTGTCCTTGGATGAACAATAGTTTTCCACTTTGACAAAAATCTAAATTATCTAATCTTTTCTTGCCTGAGTTTCTAGTTTC
>NW_005364155.1:3272-4897 GCF_000412655.1 Myotis brandtii
TTTCATAGAAAAACCTGCATCAGAGCAAACTATGTGGTAAATGTCAGTTCCTCTGCACTTAGGTCACTAATCAGGCCAAATCCAGTGACACCAGCCATGTTGTAGGATGGAGAATACTCTTCTTCCTTGGAGGTGACCTGTGGTCAAAACGAAGGTGACTGTAGAGAGCAATGTAATGTCTCCATGGAGAACTCTAGAAGCACAGTATTCCGGGAGATCAGATCCTGGCTGTGTTCAGGAACTCTCAGCTACTTTGCATCTGCTTATAAATTGCTGAGAAATTGCACCTCTTTATACATTGCTGGAAATGATAAGGATGTCAACTGGGTCTTGACTAAAAGAGATTTAGTTGTGTTTCCCTCCACTGTGCCGAAAGCAGTTTTGTTCTGAACTAGAGGCCTTAATGTTCCCTCAGAGTCACTAACCTTTACACAGTTTCTTCCTGACAACATGCCTTTGTCTTCCAGACTTAGACCATTTCTTTTATAAATGTAATTAGTAATTGCAGGTTCTTTCTCTGCACTGTTGAAATATACATAAGACTCCTCAAATGCTTCTTGCCAGTGTTATGATCCAGAGAATAACTGTCTCAAGGACCTGGCCCCATCCGTTTGAAATTTAATCCTCCTGGTGTCCCTGTGTCCCAGTCTCTGAGGGAGAGTAGGAGCCTAAGTTGGGTGGGGACATTTACAACCAAGATGTGAAAAGACCTCCTGCCAGGACTTCAGGAGATGGTTTACATTTCCTTTCTGTAAAGCCCATTAGCAAACACAGATGCCTATAATTCCTTCTTCCTTAAAATCTCTCCAGCCTTTTCTATCAGGGGTGTTGAGTTTCATCTCACTGCCCTATTGCAGGGTTCTGAAGAATGACTTCCTTGCCTCTTTAAATGTGTTGGACACCTGTTTTACTTTGTCATCATCTACCTATAACTAGCTGATCCTGTCATTTTGCTCACATTGTCAATCCTTACCATATTTTCAAACCTTCCAATTTCTTTCCTTATCCGCAAAATTCCTCCACACAAAGGTCTCCAGTTTTGCTGCCTTCCTTCTGACTTGGCATCCACAGCAGCATCTGACATGATTTCTTAGATACTTTTGAGGCTCCAAGTTGCCTCAGGATGGCCTTTGCGCCAGAATCTGAGAAGACATGCAGGCCTGAAAGGGCTCACTTCCACAGGGACCAAGCCCTCAACATTGTTCACATTTATTTCCACTGCACCTTCAAGGAACAAGATCACAGAGATTTTAACAAATATTCTGTCTTGAATCTTACAAACTCTAGTAAACATGCAGGTCCCTGACATGTCAGCCACCCACAGGCTGACACTAAAAGATGCTGTTTTGTGTCCCCCGTGACATGGAGCTCAGGCCAGACAGGTGTCCTCATACTTTGTTTTCTTCATTGTTTTTACAATCGCCAGGCGCCGGTTCTTAGAGAATCCACATCCAGAACATGGGAAATGGAAATAAATCTTTCCAGTAACTTGTGGCCTCTGGGGTATTTAGTTATACTCATTTGAGAGCTAGCCAGAGGTGGATTGTGGGTAGGCAGAAGTGGGCTTAGAGGAGTGCTGTTGAGGGATGGATCTGTTCAGAGCCATGGTGATAAATTGTAAAGCC
>NW_005364156.1:0-806 GCF_000412655.1 Myotis brandtii
CATCTGTACAGTGAGTACTATAAGACAGTGATGAAAGTAATGAAAGAAAACACAAATCAGTTGAAAGACAACCTATGTTCAAGGATCTGCAAATAAAATATGGTAGAGATAGCTATCGTACACAAGGAAAACTACAGATTAAATGCAATCCCAATAACTCCAATGGTCTTTTACTAATATATGAATAGAAAATCTGGAAATGGAATCAAAAGACCTCCATTAACAAAAGCTATCTTTTTTTTATAATATATTTTATTGATATTTTATGGAGAGGAAGGGAAAGGGATAGAGAGTTAGAAACATTGATAGGAGAGAAACATCATCAGCTGCCAACGGTACAGTCCATACTGAGTATGTGCCCATAACCAAGGTACATGCCCTTGACCAGAATCGAACCTGGACCTCTTGAGTCCGCTGGCCAAGGCTCTATCCACTGAGTCAAATAGGCTAGGGTCGTAGTCGGCAAACTGTTGTTCGCAAGCCACACGCTGATCTTTGGCCCCTTGAGTGTTGGTCTTGCACAAAATAGCACGTGCGGGTGCGCATAGACAGTGCCATTGAAACTTCGTGGCCCGTAGGCAGAAGTTGGTATTTTGTGGAAGAGCCACAAAGAGCCGCATGTGGCTCGCGAGCAGCAGTGTGCCGACCACTGGGCTAGGATAACAAAAGATATCTTGAGCAAGAAGAAAGCTGGTGGCATCACACTTCCTGACTTCAATTTATCAATTTATTAAAGCAAGCAAACAGTATGTTGCTGGAGAAACACAGTCACATACATCAACAGAAAAGAACAAAAAACACAAAAA
>NW_005364157.1:0-828 GCF_000412655.1 Myotis brandtii
AGTTGACCAAAGGACTGGATTTAGGGGCAAACAGCCCCAAATACACCAAGTATAACTAAGGGTCCTCTAGCGCCCTCAGGGGAGGTGGTGTCTGGGGCAAGTTTTTTTTTCAGGCACCTGCGTGGCAGGTTTTGCATATCTTTCTTAAGGACCTGCTCTTTTTGAATGGCAAGGCACTGTTTGTTCATTCATGACTTTTAGCATGTGTCTCCTTCAGCTCATTTGTAGCAGGGGGAGGTGCCTCAAGTCTCTAAATTGATCTAACCTGCCTCCATTGAATTCATTATACAAAGTTCATGTCACAAAACAGACACTCATATTTAAGACCATCTGCTTCTGATGCCACCGGAAGTGTCAGCTCTGCCTGGGCTGCAGTGTGGATAAGATGGCCAAGAGACATGTAAAAAATGCTCAAAGTGACTTATCATCAGAGAGATGCAAATTAAAGCAACAATTAGTTATCACCTCACCACTGTCAGAATGGCTGCCATCAGCAAATAAACAAAGCACAAGTGCTGGGGAGGATGTGGAATAAAGGGAACCCAGATCACTGCTGGTGGGAATGCAAACTGCTACAGCCATTATGGAAATCAGTTTGGAGTTTTTGCAAAACATTTAGTCTGGAACTGCCATTTGATCCAGTGATTCTACTTCTAGGAATATATCCTAAGAAACCTGAAACAATCAAGTAGACAGTATGCACCCCTCTGTTCATAGAAGCACAATTTACAATAGGAAAGGTCTGGAAACTGCCTAGGTACCCATCAGTAGATGAGTGGATAAAAAAACTGGTGGTATATTTACACCATGGAATACTATGCAGCAGTA
>NW_005364158.1:0-807 GCF_000412655.1 Myotis brandtii
CTCTGAATACAGAAAATGAAAGTGTCTACAAACATACAATAATTCGATATTGCTGTGATATTGAAGTATTGAACATTTTTCTAGTAATTTTTAAAAAATATTTTACAAAAGTATGCTTTTGACAATGTAATTTGAGAAATACTACTCTTAGGTTGGTTTCCTCAGTAGTCAAAGCCAGCTCATTTGGCCATTAATCCCTAAGGCAACTGTGTTGTCTCTCCATTCCTCATTTCCTCAACTAATGGACTTGGTGTCAAAACTTTAGTCCTAATCTGTAGCATTTTTCAATAATAGTCTGTGGTATCCTGCTTACTATGAATTGCAAAGTAGATATTGGGCTGCTTTCCTAGTACCATAGTAGTTTTAGACGTTAATATTCTGTAACTGTTACTTCCATTGCTGGAAGTAAAAATGAAATTGTGGGCATGCAGTCACATGACTTTTTTTTTCCAATCCAGAGGAATCAATTTTCACATCTTAATTTTGCCTCTTTTACTTTAGAATTTATAATTCCTCAGAGTTTTGCATTCACATGCACTTTATGTTCCTACTTTTCCTCCAAAAAAATTGTATTGAGTACCTCTATTTACTGTGCTCTAGGTGCTGAGCAGAAAACAAAATGGACTGGTCTCTGCTCTAAGCTTTTAAAGCAGACATACATTCAAAATAAATAAATCTCTTTATAAGATTCTACAAAGAGTTTTTTAATAGAAGTTTTAGGGTTTGTATTACTGCAGACTTAATTTCTGCTTTATGTTACTGAACTCCATATGGTTTTCCAAGTAAAGTTATGTGGCTCTTTTTTGG
>NW_005364159.1:0-891 GCF_000412655.1 Myotis brandtii
GTGTATCTCTCCAAAGTATAGAACGCCATGCTAGGTGTTGGTGGGGTTTAAAGCATGGAGGTTCCAGTCCTTACGGTGATTCTTCTAAGGGGTGAGTGGAGTGCCCATAAAAGCTTGATTAGCACTGCAGGATCTAATTGGAGTTGTGATTTGGAAAGAATGTGTCTTAGGTCCTAATGCTTAATGGCTTTCTCATGGTATCTGGATGTAAAAAAAAAAAAAGTCAAATTAACGAGAGACTATATTATACTAGTAGATCCATCTCAGAGACAGCTGTAATGTCTTAGACCCACAATAAGAATAGAATTCCAAAAGGTATTTTAAAATGAATTTCCTCAGTGTTGCAGGTAAGTTCCTAGAAGCAGAGCCTAAGACACAGATTCATGTACAATCGGTTTATTGAAAGAGTGCTTTCCTGAGACACTAACAGGGGGTGAGGGTAGCCAGAGAGGGCAGGGGAATAAACCAGACAAAGGTGTATTTCAGAAGAGGTGTAGTCTCAGCTTCCCCTGACTCTACTGGGGCATCAAGCGAGCTAGGAGCAAGAGTAAAACACTTGCCACAGAGGCTTTCCTGCACCCCCCTATGCAACGGACTGGCTGAGAGCCACCACCAGCAGCTTCCCAGTCCTCCTAATCATCTCCTGTCAGCCAAGGGCAATCCTCCCCCGAAGGGTGCAGCTGTGAGCCAGCAGCAGCCAATATTCATGGTGGCTGGGGAGGGATCCACTGCCCAGTAAGGGGTCAGGGAGGACCCTGACGGCCTCTGTCCCACTCACCCAATGCCTGAAAAGATTATTCCTTTAGGCTAAACTGAGTCTTCTACTCGAGCTCTGTAGTCAGACTGCATGGTTTCAACCTCAGCTCCACCCCTCATTGGTTGTCTTTGTAC
>NW_005364160.1:0-21549 GCF_000412655.1 Myotis brandtii
ATCTGTCCTAGGCTGACTGCAGAGTTCTGTGCTCATATTGCTTGTTTCTGGTCCTTTGGTCTCTCCTTTTTTTTTTTAGAGAGAGAGAGAGAGTGAAGGGAGAGAAAGAGAACAACATCCCCCTAACCAGTTTGGCTCAGTGGATAGAGCATTGGCCTGCGGACTGAAAGGTCCCAGGTTCAATTCCGGTCAAGGGCATGTACACATCCCCAGTAGGAGGTGTGCAGGAGGCAGCTGATCGATGTTTCTCTCTCATCGATGTTTCTAACTCTCTGTCCCTCTCCCTTCCTCTCTGTAAAAAATCAATAAAATATATATTTTTTTAAAAAGAGAGAGAACAACATCAATGTGAGAGAGATACATTGATTGGTTGCCTCCCACCGGGGCCCCAACCAGGGCCAGGGATGAACCTGCAACTCAGGTACCTGCCCTTGACTGGGAATTGAACCCGAAATCCTTCAGTCTTCTGGCCGATGCTCTAACTACTGAGAAAAACCAGCCAGGGCTTTGGTCTCTCCTTTTTAAAGAGGAGGATGAGGGAAATGCTCTTTCATCTTGACTCTTTTCAAACAGGTCTCCTATCATGGAAGTTAGCTTGAGGGAATATCTCTTTCTTCCAACAAAAATAAACCTTGATTCAATCTCTCAAGGTATAGACATTGAGGTATTGAGAAATCACTTGGTTAGGTTTCAAGAACTGAGAGGTTTGTTTCTAAGTCTGCTACTGACTCAGTCTGTGACATTGGACATGTTCCTTGACTCCTCATTTGTGTAATAAAAGGATGATTCAGGTCCCATTTTGTTCTGCTACTTCACAAATTAATGTAATGTTTCATAGAAACACCTTGAGGGACAGTCCCAGTAGGATGGGTCACCCCATCTAGTTCTGTGAACTCCCTGTGACTATAGCTTCCCCTCAATCCTTCAGCCCCACCTCAGCCCCATCTTCTCTAGTTGTGTGGTCAGCTTCCAGGACACCTGCTTACCTGGTGATTGTGACTTATGGGTGTCACAATTAGCTACAACTAGGGAGTCAAAGATAGCCTGTCTAGTAACACCTTCTGTGAAGATGGGGAAACTGAGGCCCAAAGAGAAGTACCCAACATCATATAGTCAGTCAGTGGTGGAGCTGAATATTCTTTATCTCCAAACCCCACATTTCTTTTCTTTATTTTCAAGTTTATTTGTATTTGGGGTTATAGAGTGGATGGTGTGGTATGTTGTCCAGATCCCCATTTAGTGCTGAGGCACTCATGCCCAGTTGCTGGGAGCGTTAGCTGCTGACACTCACAGCTTAGTCCCTCCCTGGGACTTTCCCTGGGCCAAAGTGAGCTGCTTCACACCCATTCCCAGGGCAACCTGTGTCCATGGACTGCTTGATGTTAAGGTGCAAAGGCCTAGCTCCCTTGTTTGATTAGGGACACCTCTGAAGGGCCCCCAGCTCCAGGGCTGCCATGAAAATGGCTGAGGCTTTGTTGCACCTGCATCACAATTCCACTTCTTCTTCTCTCCAGTCCTGCTTCTTTTACCTCTCACAGGTGTTGCTCCTCAGGAAACCTCCTGCACATAAATATCTGCCTCTGAGAATGTTTCCCAGGAAACCTGACCTAAGGACAATGATAAAAAGTGATCATGCCCTGGCCTGTGTTTCCCAATAGTTAGAGTGTTGGCCTGTGCACCTAAGAGTCTCAAGTTCTATTCCTGGTCAAGAGCATCTACCTGGGTTCCAGGTTCGATCCCTGGCACCAGTAGGGGTGCCTGGGGGGAGGCAACATTGATGTTTCTCTCTCTCTCTCTCTCTTCCCCGCCCCCCCATACCACTTTTTCTTAAAAAACAATGGAAGAAAATATCCTCAGGTGAGGATTAAAATAAAAAGTGATCATTACCCAAAACTATATTAAAATGAGAAACTGCTCTGTGAAAGGCAATGTCAAGAGAATAAGACAAGCCACAGACTGGGAGGAAATATTTGCAAAAATCACATCTGATAATGGGCTGTTATCCAAAATTTACCAAAAACTCTTACAACTCAACGATAAGAAAACAAACAACCAGATTAAAAAATGGGCCAAAGCCTTTAACAGACACCTCAGCAAAGAAGATGTACAGATGGTAAATAACCATGTGAAAAGATGCTCCACGTCATCTGTCATCGGGGAAATGCAAATATAAACGCCACTGAGATACACTGCATACCTGCTGGAATGGCCAAATCCAGAACACCGACGATGGCAAATGCTGACAGGGATGTGGAGCAACATTGCTTCCGGGAATGCAAAATGGTCCAGCCACTTTTGAAGACAATATGGCAGTTCCTTACAAAGCTAACCATACTCTTACTATACAATTCAGCTATCACACTCCTTGGTATTAACCCAAAGGAGTTGAAAACTTATGTCCACACAAAAAACTGCACACAGATGTTTACAGCAGCTGTATTCAGAATTGCCAAAACTTGGAGGCAACCAAGATGTTCTTCAGCAGGTGAATGAATAATAAATGGTAATCCAGATAGTGGAATATTCAGCACTAAAAACAAACGAACTATCAAGCCATGAAAAAACATGGAGGCATCTTAAGTGCATATTACTACGTGAAAGAAGACAACCTGAAAAGGCTACATACATATTGTATTATTCCAACTACACAACATTCTGGAAAAGGCAAAACTATGCAAAAAGTAAAAAGTTCAGTGGTTTTCAACCTTCTGGACCTCACTGACCACCAGTGGTCCACAAACAACCGGTTGGCAACCGTTGGACTACACAGAGAAAGAGAAACATTTTCCTACCAAGGATTGGGGAGGGAGGCATGAATAGGTGGAGCCCAGAGGACCTTCAGGGCCATGAAACTACTCTGTATGATACTATAAGGAAGGATGCATGTCATACATTTGTCCAAACCCATAGAACGTACAACACTAGAGTGAACCCTAATGTCAGCTATGGACTTTGGTTGATAATGATATGTCCATGTAGATTCTTATAATTGGTGAATTGTAGGGAATGTTGGTAATGGAAGGGGCTATGCCTGTGTGGGAGTGGGTAGTATGTGGGAAATCTCTGTACTTTCCTCTTTTTGCTATGAACATAAAACTGCTCTAAATATAGTCTAAAAAATAACCAAATGTAATTTCTGGATTCTAAATATTTTTAATTCATTAGTAAATGATTCATTTTTGAAAAGTGATCATTGTCAAAAAATTAGAGAAGAAAAGTAGAAAGAAAGAAAAACTTGCCACCACATTTTCAGCATGTGTTCTGTGTGTAATTAAGAAGTTTATCTCCTTTCAGGAAAACAGGTTTGGCTACCTTCCCCTGCAAGCTGACACGTGGGCACACCCCTGGTAGAGTTATTTCCCTGAGCCTGGGGTCCTCGTTCTAGAATAACCCTTGCTGGAGGGAGGAAATGTGGAGCGGGAAGGTCTAGTGAGGTCCTTGGCATTCCACGTTTCCTGAGATAATCCAGATCGGGCATTGACAACACGGTCAGGCCTGTGAACTGCAAATAATTGTCTGTTTTTCTGAGTGCCCAGTGAGTAGTGGTTGGATCAGATAACACGATGTTGTAACACACAACCCCTGAAGGATAAACAATTCTGAGAAAGTGTACAGTCCAGCGGTCGCCAACCTTCTGGACCTCACTGACCACCAGTGGTCCGCAAACCACCGGTTGGCGACCGTTGGACTACACAGAGAAAGAGAAACATTTTCCTAAACTACCCATAATTTGCAAAGCCGTCCTCCCCACAAAAGAGCTAGAATGATATTATCTCACAAAACATCCCTTTTGTTCTTTCTAATTGTGACTTGCAATCTATAGAGAATAAGAAACAGTTTATAGAGCAAACAAGGCAAGGCTTTAAGAGGACTAGAATACAGGCAGGCCACTGGCCTCCTCCCCCTCCCTATCTGGGTGGGAAGGTGTGGGTTCTTTCTGATTCAAGTGCATTGTTTTTCCCTTGACTGTCATTATGCTATAATAGGTTCTAAGGTTGAGATGTATCATCATATGTAACTAGAGGCCCAGTTCACGAAATTCATGCATGGGTAGGGTCCCTAGGCCTGGCTGGTGATCAGGGCCGATCTGTGGGGTGACCATAAGGGGTGATCAGGGCCCCCACTCACACCCACCTTGGCCTGGTGCCACCCACTTGCCAGCCCCCTTGCCCCCCGCTCCCCACCACCACTGGTCAGGGCCTGCAGGCTGGGGCCAGCCCCTACATTGAGCGTCTGCTCTCTGGTGGTCAGTGCACATCATAGCAACCAGTTGTTCCACCGGTCATTCTGTCATTTGGTTGATTTGCATATTGGGGTTTTATATAGATAGATTCCATATCCTCTGTTCTGGTTTACACTATAGCACAATCTCCCGATGTTACACAAACTTCCTAAACATCTTGATCATGAGAGCAGGGGCCGTGTTCACGACTTTAGTGGGCTCATCAATCTTCTGCACAGCGTGAACTTGGCATGGAGAGACCACCCAGGAAACACTGTTTAGCTAAACTCAGCAAATGGCCATATTGTTGCTCACTTCAAAGCTATGCCCTCAAAGCTGTACCTCCACTGGACAAACCAGTTATGACCAGTTCTTGGTTTTTATTGTAAATTCTGTGTATATGTAAACCCTTTGTGTGAATCACTTTTTCTTTATTGCAGATTCTTCTCCTAGGACCGATGCCTAGAATGAAATGTATTGAGTCAAAGGTTTCGGATATTTTGAAGGCTTTCAACACAAATCAACCCCACTCTCTGCTTCTCCCAAAGCCTTTAGGAAAATCAAATGAGGCAGAGGGTATACATGATTGTGTCAAGAACTTGCAGGGTGTCAGCCCCAGGAAATGCTTCCTCTCTGACCAAGGGACACATTGTCCTCAGGTACAGAGACACGTGTGCCTTTTGTTACCCAGATCTAGAATGCAGATATGCCAGGCTTGTCAAACTTCAATGTGCACAAGAACCAGGAAATGCAGATTCTGATTCAGTAGATCTTGGATGGAGCCAGAGATACTGCATTTCTCCAGCTCTCAGGTCTGCCGATCGGCTGGTCTGCGGTCCACACCTTGAGGAGCGAGCAGGTACGCCACAAAGACACAACAGGCACAAGAAAACGCACACGCAGGCATAAGTAAAAACCCACACATGCACATGAATTTACAGTTTATCAGAAATTTACCAGGAAATAACAGTCAGTCCTCCAAGGGCCTGGGCCCGTGCTCTATGGGAAATGTTAGTACCTGCCCAGAAGCTAAGAAAGGCTATGCTCTGTGAGTTTTATTGAAACACCCGCTGGTCCTTTCCGGGAGAGGATGTGAAGATAAAACAGTGGCCAGTGTGCAGGCAGTGCGAGTGTGGGGTAGAACAGAGAAGGACAGGGCAGGCCAATCTGGATATTCTCCCTGAAATAAGTGCTTCTCCTGTGAAACGGGGCTTGGATTCCTCCTAAACTCTCGGACCCAGACCCCATGGGAACCCGGCAGCCTTCACTTACCCAGTACCACGCCAGAAATGGCAGCAACCTCCCTCACGGGCCCCAGCTTCTCAGCTGCCCCAGGGTCAGAAAAGCAGGGAGCATCAGGGAGAAGAGCACTTTGGAGGGCGGCTCTGGTTCTGCTCCCACGCTGATGTCCTGGGAAGATGTGGGCAACACCCTTCCCCTTTCTGGGCCCCGGGCTCTCCATCTTTGTACGAGGGCTGGGATGTATCAGCGGCTGTGATTTTTCTTACCCTTCTCTCTGCCGCCTGCAGTCAGACGTCCTGCACTTCTGCATGTTGTTCGTTTTATAATCCAGGGGTCATGCAGTCCCGCCACTACAATAGGGAAACTGAGCCCCTTAAAGGAGGAAGCACTGGTCCACATGTTTTGGAACCTGTGACTCCCCTGCCAGTAGACCTCGCAGCTCCCCTACCCCCACCAGCCGGTGAATCCCCCTCACGTGAGTTCTTCTAGCAAAGAAACCAGCTACACCTGTTATTTGAGACACTTAGACTATTTCAATATTTGCATTTCCTTTGGTGTGCATGTGTGCCTGCTTTTGAGATTTTTCAAGATTTTCTTTGGTCAGTTTTTCATTGTCGGATGTAACTTCATATTTCTAATATGAGTATTTTTGTTTCCAATGTGCAGACATTGATATATAATTTGCCAATATGTTCATTGAGGGTATATTTTAATTAATCTGTTAACGAACATAACACAGTGAGAAAAGTGCCTAAAACATAAATATGCAATTTAATAAATTCTTATAAAGCAAATTCCATGTAACTACCACTATCTATCTTCCTCAATGCCACACTCAAGAGACTCTGGAGTTTTCCAAGTATTTGCTTCTTAAAGAGTGAAAGGGAGAACAGAGTTCCCTATCTGTGATCAACTGATAAAAGCCAACTGCTTCCTCATCAGAAATGAAGCCTGTGATCAAAGAGCAGTGTCGGCCCAGGCACCACAGGAGTATAATGATATTATATGATCACTTCTGTCCGGCACACCGTCGGTTTGAAATCTTTAAGTCATAGACTGATAGGATATAAAGGATGTCAGATGTCATCTAAACCAAGGGACAGCAAACTGCTGCCCCTGCGCCAAATCCTGCTGCCTGTTTTACTAAGTGAGGTTTTATTGGAACAAACCACATATTATTCATGTACATGTTGTCTATGGCTACTTTCCCAGGCAGAGTTGAGTAATGGTGGCTGAATCCTGATCTAGACCAAAACTCCCATGTGCAGCAAGAGACGGCAGCCCTCAGGAGAAGGTGCAAGCCCAACGTTGCTTAATGAGTTGTGACAGCACCAGATTCAACTTTACTAAAACCGGCTGCTCCCATGCTCATTCCCAGAACCTGTTTGCAGACGGACACTCCACCTTCCTAACCCGATCTTAACCCAAGAGGAAGCCTACTTCACACACCCTCTGTTGCCATCTACTAAAAACTATAGATTCATTTATGCATTCCGTTCATTCACACACAAATTGTTTAATGAAGTCTTACCACATGCCACGTATTGTGCTAGGCCCCGAGGCTACGATGAAGAAGACAAATGAGTCAGTACCATGTGGTTGCTAAGCACCTAAACTCGAAGAGGGTCAAGGGGTCAAATATATGGAGACTGAAGGAGACTAGACTTTGGGTGGGGAGCACACAATGCAATCTACAGATAATGTTTTGCAGAATTGTGCACTTGAAACGTATATAATGTTATGAACCAATATCACCCCAATAAATTTACTTTAAAAAAGAAAAGAACCTAAACTCAAAGTCAGAGTGACTTAGGTTGGGAGAACATCACTGGCACGGAGTCTGGTCCACTCAGTACGGCAGACATTGTTCTTATCCCATTCGGGCACACTGTACCTTAGGCGCCCAGGGAGCACAGGCTCTCCCTGCACCCCAGTCCTTGGGTCTGGGCCCCTCTTGCTCTGCCCCTTTAAATGCCTAGAACTGCTCCTAGGGTATGTGCAGGCCTCTGTCTATAGAAATAATTTGATTTCAAAATATGTTACAAAAGTTCATGGGCCCATGTGAGGTATAGTGATTTGTCCATGAAGATCTGAAATAATGGTAGAGAAGAGGCGCCAACATATTTACATATTGTCCAACCAGAGAGCATGAGAAGACTCTTCTTAGTATCTGGGCAGCATTTCTCCCTTGATGGGTCCAGAAACCAGATCTTCACGTTCGTTAGTGTCAGATGTGACTGGTTTCAAACCCCCCAGCACAAAAGAAAGACGGCATTCCTGTTCTTCCTCAGAGTGCCGTGGCTCCATATTGTTTGTATTAATTTTTCGTGTCAACCTGGCTAGGCTCTAGTGCCCTGTTGTTTGGCCCAACACCTATCTAGATGTTGCTGTGAAGGTATTCTTTCAATGTGATTAAATTCTTAAATCAGTAGACTTTGAGTCAAGCAGATTACCTTTCATACTGTGAGTGGGCCTCATCTAATCGGTTGAAGCCTGAAGAGCTAAAATCAGAGGTTTCCTGGAGAAGACAAAATCTTCCTTCAGACAGAAACTAGAAACCCTGCCTGAATTTGCAGCCTGCAACACTGCAACTTTAGCTCTTACCTGAATTTCCAGCCTGCACTGTGGATTTTGTACCTGCCAGGCCCCAAGATTGCATGAGCCAATTAGCCAATTCCTTAAAATAAATGTCTATCTATCTATCTATCTATCTATCTATATTGCATATTGATTCTGTTTCCCTGGAGAACCCTGACCAGTACAACCTTTCCTTGGTGGTCCCTAATACCACTTACTTAATGCCAGTTTCATCAATACTCCTGAGGCTGCATTATTCACTATGTCCCCCCTCAATACTGGCTTCCAATGACTGTGTTCCTTAAAATAAATGTCTGTCTATCTATCTATCTATCTATCTATATTGCATATTGATTCTGTTTCCCTGGAGAACCCTGACCAGTACAACCTTTCCTTGGTGGTCCCTAATACCACTTACTTAATGCCAGTTTCATCAATACTCCTGAGGCTGCATTATTCACTATGTCCCCCCTCAATACTGGCTTCCAATGACTGTTTCAACGTTGTTCCTTGTCAGTGACCAGCAATGCAGCTGATGGGAAGCAAGAGGGGCCTGGCAACAGGAGGGCCCTGACCATGGACATGCTGAGTAGTGGGACAGGGCCCAGGGCACCTAGGAGGGTCTGCACTGTCCCTGTGAGCATCACCAGGCCTGAGGGGAAGCAATGTTAAATGACAAATAAAAAACACCATGACAGATTGCAGAAGAAAGGAAAAAGTGGTGGGGTTTTTTTGTTTGGTTGGGTTTAACAACGTTTGTTTTCTGCTTTTGAGCAAAGGACCTCACAGTGTCATTTTGCCCTGGGTCCACAAATTATGTAGCCAGCTCTGGAGGGGCTCAAGGCATAGGGCCCAGGGCAGGAGCCCCGGTTGGCAGATCTAAGGGAGATATGATTTCCCTGTGCTGGTAGACGGCACCTTTGCTCTTAGCTAAAATACACTACGTTTCTCAGTCTCAAAAAACAAACAAACAAACAAAAAATCCCTTCAGAATCCAAAATTCAGGAGACCAGTTTCTCATGGCTCATTCCTGTATGCATGAGGCAGCCACTGCCTTTCTCTGTGCCTCAGTTTCTCCTTCTGTCCCAAGACGATAACTGTAAGAAACAATGTCACCCCAGGAGACTCAGCCCATGTTCTGACGTTTGCAGTTGCCTTTATAACTTAACTTGAAATATTTCCTTGAACAAAACATATAAAATAGTCAACAATGACCTAACGGGAATGGAGATTCAGAAACCAGGAGGCCTGGAGAAGTAGCAGGCGGGGCGGTAAGAGTATCAGGGAAGAATACTGCTGAGCGGGGACAGAAAGAACAGACTGAGAAAGACATAAACAAGAGGAGTCAGGCCATTTCAATCACCTCTGGAGATGCATGGGTGACAGATGTGGCAGCCAGATCTCCCCACACCTTAGAGAGAAACAGATGGCCTAACCACTTCCTTCCTAGCGTTTCCCCAGGGACCCAACAAAGTTTGAATTTTACGAGGCCTGGAGTTGAGTGCTTGAGGGACACAGATGAATCAAACCAAAGTTACCTTTAAAAAATGTGCTCATATGAGGGACAGCTCATCTACTTTTCCATCCCAGGGAGGAGAAAGAGAATCTTTGGACCACAGGACCACACACTATTCATCCATTCATTCAACAAATATAGGAATATATGTAAAGCCTACCATGTTCCAGGCACTTTCTAGGCATGGAGAATTCAGAAGTAATCAAGACTTGAAGTCCCTGTCCTCATGAGCCATATATAAAATCAGGACATTATGTTCTCCCAAGTGCGGCCTACATTCCAGTGAGGGAGTTTCCATCCTCTCCAGTGGCGTTGGGAATCAGGTCATGGGGAGGGAATGAGACCCATGCTTCAGCACTGGGGACCTGCTCTGTTTTCTTCCCACCCTCATGGTTCTGTTGGATGGGTGGAAACTCAGCAGGGAAAGAACATTGCACCCACAATCCTTCACACCTAACAAGTGTCAACGCCTTGCATGATTCAGAATACACCAACAATGTGAATCGTGCTGCTATGAACATCTGCACAAGGATTTGCTTGAATACCTGTTTTCAGTTCTTTGGGCAGATACCTAGGAGCAGAATTGCTGAGTCACATGGTAATTCTATGTTTAACTTTTCGGGGAAGCACTGGACTGTTTCCACAGTGGTGATCTCTCCACACAATGAAATATTATTGAGCCATAAGAAGGAATGAAGTACTGATGCATGCTAAAAAGTGGATGAACCTTGAAAACATCACGCTAAGTGAAAGAATCCAGGCATGGAAGGTCCTCTACGGTATGAACCCACTTATATAAAACATCCAGAATGAGTCAGAATATGGAGACAAGAGGCAGACTAGTCGCTCCCAGGGCTTCAGGGAAAGGGGAGTGAGGGTGACTCTTAAAAGGTCAAGGTTTCTGTTTGTGGGGATGAAAATGTCTCGAAACTAGATAGAAATGATGGTTACACAGCACTGTGAATGTACTAAATGCTTCTGAACTGTACACTTCAAAGTAAAGTTAAATTTGTTATATGACTCTCACTTTAATTTTTAAATGTTTTTAAATGTCTTCTTGGACATTTTGAAGATGAAACCTGTTTATCTGAGCCTCGCTCTGAGCTCATCTTATGTATATACAGAAAATATTCTTTTCCCCTTATAACCACTAGGTGTGTGGTTGTTTTGTTTTGTTTTTTCAGGAATACAACTATGACATAAATTCAAGGGCTTTTTTTTTAATCCCCAAGATTAAAGATTTTTTTCCCATTGATTTCTAGAGAGAATGGAAGGGAGGGAGGAGAGAGAGAAAGAGAGAGAGAGAGAAACATTGACTTGAGAGACACATCCATTGGTTGCCTCCCACACAGGACCCTACGGGCTAGGAATTGAGCCTGCAACCGAAGCAACGTGCCCCTTGCCTGGGAATTGAACCCTTGACCTTTCGGTCCATAGGCCAATGCAGGGAAGTTTATTTTTTGTTCAAAATTTTATCAAGAGCTGTTGACTATTTTACAACATGATATTTATAATAGCAACATTTTTCATAATCTGCATTTGCATTTATCACACTTACATGTAATACAAGCTCTTGGCAACTTCATTACATCATTATAGACTTTATCAGTGGGGGCAGAGTGAGGAGAGGAACTTAGGTCAGGACAATCCAGGTCTCTCTGGATCTTACCAGACATCAAGGCAACACAGGATACGGAGTCTTAATTTGAAGTCTTGCATCACAGCTCCTTGGGCAAAAGTAGAGATAGAAATGCCAGGCAGAGTCTCCCCCTTCAGGGTGAAAAGGCAGGTGATCTCTTACCCATGGCCCAGGGCACCAAAGGCTGTGGTCCTAAGTGGGTTGCATGAGGTCAGCCTCTTCACAGTGGGAATGCGTGTCTTCCCATACACACCCTGGCAGCACCAAAAGTCATTAGTGCTGGCCTCTTCTCACAGTAGTTTGGGGCTTGGAACATCTGCATACTTCCAGGCCTTAATCACATTAGGAAAGAGCAAGGCCATGGACCAACCCCATCATTATGCTTCGCTCCCACCGTTGGTGCAACAACCTGAGGATTGCCTTCGGATTAAGCAACCCCCAGCTGGCCAATGTTGGACTTTCCCTGCCAGTACAACCCGTAACTTTAGTCAGCCTCTGGTCTATTCGCTTCCAGTCAGTGCCATGAACTTACAACCAAAGCCAAGCATCTTGTTGCATAGATGTTAATTTACTCATTTTGCTCCACATGTGATGTATGCTTTTGACCTGAACACTCACATCGCTCTTCAATTCTGGAAAATCCTCTCCATTAGGTCTTTGAATATCTCTTCTGACTTTCTTTTCCTCTATCCAGAACTTAAGCTGTATGTATGTCACACCCTCATCTTTTTCCACATCCATCTCTTCTTGTTTCATATCTACCAATTTTTATTTTATATCCTCCTCTTCTCTTTTTATGAATATTATTCTTTTTATTCTCTCCAGGGGCTTAAAATCCTTATTTCAAAGTTATTTTGGGGATTAGGCATTTGTACTTAGTCTTTCATGAACTCATCACCTAATTGAGCTTTTTGGCTGTTCTTTCAAGAGATCCTTAATCAAAATGTTTTCATATGCCCGGAACTCTCTTCCACTCACAATAATACTGTTTTCTCTGTATTGGTTTAAAAGTAAATTAATAGATTATAACAATTTAGCTATTATACCAAGATTCATGGTCACTTCTCGTAAGAACCATCACTCTGCCCCTCATCTCTTCCCTACTTTGTGCTTTGCTTTTGTCTGCCCCTTAAGTTTCCTAATAAAAGTTTCTTTGAAAAAGTCCAAATTTGTCCCTGATGAACTGAAGGATGAGTATGAAAGGGGCATACCTGGGATCAGGGACACTTGGGTTCAAGTCCTAGCTTGGAAGCTCTGTGGCCATGGGCAACTGGCCTCTTTGAGATTCACTTTTTCCTTCCATAGGCTGAGGGGTTTAAACAAGACAGCGCAGGTGCAAGGGATAGCATAATCCCTGGCACGCTGTAGGTGTTTTCTAACTGATGGTTTGCTTCTCTCCCTTTCTCACTATCTTGAGTCCAAAGAACCAGAAGAATCGATAGCCCTTGGAGAAACTGAGAAGGGCTGTGAGCTAGAATAGAAAGATAAAAGGCCCAAAATCAGGGAGAAACGGGAAGCCAGAGAACATAGAGAAAGCTGTAATTCAGAAAGGGAGTCAGGGGGACTGGCTGAAGTTGCAGGCCCCTCCTGCCCTTGGTTTTCCCATCTGGGACCATGCCTAACACATGTTACCAAGTAGAAGAAACTAGCTCCAACCTATGGAGGATAATGGCCTCTTAAATATTCACATCTCCAGGGAACCAAGAGGGCTGAGGGCTGATCTTCCTTCAAGGACAGCGGTTCTCAACCTGTGGGTCGCCAACCTGTGAGTCGCGACCCCTTTGGGGGTCAAACGACCCTTTCACAGGGGTTGCCTAAGACCATCGGAAAACACATATATAATTACATATTGTTTTTGTGATTAATCACTATGCTTTAATTATATTCCATTTGTAACAATGAAAATACATCCCGCATATCAGATATTAACATTATGATTCATAACAGTAGCAAAATTACAGTTATGAAGTAGCAACGAAAATAATTTTATGGTTGGGGGTCACCACAACATGAGGAACTGTATTAAAGGGTCGCGGCATTAGGAAGGTTGAAAACCACTGTTCTAGGAGATCTAGGCTCAAGAGTCCTCCAAGCCCTAGCCAGTTTGGCTCAGTGGATAGAGCATGGGCCTGAGGACTAAAGGGTCCAGGGATTGATTCCGGTCAAGGGCACATGCCCAAGTTGCAGGCTCGATCCCCAGTGGGGGGCATGCAGGAGGCAGCCAATCAATGATTCTCTCTCGTCATTGATGTTTCTATCTCTCTCTATCTATCTCCCTTCCTTTCTGAAATCAATTTTAAAAAAGAGTCCCCCAAAATGTAAGTGCTCTGTGCCCAGTGTTATCAGCCTTTGGCCCCCAGGAGGCCCAGTGGCTGTGTCTTCTCTCGACCTAAGCTTTCTTGGCACTGTCACTCTCCTCCCCGCCTCCCTTCCCCCTTCTGTTACTTGGGTTCTTTCTGTTCTTGGGTTAATGAACTGATGAGTCCTTTGTAAGGCTGCTATCCTTTGACGTAGGAGGGGTGTAAACAAAGAAGCAGGGGCTAGCTGCCCACGTGTGGGACATTCTTTCCTAACCAAAAGGCAAAAAGGGGTAAGAGGAAAGGGAAATGAGAAATGAGGGGGGGGGGGCGTTGGGAGATGGGGAAGGAAGCCAGCACCTGTCAACAGGATACACAGCTGGTAAGCAGTGGGGTTGGTCTGCAAATCCAGGAGTGTGTGCTCAATACCTACGGAACAGAAGCAGCCTCCAGCCTGGGGTGGTGGGTCGGCCAGAGTCGGGGAGGGGTCTGAACCGGGAAGAAGGCTTTATGGAGAAGGGCTGGCCTGACTCCTTAGTCCAAGTGCCAGATGCCAAGTGTCTGATTTGGGACTCAACTCCAAGTCAGAGCTTCAGGCGCCATCCAGTGGCTATTGAAGAAATTGCAGGATAAAAGAGCAGATGAGAAAAGAAACCCCAGAGAAGGCGGTCCTGGCCATCGCCAAAGGAGGGAGCTTTGCGCTCCTGGCCACCCCATCAGTTGGCGTCCTCAATCCAATCAGATCCCCCTAGGCTGCTGCCTGACCCAGGTAGGTTTCTCTCACTGTGTGATCTTGAGCAGGCAACTCTGCCCTCTAGGCCTGGTTCCCCAACTGTAAAATAAAGGTTTGGGGCAGATGAAGTCATAAGTCGGGCGCTGTGGCTTAGCACTTTAGCCCATCTGACCCTCAAGTCCAGGTAAGATCTCAGCCATCAATTATTCCGTCCCCACATACTCCAGTCACTCCTAACCACTCACGTTCATGCTTCATTCACCTGTGAAATCCTCCTTGGCTGGAAATCCTACCGAAATTCCAGCCACAGGGTAAGGCTTGGCTGGAAGGTCTGCAAAATGGGGGTGATAAAGGCAATAATTCCTACCTCACAAGGTTTTTGTGAGGATAAAATGCCAATACCTGCAAATCACTTAGAATAGTGCTCAAGACTAAACGCGTTAGCTGTCATTATAAGAATAATTAATAGCTACCATTGATTGAGAGGCATTCATTGTGCCAGGCACAATGCCAGATGCCTTAGAATATTTCCTCAGTTCTCACCATCACTCTTGGGGGTAACAATTTCAATCCCCATTGACAGATATGGAAACAAAGAGTAACTTGCGCACAATCACTCTAGGACTGGAAGCATTTTAATCTTTGCGTTTTCTTACATGCACTTGGAAAATGGTACTGGTCTGTGCTCTGTACCACAGAGGGCTGGTTTTAGGGCTGTTGTTTTTGTTTGTTTGTTTGCTTTTGAGGAGCAGAGGCAGAGAGTGTGGGGCACAGGCTGGGCAGGCAGAGGCCTGCTCTGCGCCAGAGGTCCTGGCTGATACCTGTTAGGTCGGAGAGACCACCTAACCTAACAATACCCTCTCTTCTTCCTACCTAATGCAGGAGGGAGATGAAATCCAGGCGAAACTCACCTCTCCGCCCCCACCCGTCCATTTAGGGGCTCAGTTACTGCCTCCTGCTTCCTCGCCAACTCCCCGCCCAGTTCCAGCAGCTTTTCAGTCAGGTTTGGGGCCACCACGAGATAGGTATGGCCAGAGAGCGAAGCGTTTGATCCGCTGAGGAATGGAGGGGGCGCAGACTTGCGCAGACCCCAGGGGTTCCCCTGGAGCCCCCTCCCTTCCCGCAGCCGGCAGAAGGAGCCGTCTGTTCTGGCTGAATAAACAAGGAGGGGGAAGCGGTGCCCAGGCCCCTGCCCCTCAGCCCGACCCCCGCACAATGCGCCTTTCTCGGAGGAGACGCCACTCGGGCGCCGCAGGAGCGCGCTCCGTCTGGCCTCCCCTCCCCCTGGCGGCGGAGCAAGACCCACAAACCGACCCCGAGGAAACCAGATTTTTTTTTTTAAAGAAAAAGAAAACAAACAAACAAAAAAAGAAATCCAACAAAGAACTGAGAGCAGAGAAGCAAGCGGCAGAGCGTGCGGATCCAGCACGCGTCCCCGTCCTCCGCAGTCAGGCTTGTGATCCGGGCGAGGCCAGCTCAGCGCTGGGAACCCGCCAGCCCCCGGTCCCCGACAGTCCCAGCCCAAGGGGCTCAGGCTCAGTCCCGCCCTGGCGCCCCGATGGCGCAAGAGGAGGCATTGTCCTTGGGGCCTCACCCCTGCCCGGTCCGGGCCACCGCGGGCCTCACATATGGGTGGCCAGCTGGTTCTCCAGATCCTCCAGGCGCGCCGTCAGCTGGGCGAGTGAGCGGTTAAGGAAACCGGCGGGGATCGCGGGGGTCCCGTCCCCTTCACTCCAGCCGGCGCCCCCAACTCAAAGGATATGGTTCTGAGTGAGACTCTCGAGCGCCCCCAGCGTGCGGCCCTGGAACTCCACGAGGCTTTCGCACTCACAGGGACTCCGAAGCTCTGTCCCGGCGCTGATGCCCTCCTCTGCCAGCAGGGACAGAGAGTCAGGGGAATGAGAATCTGCAGGACCAGGGGTCCCTGGCCAAGGCCCTGTGCTCTGCCTCCACCCAGCCTGTGGTTGCGTGTATGGGCTTTGGGTTCAAACAGACCTGGGATGAGTCCAGCTACATACTAGTAGCTGTGAGATATTGGAAACCTCACCCAACCTTCCTAAGCCTCAGTTTCCCCATCTGTAAAAAAGGATACGAGAAAATCTATTCATTGGCTGGTACTGAGGATTCTATCATTTGTGTGTGACTATACACACCTTAGAAGAGTGTTTCTCAAAACTCGATGCTCAGAATCACCCGGAGATCTTGTTAAAATAAAATAGCGGCAAGAGTTCACAGCAGCACTCTCCGAGTGAAACTTTATGCAGCGATGACATGTTCCGTATCTGCCCTGTCCTGTGTGGTGGCCACAAGCCACGTGTGGCTATTTGACACCTGAAATATGGCTTTGTGTGACTACAGAACTAATTTTTTACTTTAATTGTAATTAATTTAAATTAAGTCCCTGGTGGCTACCTTATTGGGAGTGCAGATCCAGAGCACTACCTGACACAGTAAATACCTGACCATGTATTTCAACTAGACCAGCGGTTCTCCAAGTGTCCCGGGACAGGAAGCATCAACATCATCTGGGAAGTTATTAGAAATGCAAATTATCAGGCTCTACCTGGATCAGAAACACTGCAGTTGGAGCCCAGCAATCTGTGTTTTAACTGAACCTCTAGGTGAGTCTGACGCAATAAGTGCCTTATAATTAAATTCGGCCCCCATTTTTCTTAGCTACATAGAAAATAATGGTGAATTTGACAATGGATGGTACCTTGGATTCACTGACGTTCTGGTAAGTGCCTTATAATTAAATTTGGCCCCCATTTTTTTTCTTAGCTACATAGAAAATAATGGTGAACTTGACAATGGATGGTACCTTGGATTCACTGACGTTCTGTAAACATGTGGCATTTTTAATGACAGCATAATGCCTGGGCCTCCAATAAAGAATTGCTGTTATGATTTTAAAGGTTACTTCTTAGTCTTGTATGCATCCTTAGCAAACTGCTGTATGTCATCCATTAATGGCATTGGTGACTGTCCCACAAAGACTCCTAACTTTGCAGATGAGGAAATCAAGGGGGGGAGGGGGAGGATCTGCCCAAAGTCATACAGCCAATTGGTGAAGAGCCTCAACCCCAGAGCCCAGATTTCTCTTAGGATTCTAGAGCTGGAGACAACCTTGGGTAGCCAGCACCCTCCCCTGTTACAAAAGGGAAGTTGAGGTATGGGTAGGGATTAAGTGTCTTATCCAATGTTACACTGTGTGGGACATGAGAGCCAGGACAGGAAGGGCCCTGAAGGAGCAGCTATCCGGTGCCTCCCCAATGTGCTGGCTAATTATTAGAATTAGCCTGGGGGTGTATGTGTGCATGTGTATATACATATATGCATATACATACACACATATGTGTATGTATCCAGATATACACATATGTGTATGTCAGCCCTCTGCATATGCGGATTCGTTGACCTATGAACAACATGGATTTGAACTGAGCGAGTGTATATGCATATACATACACACATATATGTATGTATCCACCTATATGTATGTATATACAGCTGACCCTTGAACAAAGCAAGGATTAGAAACTCTGACCCACTGCATAGTTGAAAATCTGCAGATCACTTAAGTCAGCCCTCTGCATATGCGGATTTGTTGACCTATGAACAACATGGATTTGAACTGAGCGAGTCTACTTACAGGCATACATTTTATCCACATATAAGTGGACCCATGCAGTTCTGTGCAGTTCTGTGTGTGTGTGTGTGAGAGAGAGAGAGAGAGAGAGAGAGAGAGACTTCCTAGGCCCAGCCTAGCTCTCCTGAACCTCACTCTGGAGGTAGGGCCTGGAAATCTGAAAGAAGAGTCACATCTTAGGCCTGGGTTAGAGTCTAAAGACTCTATGGTAAAAACTACCCCCAAAATCCCCTGTATAGCCTCTAAAGTACAGTTCACAAGGTTCAACAGCTCTCTTCTCCTCCTTCACAGCATTTTTTCAGCTGAACACCATGAAGTATGGATTGCATTTATGGGCTACATTGTTCCAACGAAAATACATAGCTTTGTGTACTTGAAACACTCCGTCCTGCCACTTTGCCAAGTCTGTACAATTGAATTCCAAGTTAATGAACTATAGAAACGCTGGTTGGCATTCCTCTGAGAAACTTCCCCAAATCATTCTGAACACCCACTAGTTTGGGGGACAGGTCTAGCCTAGTCTAGTGCTTCTTAAACTTTAACATACATACAAACGCATTTGGTTCAAGTGCAAAATCTAATTCATTGGGCCTGGAGAGAGTTGGAAATGCTGCTGTTCTAACAAGCTACCCAGTGAGGGCCCTGCCGCTGGTCCCGGGCCACACTTTGAGTAACAAGGCTCTGTCTAGTGAGGCCCACGCCCTGGCTGTAACTCCAGGAGGGGATGGGGGTGAACAGTAAGGGGAGATTTCAGAGGTTGGGCAAAGAGAGAAGGGGAGGGGCCCGAGCCAGACGTGCTCACCCGGGCAGATGCTGCCTTTGAGGTTCTCCAGCAGGTGCGTCATGGTGCTGAAGTCGGGGGAGTAGGACACGTGCAGCTCTGCGGGCTCGGAGGCGATCTCGCGCAGCTCCTCCTCCACCGCCTTGCCCACGCCCACGGCGTACATGACGATGCCTACGGAGGGTACAGGGGGCGCTCTAGACCTCAGGAAAGTCACCTCCCCGGGTCCAACCCAACCCCACGCCAGCGCGCCTCGCGCCAAGCCCACCTTCCTCCTTGGCGCGCGCAGCCCACACTGAGATGTCATCCTGGGAGCGGCCATCGGTGAAGACCAGGCCCACGCGAGGTACATTGAGGACGCGGGGCCGCGCGCCCTGCGCCTCGGAGAAGCTGTGTTCCACCATGTGGCGCAGCGCCAGCCCAGTCATGGTACCGCGCTCCATGTACTCCACAGCCAGGACCGCCTGCTTCACCTCGGCCGCGGTGCCATAGCGGCCCAGAGGGAACTCTGTGCGCACTCGGCTGGAGAACTGCACCATCCCCACACGCGTGCCCTCGGGGGACACGTCCAGGAAGTCCACGATCTGGTTCACAAAACGCTTCACCAGCTCGAAGTTCTGAGGGCGCACGCTCTTGGAGCCATCGACCAGCAGAACCAGATCCACGTGGCCCTCCCGGCACCCTAGGCAGTGAGGAGAAGGTCTTGGATGGAGAGACCAGAATGTTGGCTGGCAGCAGCCATATACCCAGCTCGTCACTCATTCATTCTATAACAGACACCATGCGTGAAGGCCTTCCTGGGCCAGGCACTGGCATGATGTATTGTTATTATTATTATCAGCATCGTTACCACCTTTGCCATTTATTGAGTGCTGAGCACAACAAACCAGGCAATATGCTAAAAGCATCTTAACAATAACAATAATAATAATACCCACAACTACAATAGTTAGTCTTCATTGATCATCTGCTATGTACCAGACAGAATCCTTAACACTTTACCAGTATTAACAATACGAAATAAAAACAAAAACATTAGTATTTGACAGCTTACTATGTGTCAGGCACTGGGCTAGGAGCTTTATATGTTGTTTCTCAATCTTCCCAATAACCTTGGGGATTATCCCCATTTTCTGTAACTCGAGGTTCTGAAGTATAAAGTGTTTTGCTCTGGATTCCATAGCCAGGGTTTGAAACTAGGTCTGTCTGGCCCCAAAACCCATGATCCTAAGCACTCTGCAATGTTGACTCCCCTGTTCTGAGCCTGGGACTTTGCTAGTCCTGAAGGTGTTTCAACAATAAATGTAACATAATCCTGATCCATAAGGAAAATAGGACAGAGCAGAGCAGTCAGACGTGCCCTATGTTACAGCAGAGAACCTGAGGGAAGAATAATTCATTCTTCCTGGACTTGGTGAGGAAGGCTGCATGGAGGTGGTGACATTTGACTTGGTCTTCGAAGAAGAGTGGGACTTCTCCAAGGCATGGAGGGACATTCTAGATGTGGGGGCAGAATATGCCCAGGCATGGAAGCTCTTGACACATTTGGGGAAAGACAGGCCAGTCTGGCTAAAGTGTTCAAGTGTGGCAGGAGACAGGCTTATGGGGTTGGCTGAAGCTAGACTGTGATGAACTAAGGCAGTAGTTTCAAAAATGTGACCACAACCCACAGTAAAAACAACAACAACCGTAATAATACATCATGATGTACTACATATGCTCAATTAAAATTACGTTTCATGAAATATTTATTCTTTCTACATGCTGTAAACTCTATTTTTTCTTTCTTTCGTGTTAATACTGGTTGTAACTCCCTAATTTTATTTCATTATCCATGAATGTGGTTGTACCCCCCATTTGAAAAACTCAGAGGTAAGGCATTTGATCTTTATTCTGTAGGCACTGGTGAGCCACAGATGGCTTTTGAGCGAGGGAAGAATGTGATCAAATACAGGAGTGGGCAAAAGTAGGTTATAGTTGTTTGTATGGAAAATAATACAATAGTCAACAAATAATAATACAAGAATAAACTTTGTGTTTCACGTACTCACAACTGTAATCTTACTTTTGCCCACCCATGTATGTATTTTTAAAAAATTAACCTTGGCCGGCCAGTGTTGCTCAGTGGTTGAGGGTCGATCTATGAACCAGGAGGTCACCATTCCATTCCTAGTCAGGGCACATGCCTGGGTTGTGGGCTCGATCCCCAGTACGGGGCATGCAGGAGGCAGCCAATCAATAATTCTCTCTCATCATTGATGTTTCTATCACTCTCTCTAAAATCAATAAGAATATATTGGCAACAGGGTAAAGAATTGAAGAGAAAGAGATAGAGGCAGGGCATGGCACACCCTCCAATGCCATCACCACCACCTACACTCACACATTCACACCACACCCACACCAAAGTCAAGGATGCTCAGAACGTGAGCAGTGGGGCAGGGACAGACAATGTCCCCTCCCACCCATAACTCACGGTTGCAGCTCTTGCCATCTGCCTGGAGTTGCCGTCCATCAGGGCACAGGCAGCGGTAGGTGAGGCCGTCACTCACACACTGGAACTCACATCCATGGTCTATGCCATTGCAAAGGTCCCGAGCTGGAAGGAGAGACAGGTCGGGATAAGTCAGGGTGGACTCCACTAGCTAAGACCCTTTGCCCCTCTGCACAAGGCAGGAGACCCCTCCTCACCATGACAGCTCCTCCCATCAGGTAGCAATTCGTGGCCTTCTCTGCAGCGGCACCTTGGTCCACCAAGGGTGCTCACACACTCATGCTGGCAGCTGTGGTTCCCAAAGCTGCAGTGATCAATGACTGGTGGGAAGGGAAAGGCAGTAAGATATCGCTTCTGATTGGAGCCATTAGAGACCTCGATCCAGGGTGCTAATGTGTA
>NW_005364160.1:21592-28433 GCF_000412655.1 Myotis brandtii
GCTCAACCCTGCAGCTCCTCTGGTCCTGCTGGGGTACAAAGCCAGCTCTGAATCAACAGGAATAGGAACCTGGGGAACTGACACAGTGGTGCTCACAGCCATGAGTTTCTTCAGTGCACAGGTCAATGGCTGAGGAAGAGGGGAGGCTGGCATATACTTTGGGGGCTGCACTTCTCAGCCCTGACAGCACAGCTTTTAAAAAATACCCACGCCCCAACCAGCTGGCACGGCTCAGTGGCTGAGTGTCACCCTATGAACCAGGAGGTCGATTCACGGTCAGGGCACATGCCCAGGTTGCAGGCTTGATTTCCAGTGTGGGGTGTGCAGGAGGCAGCTGATCAATGATTCTCTCTCATCATTGATGTTTCTATCTCTCTATCCCTTTCCCTACTTCTCTGATGCCTGTACTGCAATTCCCAACTATCCTGATTTAATTAACCTGGGGTGGTAACCAGGCATCTGTGATTTCTATATGCACAGGCCTCCTTGCTCTGGGCCAGGTGGCCCTACCAACTCAAGACCCAGATGCATCCCAGAGGGCGCCTTACTAAGCCAGGACTAAGACAGAGAATCCACAGCTGTGGAAGACAGGGCCCCTGCCCTGAAGATGCTCACTGACTAATGCAGGAGGACTAGATCCTGCCACTTCACCCATCTGAGCCTCCATTTCCCCACCTGCAAAATGAGGAAACAATGGAAGAGAGCCATTGCTATTTACAACTTCCTTCTGGGGAAGGTGAGCTATTGCCCTGCTGCGTATCTTGATGGCTTAGATGTGCAAAGATGGCCTGGCGCTGCACTGGGGAATAAGGGCTGGAGAGAGGTGAGTTATTCTGCATAAAAAAAGTGAGAATTTGGGGTTTCTAGAAAAGAGGGGGAAGTGGAGAGAGGAAGAAAAAGAACAAGACAAATGGTGTGAAGATGAATGGCTGTGTGGGTTGAGAATGCCAGTAAAAAAATCCCTTGCAGTGGGTGACCGAGGGCTTTCAGGGTCAAGGGTGCTTAGTATTCAATTATTTATAAAATGGATGTTTCAGGGGACATCTGTAATACTTTCAGCAATAAAGATTTTTGAAAAAGGATGTTTCCTTTGGTGTGTGTACTGGTATGTTTGGCTTTACTGAGATGTAATTCACACCTGTGTCTACCTCATCTTTAGTGAAATGGGCATATGCACGCACTTACAAGTACACACACATGTAGTTGTGTGTACAAGTGTGTGAACCAAGGAAGAGGCTGATTTATGCGCATAGAACAAGGACAGCATGTGTGGGGTTGAGAAATTGAGAGAGGAGCCATAAACTGATTGAATTCTGCAGAAGCTCAGAGTGAGAGGGGGCCACAGAATGTAAGCACTTGGGGAATTCCCAGAGATCTGGGGGAGGGATTGGGATGTTCATGGGTCATCACATGGGGTTTCAAACCAGTTTTGTCAAAGTTCTAGAAACAAGAAACCCCCAGCGGACATTATGGGGACCACATGACCTCATTTTCCAGGTTGGGAGATAATGTATGCAGTGCTCCAAGCACAATTCACATGACCTCATTTTCCAGGTTGTGGTGAGGTTGGGAGATAATGTATGCAGTGCTCCAAGCACAATGTCTGATATTAACTTGGCACTCAGCACATGGTATCTGTCATTAAGATGAAAGAAGTGGACACAGATACACATGAAAAAGAAAGTGCCAATTGTACAAGCAAAGGCATTGTGTGCCATGGCTTTTCAGGAGGCAAAAATAAAGAACCCGGCCTTGAAAGATTTGCAGGTGCAGGGAGGAGCAGGAAGAGAGCCCAGGTGAGCAGCCTAGGTGAGATGCAGAAGCAGGAATGACAGCATGTACCTGGCAGGGGAGGTGGTGTATGGAGACCATAAGTGAAGACTCCAACAGTGTCTAAGTTACAGAAACTGTAAAGACGTGCCTGTGAGAAGACACAAACACATTTGGGAGGTGTATTGGAGCCAGACAGGAGACGGGAGGATGCAGAAAGCACACTTAATTGCGGGGTCACGGTTTCCAGCCGTGGTCACATCAAGGACTTGTGTGGCTCCAGGCATGCCTTCCCTTTCTCAGACCTATAAAGCGAGGGAGCTGGACTTTACTTCCAAAGACCTTTCCAGACGCATTGGGCTGATGCTGGGGCAATGGGGAGCCTCGGAAGGCTCAGGATGGCAGGGCCGGAATAGTTCTCACCCAAACAGCCCTTGTGATCTGCTGCTAGCTGGTAGCCGGGGTTGCAGGTGCAGTGGAAGGTGCCAGGGGAGCTGACACATTGGTGCTGGCAGCCGTGTCCCCCCTCAGCACACAGGTTCTTTCCTGAGGACACACAAGAGTAGAAGAGCAGGGGACAGATGGGCAGACCCTCCAACAGGAGACAGCTGGGCAGGGTCAAAGGCAGGAACCATGATCAGGTTTGGACTTAGGTGGGATATGATTCACTCGAGAAGGGCCGATCTGAGCGGGAAGGAACAGGGCCCTGTTCACAGCCCCTGTGAATAGGCTCAGAAGAGGGAGGCTGGGCTATCTGTGTAATGGGCTGGGGCAGGACTATGCAGGTAGAGGCGGAGAGGCGCTGAATCCAGGTGGGCGGAGTCACCCGAGGTGTGACTCAAACAGCTCTATCAGCTTGGAGGAGGAGCTAAGGTGCGAGCGGGCAGGGCCATGCCCGTGTGGGCGAGACATGACTCTTTGGAGTGGGTAGTGGGCCCTCATCTTTGAGGGGCGGCGCTTTCAGTGTTGAGGGGCGGTGTTGGAGTTGGACATGAAGCCTGTGGTAAGCCACAGCTCATCCTACTTGGAGAGTGCGCCAAATGTTGCTCCTGGTGGGTGAAGCCTAAGCAAAAGTGGCCAGAGCTGGCCTGTGACACAGCGTGGCTGCGTGGCTGCGTTAGGCCTTGGGCGCCTCCTCTCTCTGGTGGGCGGGGCCCCGCCTGGTGCGGGGAGGCACTGGGGCAGGAATGGGAATGGAGGCACATTGAGCCTCCCTCCAGCGCTCCCCAACTCACCACACAGCCGGCCCTGGAACTGCAGGCCAAACTCCTGGATAAGGTCGAAGGACTCGACCAGGAAGACGTGCTCGTCCAGAGGGGGCGAGGCCATGGCGCGCAGAGAGCCCACATCGGCGCGCTGCACCCCCACCGCATAGATCTCGATTCCGCTGGCGCGCGCCTGCGCCGCCACCTCCGCCACCCGATCCTGGGGCCGCCCGTCGGTCACGATCACAGCGACTCGCGGCACGCGCGCCTCCAGCGGGCGCGCGCCTTCGGCCACGCTGAAGGCCACATTCATGGCGTATTGGATGGCCAGCCCCGTCATGGTGCCCTGCGCCAGGGGCACCAAAGCGCGGATGGCGCGCTCCATGTCCTCGCGGCGCGAGAAGGCTCCGAGCCGGAAGACGCTCTGCACTTGACTCGAATACTGGATCACGCCGACGCGCGTGGCGTTGGGCCCCACGTCCAAGCGGCGGAGGAGGCCCACCAGGAACTGCCGCATGGTCTCGAACTCGAAGGGGCGCACGCTGCGCGAGCTGTCAATCACAAACACCAAGTCCAGGGGTCCAGTGCGGCACCTGGGACCTGCGAGGAGACCAGGAAGGACTTTCCTAGGTCAGCGAAGCCTCCTTTCCGAGGAGATCCCCAGGGAAAACCAGGGCGGAATGGCACCCTCCCTGCATAACAGCGCCCACACTTAACTACCCTGGCAACTGCATGGTAGATGCCTTCACTGGCCCAGCATGTGCTGAGGGCCTGGGCTGGGAGATTTCACCGGTCCTCTATCCCACAGCTCTGAGGGCTATTCCGAGGAGGCATTACCCCTTTGGGAGAGGGAGAGGGAACGTCGCAACTCAAATGCCTGTAGGAGCCAGGTGGGCAACATAAATGAGTGAACCGGTGGGGTAGGATGGCGGGCACCCAGAGCCCGTATCCCTCCTAGAGTGGGCAGCTGCAGCCAAAAGTTGCATGCAGCCATGCAGATCCGTGGTAGCAGATCCTTGGATTTTTAAAGAGAAGTCCCAAATATGGATTTTTATGTGAAATCTCTTGATTTTTTTTCCAATTAGCTCTGAAAAATTTAACACCAAATGGGCATTCTGCATGAGCCCAATCTTGTTATCTCTAAGCCGCATCCTACAGATGAGGAGACTGAGGCCCAGGGTGAATTCGAACCCAGTCTGCTGTGTGTGTGGGGGGGGGGGGGGGGGGGGGGGGGGCTCCAAAGTCTGGCTTTTCTCTCCCAGCAGGCCTAGCTGGCTGCGGACAGAAAACCTGCTTCTGTTCCTCGCCCCTCGCTGTCAGGGCTGGGCCCCTGCTCACCTTCGAACTGGAGCTGGGTTTCCCAGGGCTGGAGAAGGAGCAGCAATATGGGCAGTGGTGAGCAGGGGAGGCCCCTCATGGCACTTGGGGGACAGGAAACGGGGTGTCAGAGCCTGGAGGGGGGAAAGGAAATGGCAAAACAATAGTATCTGCAGAACCCTCATTCTGGGTGAGGGGCAGTTGGAGGCGTAGGAGGATCCTGGGTTTATTTTACTAATCTCTCTACTTTCGTGTATCTTTTCACAATAATTAGTTTTCATTACAGTGAGATTGCTGAATTCCTTGTGCCAGGCACAATGTTAACCGCTTCTCACGCATTGTGGCAGGTAGTCCTCTCAACAATTCTATGAGACACGCTGTTACTGTTCCCATTGTACAGATTAGGAAACAGGCTCAACGAATTTGAGCGCCGGAACCCAAAGTCTCACGACAAGAAAGTGGCTGCGCTGGGAGGTAATCCTACACCCAGGGGACCGGTAGCGACTGTTCCACGCCCTCGCTTCCCGCTTCCCGGGGAGGAAAACCTCTGCAGAAGGAAGCCATTCCCCCCGCGGGTCCCCTTCCCCTCCCTGTACAGGCGCCTCTGTGTGGCTGTCCTTCACACACACACACACACACACACACACACGCTCACACATACACACACACACACTCACACACACACGCGCTCACGCGCTCACTCACTCACACACACACACACACTCAGCCACACACCGCGCCACCGCAGGCCACGCTCACACACACACGCACTCACACACACAATCACACACACACACACGCTCACACACACACACACACACTCAGCCACACACCGCGCCACCGCAGGCCTCGGGGAGGGCCGGGCGCTCCGGTTGAGAGGGTAAGGGGCGGGCACTGCGTGGCCAAAACCCACCGCGCACTTGAATTCCAGGCTTAGTGCCTGACTCCCCTCCAGCTCTCAGGAGAAGCCGCCAGGGGGCGCCTCCCGGGCCTGGCTCCGTTGGCTCGGTGGCCGTGGGAAGCCCACATCTGCCCCGCAGGTGCCCTGCCCAGAGCAAACAGCGGGCCGGGAGCCGGGGGCCTTGAGATAAGGCGGGGGTAGGCTATATCCGGCGCGAGGGCCCGGGAGCAGGAGTGCTCAGGGTTCTGAGGGCAGCAGCACGGGGCGCACCCTGAGGGCTGTGAGGGAGCAGAACGCGGCCATGGACCCTGTGGGGGCAGCAGGTGAGCGTTTACCCTCCCGAGGCCCTTGACGAGGCCCCTCGAGCATCACGAGAAAGACTCCCATTGTACAGATGGGGAAAATGAGGCCCAAGAAGGCTGCCCACGGAGCTGCAAAGGAACCTGGGACTCCTTGTTCCCCTTCTTCCTTTTGAGTTGCCTGGCAACCTGGTGTCTAGGAGCCACTGGACCTCTTTTCTTTGCATTCACTCCCTCTGCCTTCTACCCACTCCCGCGCCCCGCGCTGAAGCTGCGTTGGCCATTTTTCTATTGCTGTCTCTTGGTAGGGGGGCCAGCCGCCCCTAACCCAACCGCAGCCCCGCCCCTTCCCCCAGTCCGTGAATGGGCCTATTCTGAGCAAGGTCGGTGCCGCCGCTCACTGCAGGCGGCCTTCCCGTCCCGGATCCTCTCCGCCTCCGCCTTCAGGCCGGTGGAGGAACAAAAATCCGTCTGGCAGAGTCCGTCACGGAGGGTGACTAAGCCAGATGTGCCAGCTGCTGGAGGTGGGAAAGTGTGGAATGCTTTCTCTAGCTTGGGCCACAGCTGAGGCCAGCATCCCGCCCCACCCCCCACCCCCCAGAGCAGGGGCGTTTTAAAGGCACAAGGGTCTTTGGCCACCTCCCATCCTTTCCTGCTTTCAGAGCCTCCAGGCCCCCCAATCTTGATTAAGGCCGCCCTTATCCTGCTCTTGGCGTGAGCAAACACCTCACCTGGCATCCTACTGTGGCCCAGGAGCCCTAGAAAATGAAAACAGCGGCTGCCTCCAAGTTCATCACCTTTCCAACCCCCTCCTTCCACAGAGGAAGGAACTAGGTCCAGAGACAGCAGTGTCTCACCCAAAGCCACACAGCAACGTGGTGACAAGGCTGAGCTCGAACCCAGAGCTCCTTGGAGGGGTGACTCAATCCTGCGTTAAAATGAACGATTTGGAGATGCCTTTAGGGTGGGGAGAGCGGGCTCCAGGGGGAGGAGAGCGCTGTGAATAATTCCTCAAGAGCTGGCTGAAGGGTGAGCACCTTGAGAAGGTTCCAGGAGGTTCCCGAGGGGAGGAGATTAGGGGAAACGTCCCCTCCCTTTTTGGTGGGCTGACTGGTGTGGACTCAACTTGGAAAGGACCCCACGGAGGTGGGAAGGGCACCGCGGGTCAAGGGCGGACACAATAGGGGTGCAGCCGCGGCTAAGTGCGGTCGCCTGGTCTGGCTGGTGGCCTGCTCCCCCGCAGAACCCCCAGGCCCTCTGACTCACCTGAACCTGCGAGACAACTCGGAGGCGCGGCCGCAGAGTGGAGCCGACGGGCGGAGCCTCGTGGGCAGCTGGAGCAGGTAGGG